>NC_060160.1:14376451-14478064 GCF_021292245.1 Micropterus dolomieu
GAAACTTGTAGAATACGAAATTTTTCACCGGTTCTGACATGTTTGCAAATTTTGGTGAGTTTTCGAGTATGTTTAGGCCATGTCATTTGGGCCTACTTTGCAGAAAAAAAAAAAAAAAAAAAAAAAAAAAAAAAAAAAAAAAAAAAAAAATATAATCCGAGCAGATTCAATAGGGACCTCGCACGGTCGTGCTCGGGCCCTAAATATAATCCGAGCAGATTCAATAGGGACCTCGCACGGTCGTGCTTTAAACAAAATAAAAAATCTGACAATGGTAGTCAGTTAATTAGAGGTAATATTGCTTTGATATAGACAAAATATTTCCTTTTCCCTTCCACAGATGCTGTGTGATAAAGCAGTTTCCAAATCCCATAGTGAGTCCTACTCAAAGATAACCGACCCTCCACTCCAAGGATAAGGATTGTGACCAGTTTCAGTTTCAGTTTGGTTCCACCATTTGTACTGTATGCTTCACTACAGTTGAGTAAGCGCTTGGACTGCCATACCAAGGAGCCTGACTCTTTGGCCTTGCTGTCAAAGTTGCATGTTTGGTACCCTGTAGACCTGTGTTTGAATCTGGGCAGGGTGACTGCTCTCAACTTTGTCCACATATGGTGTCAGAAGTGGGATGGCCTGCCGTGAGGTCATCTGAGCCATGCCTAGAGTCCGAACCGTATGAGGGACCCCCATGGGTAACATTAATGATGGGATGTGTATAGTGTACTTTTCATACTGATCATATGTCATCATTTTACTGATTTTATTTTTATTTGAAGGTATTTTGGTCAAGATGTGATACATGTTGCTGTACCTTTTAATGTACAGGAAGTTATTTTTGTAATATACACAAAATTAAAGTTTTTTACTTGTATTTGTGTGTGTTTTTTACTGATTTTTACATTTTGCAAGATATTTTAATGCATTAATAATGAATTATTCTCATACTGAATGGTTTCATAAAGCAGCTTCCCAAGATATTGATAGTGGCTCTTGGAGTATACTAGTAATTAATTATGAATGTGCTGAAATGCTAATAAAAATGTTCAGGGAACACATTTAAAATATATTTAAGCTGTTCTTCAAGTATAGCACAAAAGGGTATTTTAAGTTAAATTTAAAAAAGTATATTTAAATTACAGTAAAGGTACTTAAAATAGGTCCACTTTAACACAACTAAGTACATTAAAATATATTGCAATCTTAAAGTTGACTTTAAGTATTTCTAAAATGACACTTAACATACTTTATTTGTTCCAAAATAACACATTTAATATACACTTAGTATAGTACAATTAAAATATGATAAGTGCATCCAAAAAAAGTGTTACTTAAGTATATTTCTGTTTTACTTGGGCATGATATAAAGGTTTTCAAAAAATCCTCTGGGATAATCTTATATTAAATAGTGGGCTAAATGAACGGTTACACATTTTGGTAAATTCACTTGTTCTTGCCAACAGTTAACTTACAGAAGATTGACTCAAACCATCCGCACAATAAATATGTACCTCGTTTAGCACAAGGCCTTGTTAGCTGGTCCCACTGTTTCCAGCTTACACACTGTGCAAACAAAAGACTGCATCAGTCTTCTTATATAACTGAGAAAGTGCTTTTCCCAAAATGTCAAACTAAAACACAATTTTAATGCATGTTTGTTTTCAAGAAATTGAGGAAATTGGAGGGATCTTTCGTAAACAACTAGCAAGGTGTAATGGAGACCAAGGGTGCCATTACCCAAAATAGTTAACTGAGTATCTAGGTGGTGATTATTGATAAAGCAGGAAGCCATACACATTCTTATTTTGATTGTTTATTTAAGTTGTGAAATATTTGATAACTTTCTTTGCTGTGAGTAGTTCCAGAGGAGGTTGAGGAAGCAGGGCGGTCTTGCCATCCTGCCTGTGTGAAAAGAAACCTCAATCATCAAGGATCACAACAGTATTGAGTGATTCTACTCTATTCCAGTTACATATCAAATTAGCTCACAATTAATGAGTTTTAAAGGTGCTGCTTTGTAAATGTTGTTACCTTTTCACAGAGCCATGCTAACTTCCCCTGTTTCCAGTATTTCGCTAAGCTACATAAGGATGTCGATCTCATCTAAGTTTTAGGTTACTTTCTGGCAGAGAATAAGATGAGAATGTTGATGCCACTCAGTACATCAAGGAAGCGTTTTGGTAGCGCTGTCGCATTTTGGCCTGAAAACACTAATGGGACAGCAGCACAGAACCAATAAAGACACAGCCCAAAAAATATTCATAGGCATTCATAGACAGTCATGCGGTCACAACAAATACTACTGTTTGATTATGTGCTCTCATTTTGGGTTGCAATCTTGTAAGTATTAACCTGAAAATACTGGATATCTACAGGGCAGGGCTGAACTGTTGATAATAAACAATGACATCCTGCGCCTCCTAATAAGTAATTATGGTGTTTTTCTTAATTTTGATGTGCTACCAAAGGACAATAATATACAATGGACAAAGTTCAAAAAAACACTGGCCTTCAGAAGGCCAGCCACACTCCAGGGACGTATGATTTTTTTCATTGTATGATTTATAATAAGAACAAGTTGAGAAACGGGTCTACTCTTTGTTCATCCCACACTGCAGCAGCTAATAAGGGGCAGGCTGGAGTAGAAAATAAACTTACCTTTTTTCAAATAATACAGATCAAACAGCCAATGTTTAATGTTAAATGAGGTACCCCAGAACCTAGTTATTTCCCCATTCTTTAAATTACTCAAGACAAATAAGCTATGCAAGCATTTATAAACAATCGTGAGTGTTCTCCACTTGTTACCCTGTAGTTACACAGTAATATTAGGGGTGTGGCCTGTATTATTACTAAAATATCTACTGTTATCCCATATTCTATAATTACACAGTAACAACTCAATGTGCTGTTCTCCCATTCTTACTCTGTATTTAAACATAAACAAAAAGTCATGTAGGGTGGAAAATAAAAGCTTTTTATTCTATTGTTTACATTGAACTGTTCTTTATTTCTGAATGACTATTATTTGTTCATTTGCTTTGTTTTGGGGGTATTTTCTTTGTTGCTCTCCTTCTTCTTCTTTTTGTCCTCATACTCTGACAAAGATGCAAGTGATGACCCCAAGACAGGAGCTACCACACTTTCTTATCTGCTTTTGGCCATACAGGAAAAATACAACACATAAATAATTGTAGCTGGTGAAGTGCCATAAAGTTAACTATAAATTGAATCCACTAACACACATAAAACATGGCTAAACAACAAGAACATTTAACGAAAGTATAAAAATCATCTCACTGATAACTGTCTTGTAACTACTTGTTGATAACTGTTTGTTTTTTTGCTACTCACCATTTTTAACTTAAGCCTATGTATGTAAATCAGCTTAGCAGACTTTTCTTCTACTCATAGCTTAACAAATTACATGGATTATATTATTTCTTACTCAACACGAGCAGAAACAGAGCAGCGGATATTGCCTTAGAGAGAGCAACAAGCCAGCGGACTGCCGAGTCTCCTTCAGGTCAAAATGGTGGAGGTGTAGCTCTGCTGCTGTCCATAGAAAAACTTTTAAAAGTGTAAAAACAACTTATCACTGTTGTAAGGGGGCTCTGAGCAGTATCCAAGCAAGATGGTACCAGGACCTTACTGGTTGTGGCCATAACCCACTGTAAAAGAGAGAATTAATTTTTTGTACCAACGAAATTGGTGAGCTTGAGAGGTTCTGGCAGGCAGATTATGCTACTGTTTTACTGCTTGTTATTTATCATACAGATACAAGAGTGGTACCAGTCTTCTCTTCTCACTTTCAGCTGGAAAGTGAATAAGCACATGTTCAAAAATTACTAATTAATCTAATCTATTAATCTATTCCTTTAAATGAACACGGTCAGTAATGGCAGATCCTGTTACTGTAATAATATACTGGCGAAAACAGGATTAATAAGACTGAGCTCACTATAAGACGAAGCAGGTGTTTTGACCTGAATCTCATCGATCATGCTCCTCTGCTTGGCTCAGCGGTGTGATTTGTATTTGAGTGATTGTAACAGTTGAAAAATTGTATTAATTTCACTCTACAAAGATTTAATTTATCTTATAATATCCTGCTTGCTGCTTCTACCTTCCTCTCTTACCCAGAGGTCATATTTCAGAAGCTTGGAAGTGACATCTGTGCATGCATGATTTACACCAAACACTTGAAGTGAGATAATGTGCAACCATGAAATTGCTTTTTGTCTTACTAGATTTTGTGGAAGATGCTGTCACAAGAGGCTAATTTGTCTCATAAGAATCCTTCCATTTGATTTGATGTTATGTTTTGAGTGATATGGTGTTTCAACCTGAGAAACAGATCTAATTATTATCCTGTTGCTTAGTAAAATCATATGAATCAAAAGCATTTATCTGACAGACCACAGTTAGCATGGACATGGACTGAAATTTAGTTTTTACTTTACAAGCATGCTATAAATAACTTAATGTGATGCCCATATACACATTCAACCATTACCAAGAATTGAATTGGATATATGGATTTTGACTCCTACTGTGTAATTATAGGTGGTCAGAAAATGTGTCAGTATTATAATGGCTTTAAATTGTTAATAATGTTTTTTTCTGCAACAGATGACCTGTTTAACATGTAATAACGATGAATAAAATAATGATTTAAATACAAGTAACTTCAGCTGTACACATAAGCTCACTCAACAGCCATTTGATTACTGTCGTAGACTTGCTTTAAACAGACAATCATCTTACAGGATGTGAAGACACCTCACTACAGTGCACCGTTCACAGCCTGATTAAAATGGGGAGCAGCAGTGTCAGATACAGAGCCTATTGTGAATAATGTTTCCTGCTTTTCTGTAATGACTATGATTATGCCTCCAAAAAAGAAAACCAAGATAGCCAGGATTTTCCAGATATCCTGGCTGACTTAAGCCCTGATTTGGTTTCACAAAAGCAGTAGCACATAAGTTACCATGGCAATTTATTCTGTGCGGCTAGCCTGCTCCAGACCAGGCTAACAGCCAGGCTTAGTTAATCCTGGTCCCTTATCTGTTCAGTCAGCGGTCAATCCGATCAGAAGCCAATGTGTTTTTTTCAGTTATTCCATGTATGTGTTTTGAATATTTTTCATTAGCCTGCATTGAAATAGCAGTTTGGGGTTATTAGGTTTCATAATTGGAGAAGATGCATGCACCATACTTTGCACACAACGAGCATCAGCAAGTAGGTTTACGTGGAATGAAAGCACATGTAAAGAAAAATGATGAATAAAACGGGCACAGCAATAAAACAGCGAAAGAAAGTGTGGAAGACAATAGTGGACTGACTGAATGTGTAGTCACTATAAAATCATTTATATATATATAATAAAAGAAAATCATATAGGCCTATATATATATATATATATATATATAACTTTTATATTAGGTTTCATAATTGTATAATACTCCCAAATTATAGTCCCACTTCAATAAGGAGGCTACATTGTGCACTGTTTATACATGAAACAACAGGGAGAGGACACCACAATGATGTTTTTCCTTTTTTTCTCTTCCTGGGATCACTCGTTTGCTGCGAGTGATTAATACATTGTGTTACAGTCGTGCTTACAGTGTGCTTTGCAATCTTTTTGTAGTTGCTGGATTTCCAATTTCCTCAGTAGGCCTCTTTGTATCTCCATATATAAGTCCAACTCCTGCCAGGGGTTTTATTGATATTTTATTTTGTAAAATTTTACAACCACAGCAGGAACTGTTCACCTGTGGATGTCCTTCAGGTAACACTTACTACATTGGCAGACTGGCTGTCAGACTGTGGGACTACAGCCTCAGGGTCAAGTTGCAAATATGATACAGTATTTTCTATGAGCACCATATCACTGACCTATTATCTATTATCCATATTGACTAAACAAGTAAAACATTTTCACACAAAATTGACATACCTCCAGCCTCTCTGCCTAGCCGTATTATATTTATATACACTTTTTAAAAGCATTTGTTAAAAATGTTGCTTGCAATAAAAAATCTTAAATAACTGAAAATCCATTAAGAAAGGTTTATTTGCACAATAAGAAAACAAGCAATGCAATGTAAACATATATATATAAAATACTATGAGAAAAAAACAGTTTCAGTCAGGAGCAATGATACTTGATACTATCAAGTCGCCCCTCTATTGTCTACCATGCCTTTTCTCACTGTTTTAATACTGCGGCCGTGTTTCTTTCTTTATTTCTTTATATTATGTGCATTTTTTCATTGTAAACCTTCTTTACACACAGTGAGTAACAGCAAATAAAGTATGCTGCACATGTCTTTTCCATTTCACAATCAGTGAGTCTGTGATCGACCGAGTGGTCTCTTGAAGAAAATTGTTGATTTATCTGAATTACTTACACCTGCCTTGACATAGTCGCACCTTCTGAGCCTGGTTTGGCCTTCGTGAAACGGATAAAGCCAGGATGCACTGATCACTCAAGGTCAAGCCTAGCTTTATCTCTTGTCCTGGATTTCTAAATTCTGCTTTTGTGAAACAGCCCTCTGATCAGCTGTTCTGGAACAAATTCAAAGTTTCCCACCTCAGGCTCAATCAACCCAGAGCTCAGGGATAAGCTCAGAGTTTGTTAAGCCTGCTTTCTGAAACAGGGCCCAGGAAAGAACCTCAGCTTTGTATCTATTTTTTTTACCAACATGATGTCTGTTTTATTTATCTGTTCTTTGTTGTACTAGCATTTTTATACCATAGATATGCACCTCACCCATCTTTTTGATGTTGTGAGGCATATGTTTTTTGTATGTGTAGACAGTAATCACTTATTGAACCATTGTTATTTGTGTTACTGTGGTAAATGTACTTTATTTTCAAAAGTCAGAGATGTACTGTAGCATCTACTGGTCCATATGTCCATTTGTCAACATGTCGCTGCAGAGCAAATCTCTACAACTACTGGTAAGTTGAATTGTCTTGTGACGCTGCACAAATCATTGGAAGAGAGACTGATCCTCGCTGTTTGTGGGTTTCCAGAATCTATCACTCTTTACTAAATAGGATATCAACAGGAGGGAATAAAGATGGCATGCATCCCCGCAAAACTAGATAGGCCTATCAGGTAAAGGTATGTAGCCTATAATTTTGACTTAAGTTAAATAGGCTACAGCTGTGTAGCACACAGAAGCCATTGTTACTATCCACTGAGTGCCGGATGTTTACTCGCGGAGCGCTTGTCTCCTGTTCACCTGAGGAGTGCAGAACAACCCCGCGGGGCCAAGCGACTACGTTGCGATTTTAAGAACGTTCCTAAGACTGACATCTTTCGCAATTCTAATCAGCATGCAGTGTGCAGCTATCCACTCTTTATGGCATTTGTTTGCCAGGCATTTGTCTATCTACTCCCACACGCTGCATCTTGCATTTTGCGTGAGGTTTTCTAAAAAATTGCAATGAACGTTGTGATGTTTTGGGGTGTTTTTTTGCAATGAAATTGTGGGAATAAAAGAAAACTGCAAAGGTAAATGTGTTCCCACTGTGAGACATCCACCATTGTGTCCCTGAGCAAGACACTTAACCCCTAGTTGCTCCAGAGGTGTGCGACCTCTGACATGTATAGCAATTGTAAGTCGCTTTGGATAAAAGCGTCAGCTAAATGAATAATTGTAATTGTAATTGTAAATGTGAATTTTTTATCTTTACAATTATAGTTGAATCAACAAATAAGGATTTTGTGGACCTAACCCTAACCCTAACGGTTGTGGTGATTGGTCAAAATTGCAAGTTGCGCTGAATTCACAGGGATTTGTTGAATTTGCGTTAATAGTTGTGATCGCAACATCACAAAAACCTTGAGGGACTGCCTTTCTGTGTTTTCCCATCTATTTGATTGTCTGCCCTGCCGTGATTAGTTTCACCTGTGTCTAGTTATCCTCCCCTCACTAATGTATTTAAGTTATGTATTCCTTTGTGGTATTTCCATTTTACCTTCCCTGCCATTTTGCTAGTATTTCCCCAGTTTTAGGACTTTCTTTGTTTTCCTTGATCCTTGCCTATTTTGGATTTTGATTCTTCCCTGCTCCCTTCTGGATTTGTTTACATGCAACTGCTTTTCTGTTTTTGACCCTTGCCTGCCTCACCTTCCTGCAAGCCTATGTATCTATGATTAAATTATTAAATACCACTGAACAGCACCTGCTTTGTCTCCTGAATCTGCTTGAGGGTCCTAGTCCTCTTGCAACCCTGCTTGCTCAACTGTGGCAATATTTCCTACAACCAGGGATGGGCAAAGGTACATCAAAATATCTTTTAAAATAAGACACAAAATGCCCTGATTTTAAGCATATAAAAATCAGGTTCAGGTTCAGGTTCCATTATTTATACCCGTAGGTAAATTACGTTCCAGAGAATAAGTTTAGGCTATTTCTCAACCATATAAACGATAACACCATACAAACAGAACAAGACACTAAAATCACACTAAAACAATCTACTCCATCTTAATACTATTCATAAAATTAATCCCTACGGGAACAAAGCTATTTTTATATCGTTTAGTACTCTAAACCGTCGGTTGGATGGCAGATACTTGAACTCATAATACAGCAGACAGACAGACAGCGCTCAAAATTGAAATACTCATGCGCTGTACCTGCCTAGTATACAGCGAGGCTAGGTACAGTAGTGGTTCCCCAATCAACCAACTGGACCATTTCACAATCTGGTCAATAGAGTTCTGACTCTTTAACGTTAGGTTCCCGTATCAAGATACCAGAGAAAAGGAGAGTACGGATTCAATAAAAGCACGATAAAACATAATCAACAGTGATTTCTCAATTTGAAATTGACACAGTTTCCTTAAAAAGAACAGACGTTGATGACCCTTTTTACACACCATTTCACAGTTGGCTTCAAAACTCAGCTTTGAATCAATGATTGTCCCAAGGTATTTGAAAGACTGCACACACTCCACATTCACCCCTAATGGATGTGACTTCATGCATATAGACATTCCTTCTGAAATCAATAACCATATCCTTGGTCTTCATTACATTTAAATGAAGGTGAGACTCCTCACACCACTCAACAAAATCATTAATAAACTGCAAAATACAGCAGCCATGCTATGTATCAAAATAAACTACTGCATTTTTGTATTTCAAAAAATACTATTCCAGGGTGCCACAAAATCACTTTGTAAACCTTCCATATATCGGCCTATTTGATCTATCTCTCCACCAGTACACTGACTCAGCTGATGAAGTGTTTGAGAGCAACAGCTTTTCTCTGCTTAATGAGTCATGCGATAAGTCTGTCAGGCAACCAGTTAACAGATCAAATATTCACATATCTCTGTGATTACACAGATGAAGTTCAGTTTTAAAGTAACCAACAGTTTAGTGTTTAACAGCTGGCTAATGACTTATAATTTTATCCCAATTTAGTTAGTTGGTGTTTGGTAATGTAGGGCCTACTTTGTATCATCTGAACTACAACAAACACCAGGTTTGGGTTGTCAACCTGCTGTTTAATGGGATTGCAGCACAATGTTGTTTATGACAATAAAGCACACTTTTAACAAGTTACACCATATTGTGGCATTATAAAGTAATACAACAACTCAACACTATTACTGTTTTCACGCACAACCAACGAAAACTTAACATAGGCTGAAAGTAGCAAGCTAACTTTAACTGTGAGGGTTGCTACTTGGGTCAAATATTAATAGAACATTAGGTATATTGATAAATGATTTAGCCTAGGCTACTAAAACAAACTCCAAAGCAGGTGTTAAACTGTTAAGAATTGTGGCAATTTATACAAAAAATAAATGGAAAGGTACTCGACTACACGTTTCTCATCTTGACATTCTTGTTCAGGTCTGGATCAATTTTCTGTTCTGATCTCAACAAATCTGGACAAATTACTGAGTAGGAACCAGTCAGAGGCAGCATCTCACAAAGTATTTTACAGTATAGTAACAACAAAATATAATTTTGTATTTGAAATACGTGTATCAAAAATACTGCCCATTCTTGCCTACAGCTATTGGCTAGAATGCCTTGAACTTCTGTTGAGATGTTTGTGTTTTCCAGAGGTTGATTCCTAATCTATAGTGCCACCAACAGGCCATGTTTCCACTTGTTAACATGAAATATCAACATGTAGTGGCCAGAATTTACTGAGCACCTTCAGGGTCCCCTTGAACCATTTACATTACTGCATACTAGGGCTGACCCCGAAGATTTGATGCTTCGATGGGCGGAGCCTACTTCGACTGTCAGTCTCACAGTCGAAGCTTCACTGGTGTTGTGCCGAGTTGTTCGCACCTCGCGGGACTTTCAGATAATTTATCACCATTGATGAACCACACAAAGAATATTATATTGTTTTAAACAGCCGGCTACTTGAAATAGACCCACGAGGTACCGTGACGTGCATGCAGTTGTCGGCAGCAGGGCATGGACGCAAAACTCACAAGAACGGTGGATGGCAGGCGAGAGAGAGAGAGAGAGAGAGAGAGAGAAAAAATAATCGCCGTGCACAAAAACACACATGATTCAACTATCAGTCAAGTATAGGCAGGACTTGACAATTCTGATTCGACTATGTAAATCCTTAGTTGGGGACAGACCTCCTGCACATATGGATTACCTTTCCTCTAGTGCCTCCCTTAGTAAAAACATACTTTGCATCTCACACTAAATAACAGACAACCAATTATAGAACACATTCACACCCCCAAGGAAATGAACTCTTTTGGTTTTAACAATCGCACAGTCTAGCACACATCCTATGATAAACTTCTCGTTCTGAGCCTCTCCACTGTCACAGCTTGTAGAATAGCAATGTCATGTTCTTTGTACTATGTGGAATGAACTGCCTTGTGTGGCTTGTTTGTCTTGTTTGCTTTCAGCTTCAAGGTAAAACAGCTTACAAAACAAAAGAGGATAACAGAATAAACCTACTACTCTAACACTACTTCCAACCTCCTGCCACTCCGTTTCCAACTCCCTTGTATTTATCTCTTTCCAACACCAATATTTTTATATTTTTCAGGACTGAACTATAGTTTCTGTCTTGCTGTTAGCGTTACTGACTTGTATTTTGCAAACACAAAACTGTCTGCAAAGTCACACAAATACAAAAATAAACGCATGTCTGAGATAGGATATTTTGTAGATAAAATTATTATACCTCTGATTTTGTATGAAAATACTTATTTTGTGAACAGTGTTTATGGTAGTTTTCTAAAGCAGCTGTTTGGACAGTAATGACACCTCAAAGATAAGATGAAAAATCATTTCTAATACATTTATAGCACACATTAAGACATCACTTGGATTCCTTTTTCTAATGATAAAAGCTAAAACCTGTCTGCTTTAATTATGTAATATCAGGCTGTCTGTCCCAAGCTCCCGGAGCTCATACATCAAAGAAAGAATTTAGATGCTTTCTTTGATGCCGCAGACCCACTAACACTGACTCTCACACGTTAACACATGGACACACAGACACACACACACACACACACACACACACACACACACATACACACACAATTTGAATTTGGGGATCATCAGAAAATAAAACAGATAAAATGCTGATTTCATTGTAGGAACAGGTGTTGCTGCGTGACACATCATTAATCAATCAAAACTTAACAATGAACTCCTGACTCTGGGGGTCATGACCTTTCACCTCATCCATGAACATGTATTTCAGAGACACCAAAGGGGGTTGAACCTGCGTGAACCCAAAACCGGGTTAAACCGCTGAGCCAAAACTAATATAACATGTCTCCTAACATTACTCATATTCTGAAAGGAGACAGACACAAACCTGAGAAGCTGCAGATACATCAGCACTATAGTTTATTTATTTACATCCCTCTTTTTGAGAAACAAGTTTTGTGTTGTGACTTATGCTTATAACAAAGAACAGTAAGAAAAAGTATAAGTCTGGAGATATTTTAATACATATTTTACCACAAAAAGAACAATTAAACCAACAATGAATTGATCCTTCTTAGAATTATTGTCTGTGTAACCAAAACCTGATATAGCTTATTTCTCTGGGCCATTAAAGCTCCATTGTTGTCCACAAACAATTAAAAACACAAAAATGAGCCAAAGCGTTGCACTGGGTTGCATGTTCCTTAATTAAAATGAACATGAGTTTTTGAGTTTATTTTGACTGAATTTGTCACACACCATCCTAATGCCATACATTAGGGCCAATAATCCTTAACAAATACACAATTTACTCCTGAATGTGTGTTAGCAGTGAGACGTGGAGCAACACAAATAATCTGAAGTCACGCTATATTTAGCTTTGTTTTGGTCTTCATGAAAAAACTATCTAGTTGTTTAGCTTGCTGAATGTTCTACTGTAGTGTAGCTATAGTCACTAATTCTGTCTGGTGGTGTACCGTGGGTTTTTAGAGCTTTTTCACTGAAAACAGCTGCAGCTAAAAATTACACAATGAGAGCAGTGAGAGTGAACCAAAACACTAAAGTTGCGGGTCGGAAATCAAAACAATGAGCTAAAATTGCGTTGTTGTTGTGTTGTTGTGTGATAATTTTCTGTGGGTCAACCTTGTTCACAAAACACATAGTCATTTGATCCATTGTTAGTTTAAAAATAAATGAGTATGGGCTGTATTCATGACCTCTTCTTTATATTCTATTTTTTCTTTATCAGGAACAAATAAGACTTGTGCATGACAGACACAGACAAGGCAGAAAACAATATAAATGCTGACCACTGCTCTACATTTATAACCGTTTTCAAAGTTCAGACTGGGATGTTTGTATATTTTTCTATGCAAGCAAATTTTTAAAGCAGTGGCCTGAGTTGTGGCCCGTTGATGACACCACACGGTCTGATACAATGGAAAGCTAATACTGTAATTTGATCTGCCACTCTGCTGTATCCCTAAAAAAGTTCTGTAGAACCAAAACAGGAGCCACAGAAATACAATAATGTTGCATCCAAATAATTCAAGAAAAATAGAAGTGAACCCTCTTATGAAACTGCACAGCCATTACTGATGGTGACTTAAAGATGATATATGCTTTTCAGTGATGCTTTACATCTCAAGCTCTGCACAGTGTTGAGGGAAGGTAGGAGAGGGCATATGAAGGACAGACACACTTGCATCAATAAGCAAAGAAAAAGCAATCTAATAATCCTGGCAAATAATAACAGTACCCGAACATGACACATTCATTCATTGCTTTTCAAATCAGAAACACTATTATCACAACAACTGTGGATTACTTCTTGGTGCCGTCAACACACACGCACACACAAACACACACACACACACACACACACAGAGAAGCCCACTGTTGCAAGACGGGTAACCTTGTGCAGTTGTGGTGCAGCAGAGTCTCTATGGTGATGCACCTGAAATGTTAATAAAGACGCAGTGTAGCTTTTACATTCTTCTCAGCTTGTAAATCAAGAAAGAGATTGATAATTGTTCTTGTCTAAACCGAAAAGGGGCTTCACTGATATTACTTGAAGGTTGGATCACAAATAAATACACATACAAGCAGAGCATTGGAAAAAGAATCAGTGAAACTTAAGAAAAATAGAGATTTTGAAGCAGCCTGAAAGTATTTATTCTATTGGAATTACATAGTATTTGGCAATAGTCACCACAGTATCTTAGAACTAGAGGAGAAAAGTTAAAAGGTAAAAAGCAAAAAGCTTGAAATTATTTCTAAAACTTAAACAGTTTCTTTACTTTATATCATATACTGGTTGTGTAATATAGTGCTGTCTCAGTGAGTAATATCCACAGTTGATTCAAAGTTCAGTCCACATACGTGTAAGCCTGAAGTCAATAAGGCCACAAGCTGTGAAGTGATAAGAAGCGGGGGGTTATAGGTAGTGAAGTGAAGGAATCCTCTCCAAGTTCAGCATGATGGCTGGTGGCTGGCTGCCAGGAGGGCTGCTTATGCTCCGTACCCATCAATCTATTTCCCATCCCAGATGGCTCTGATCGCTGTGGGAGGGAGAGCTATGTGCTCTACCTGACAAGGATTATGATCAAATCTGTCCTTATGTGCTATTACTTTTCAAAATCTGCTTCTTTACTGACACTTTACTGATGTACACAGATATCATATTCTGACCATTGTCAGGTCATGTACAAGTGTTGCCTTTTGACGTCAGCAATCTTAAAGAAGTGTCAGCTGCAACTGTGACACCGCAATAAACTAAGACACAACAAATCAAACACCCCTTCGTTCATGTTAAAAGTGTTCCTGCAAAAATGCTTTTTAAATTGAATTGTCGAACCAAGAGCCTCCACCAATGCTCTGGGTTTATTTGTTCAAAACACTTTGCTTGGATGTTTCTTTGAAATAACTACATGTATGTAACTTGGAATTTATTCTGAGAAACAGTGTTAACATTGGTGCACCTCCAATTAGTTCCATGAAATGCTAAGGATTTTAGTCAGTACATTGCAGGTCACCTAGACGTGTAAAAACGTTATCATCATCATTAGGCCTGCATAAAGTTCAAAGTATATGAATGGAAGGGAAGGTAACGGGTTTATAATATGTTTAAATGTTAATTGACCTGTTAAACCATGAAATATTTATTTTAGCTCATAGAATTAAATTCAGGCTTTGTTAAATAATTGTTAAAAATTTGTTATATTTTTCATGTTTGAGGAACTAAAATGTGGAGTGATAGCTTAGGCTATGCATCAGGTATACTCAAGTAAATGTTTTTTAAATAGGTTTTTAATTCACATTGATGTTAATACAAGATTGACATGCTTCTTTATAAATATAGACTCCATTATTTATTTATTTTAAGTTGCATATTTTTTGTAAAATGTTTCTTTTAAAGTTTCCTTTTGTGAACAAATGCACTTCTGTGTCTTTTACATTTAAAACAAAGCAAACCACTGTTTTTGCTTGCTGTCAGTACGTACATTTGAGTGTTGCGGAACTGTTTTGATTTAGCTTGAATTGGTCTGTGTGTTGTGCGGGTTTATTCATAATTTGCTCACATATTTTGAGACAATTGGGGGTGGGGGGGTGGGGGGCGTTAAATTAAGCAGTCAACTTAAAAATCAACAAAATGAACTAAACAATTACAAATCTTATTTTCATATAACTGTCAAGAAGTATTAGGTTTAGGAAATAAAGCACCATTAAAATAAAGCATTACACCCAAATTACAATTTACACATGCTCACTTCATGTATTTACAGATGTTTGATTGCAATGCTCACATTATTTACATTATTATTTACTGGTTAGGATGCATTAGACCCACTGTTTGATTTTTGGATCATCACAGTGGTTGAAATGTCATTTAAACAAACCAGTGGGAGTTGAAATGTCACCTGCCACTTGTACTCATCTTTGAACCTCAACCTTCTTATTGAGACAGCCTTAGCATTCAGTATACATGTGATATTATCATCATGACCCTCAGACTGTTTTTCACCTCCTGTAGCTTGCTGTTTTTCCCAGAGGACCGCGCTTAAATGAAATATTCATAGATAATAGGATTAAAGAGTTTTCTCATAATTGAGAGCACCATAAATCTAAATTTATCAATTTGCGAGACAAGTTTTTCTGAAAGTGGGGAGACATTAATAGAAGGTTCAAGGGAAGGGGAACTTTTATCAGCATCAGATGGAGTGTTTCTTCCTTTCATTAATCAATTTTGGTTTTGTTCTCTTTAATGCAGAGTTCAGACACAACCTGTCTGACCAACATACTAATGCTTCATGTGCAATTGATGGCAAAACACTCAACATCCATCAAGAAAGACCATCTTAGTGGAGCTGAGTCAAACTATGGTTTACTGCTCACCACAAATGCATTTAGACTATAGACTGATGGATACTGTGTGCTAGACTTTGTTTTGAATTAGTTCATTTTGAATGCATTTTTCCCACAATGTTCAATTGTTCCTTATTTTTGGACTTAAATCTCTCTCAATGCGGTAAAGGCAGTGGAATTTAAATTAATTCTGTACATGGACTTACTAATGTTTTATCTCTGCACTGAGCTAGAAACACGAGGAAACAGATCTCAAACCAATTTTAAACACTTTTTTAAAAAAAGACTCTTCTTTAATGTAAGCTCCTTTGTGGCGGAGTCTCTTCATCTTGAGATAAAGCTGATACACAAAGTATCTCTGTGATGAAAGAATTCTTTTGGGATGTGAGAGCACTCTGAAATTGTTTTGCTGGATGCAGTTGCCAGTAAAGGCTCAGTAAACATGATGCAGTGAGCAGAATGAGAAAGTATTGTGGTGGATTTGAAATGTTTCCATGGAGGTGTTACGTAGCAATCAAGCTCAAAAGGATCCTTTTCACATGCAACGGTGGTAAAAAGTCATGTGAAGTATATTGTTAAATTACTAGCTCAAGATTTTTTTTCAAGCACTTCTTCTCCAACAAACCATTCTAGTTCATTGCATTTATCTGCCTCCTGACAGCTTTAAAAATTATATTTTAGAGTAATTCTGTTAGGCCTATTCTGCAGAGTGCATATCTATTTATCTATCTACCTATTCAAGGGAATTTTCACTTTCTGCATTTCATTTGTAATAATGGTTTAGTTATTAATCATGCCATTCTAACATCCCTCATTCAGTGTTTTGTGAATAAAGGAAGCCACCATGTTCATGTTCACTTACTCACATAACTATGCAACACCAGCAATATAAGGAGTTGTTAAACCAGCTATTCAGCTTCAAATACTTGCTGTTGTAAGCAACCATTTAATCAAATAAGCAGATAACTAATATCTTATGTTAACATTAAATCCCATGACAACTTTTACGTGAATTTTGTATAGACAAATCCACAAAGTAATCAATCCGCTAGAGAGCCTTTTATAGTCTGGCAGCTCATTGTTTTGGTTAAGTCTTAAGGCATAATTTTCGGATTGCAGCAGGCAACTGTTTTCAGCAAAATTGGTCTAAACACCTGCCCAGCAACAAACGGCAGACAGACAAAGTTAGTGACTAACATTAGTTGGTGAACACAGTGGAGCATTTAACAGCTGAAGAGCCAGCCCTCACCAGAAATCGACCCATATCGACCCATTTTTACGTTTAGAGTGGCTGCTACCTCTGGTATCCTTACGACGGTAGCAAAGGATGAAGTCGGGTGACCAGGGCTGGACTGGGACAAAAAATTAAGTTTCAATCGCCTGAAAAATGCCATCATGCAATTCCACCCATTATGGTAATATTAAAGTGTTATAATTTTGCACACTGCTTGTCAGCATATTCATTTGTAGCGCTGTAGCCTTCTAATTGGAGGATGCATCAAAAAGCCAATAATACTAAACAAATAAGCTGCAGTCAATATAGAGTAATACAGTAGGCTATAATACAACTGAGTTCATGTTCGCGGGTCGCGGCCAAAACTGTGCACACGATAGCTGATGGTGGAGAAGTGCAGCCATTCTGTCAGTCATGCGATGCGCAGCGTAGTTCGTTAGGAAAGTGTGTTCATTTAAGTCTGTTTATCTTGTTTAATGTAAATAATAGTACGTACTAATTACAATGAAAAATACGTTATTTGTGATTGATTTGTGAATAATCTTGATAAATGAATTATCTGGGCCCTGTCACTTTGCCTCCTCCTCTGCCTGGCAGTGGCCACGGCTCGCCTTTACTCCTTCAAGTGCCTGGACCTGCTCTTCGCAGGGTACTGCAGCTGATGTTAAAACTACTGCAGCCCCGGTAGCAAACATATCGGTTATTTTTGCGCATTTGGCGGCCTCCTTCTGAAGAATGTTTTTTTTTTTGGCCCGCAACGTAAGTTACAGAAGGCAAAGGGGGTGGGGGGCAGTAAGAGATGTGATTGACAGCCCAATGTCAGTAGGCTATAGAAAATTACCCAATGGGCCGCTGTCCATGCTTTATGGGCCGATCGTTGTCCCATCTTTTAAAAGCAGTTCCATAAATAAATACTTAACGTTACATCGGCCCCAAAGGTGCGTCAGCACACCGGGCATTTGCCCGGTATGCCAGATTAACAGTCCAGCCCTGTGGGAGACGTATTTATTAGGAGCGAGAACGTGCGCATAAAGAGGTGGATGGATGAGCCGAGTTCGAGTCCCAAATGAAACCAAGGCTATGTCCGAAAATCATCAGCCTACTTCCTACCCCCTATTCAGGGAGTTCTATGTAGATGACTATATAGTGAAAACCGGAGACAACACTTTCATACACTACTCAGGTCACTTCTCTGCGCCGTTAATAACACCATCGCTGTCCCACTCTTAAAATGTGTCAAATCAATGTCGGCTGGTGGACCAGTTCCTATCAGCGGAATGCATAATGTTATATATGGCTTGGTTAGTGACCATTGGTGGTAGATTACTTTTCAAAATTTGTTCTGGGATACTTTGAGTCCACTATATAGGGTATAATGATTCTTACCATACATTCAGACAGCTTTACAAAATGGTGAACTCAATACACAGTGGACTATATAGCCTAGTGAGTATATATAGTGAATTGTAAGTGATTTTGTACACAGCCCAAGTAAATGTTGAGTTATTTTTAGTTTAAAGTTAAATAGCCTTACTGACTAATTTTCACATGGAATCAGATTTGAGCCAATTTAATCAAACAAAACCTTTTAAACATGAATATACCCATAAGCTAGTGTGTGTGAGCTGTTACTCAGTGTCTGAGTGACAGCTCAATGCCCCAAAGGCTGTTCAGTGCAGCATGCAGTTTTGACAGCCCAAACACTAAACCTTACTGGATTGCTACAAGATTAATATAGTAAGTATTGATGTCTGAAATGTAGCCTACTAGCCGTTTTGTTGTCTTAAGTTAGAAGTTAAGCTAAACCTTGCAGACTGTATAGTAGGTCTGTTAGGGTCTGCAGGTCTCTTTTGTAGAACAATGTAACCTTTTACATTGTTCTACAAAAGAGAAGGCAAATTACTGTTTTAACAAAAGCTATCACACACAAACACACAGAGTACAGGCTAACATAACTTCCCTAGCAATCGTTATAGATAAGTTTGCTAGTGTTATTAGTTAGGTAGTTCGGCAGGTAGGCAGGTAGCTTTGGCAGTTCAGTTCAAATATCACCAATCCTGCAGAGTCATTTACTCTCCCTTTAAGTCACATGACTTATATCAGGTACTTACTGTAACCCAAACCGCAATGTTTTCCTAAGCCTAATTAAATAGTTTTGTTGCCTAAACCCAACCAAACTGTGACAGTTTCCCAACGTTAACCATGTGTTTAATGTCACTGGTAAGTGTCATTTTGAAAGGCAATGATTAACATATTTTGTTTAGGTATGAGGACATGTTGAGTGCCAGATATTTCCCTTAGGTGTCGGTGGATACCAAAACGGAGCTATAGTTAACTTACATTCACCAGGTGGCCAGAAACATGACTCCAAATGAAAGCTAATGCTGTTCCTTATCAGCTGGATGTGAAAATATCACCTTAAAAATTTAATATGTCAATATTGTGTTTACAGGTTCTTTCTGAAGCTCCCAAGAGGCCAAAAGCTCATGGATTTAATACTTTTTACACTACTGATGTTAAAGTATATTGTAAACACTGAACGTTAGCACAAAGTAAGACATGTATCAAAAGGAGGTGAACAGCTAAAAATAAAATCAGCATCACAACTCCCCTTCTTCCGGACAGAAAATCGCCATGTGATTACAGGTGACTGTTGGTCTCATGGCAGTCAGGTCCATTTGGGGTTCTCGTCAGGCTCTGCAGCTGGTTGTAGGGCAAATGAATTATTATCTGGCTCTGAATCAGCCAATAGCGTGGCAAAGCGATAGCAAATGATGCTATCGCTGTTCTGGGTTGCAGTTTCCTCTGAGGCCGCAGGGATTCCACTTGAGGTATCGTGACACCTTAAAACCATGAGGGGTAGCACAGAGAAACACTTCAACTGAACTGTAATTTGAAGCTCTGCACTGCTGCCTGAGTAATTCATCTGTGCCTGTAGAGTTGATTTGCATAGTGTTTGCACAAGTGAGCATTCACTGAACCACCTGCTAAGTCTTTGTGATTACCGCTGTCTTTATAGGACTAAATGGTGCATGAAGGGGATTCCACCCACTGACCATTAGGCTGTTATTCTGTCCATTGTGCTGCAAGAAATTCCACCATTTCTGCAACAGAAATTGCAGAAATGAAAATGATTAACATGCTTAAATAGATTTTTAGAAATAAAATAATTTAATTACATGGATCATTTCATTTATTTAGTCTGTCGAAAAAAGATGTATCATCTGGGTTTTTTTTACACTGTTTTTTTTTGGGGGGGGGGGGCTTTTGATGGAGACAGTTGATATCTTTTTCAATCCACAAAGAAATTCAGTCACAGAAGGCATTAAGTCTCAACTTTTTCATCCTCTCTGCTGTGCTGTTATTCCCCGCGAGGAAGATCTGTCCAGAAAATCTGATGCAGTTGAGAAACATGATGGGGAACTTTTGCACTTCACTTCGCCCTGTTTATTTCTCTGATGATGGGTTTGGAGTTGTTCTTTCAGTTCAGTTCTCAGCGCTGATTTGCTCATTGCACTATTGTCTCAATCTGTCTATATTGTTTTTGTTTATAGTCTGTGTATATGTGTTCTCTATACTGAAGCCTGTGTGTGATTTTATTATTGTATTATTATTGTATAAGTAAGCACATCATGAGCAATGTACAATCCAATTACAAATATGAGTCAAATTCCTCATATGTCATACCATACATATAATTGTTTTGATCAAGTGAATAATGAGGCTGATGATAGGTGATGATGCAGATGACTCTTCCGTGCATAAGATGGAGAAACAGGTAAAATGAATGAGTAAATGTAGTAAACCTTAAATTTGGGCTTTTTCTCCTTGATTCATTTCAAATAAACTCATTCTGCTGTGCCACCTTGGCTGCAATTTCAAGTGTCTCCAGCTGGGGAGGAACATAATTTAGAAGTGGCAGATTAGGAAACCGTTAAGAGCCGTCAGTGTTCAGCCACAGCCTCCTCCCCTTCCCTATTTATTCATCTTTTTTTTCCTCACCCCTCCCTCCCTCTCTGCTCCCCCCACTGTACTCTCCCCATCTCCCAGCCCCTCAACACAAACACATCAGAGACAGACAGCCTGCTTTAGAGGCCCATCTTGCAACATGCTGTGTGTGTAACAAGCATTTTTCGAGCCCCAAAAATGCTTCTTGCTCTCTGATTTCACAAAAAAAAAAGTGTCCTTCAGAATGGTCTTGCGTATGCCTAATATAGCATAAAACATTTCACACATCTTTGCGTGTATGTGTCTATTCTAGAGCATTTGAAGCCTGTGTGGAATGAAAGTAATGATTTCATAATGTAGACAGCCACTCAAATAACAACTGACTGTAAATGGAGAAGGATCAATTTTAAATAAGATGCATTATGGTGCTTTTCATGAGGGATCCCTGCTAAAATCAATCACTGTAAATCACTCGCAATATTCAGCACCGAAGACAGTTCCATAACTGCACGGCCCTCAGGTTGGAAGGGGAATTAGAAAAGTTTAACTTCTACAAGTCGCTGTTACAGACGCCTTTTGTCATGGCAGACAGCTTTTGCTCTCTTGCTGATGCTTTGGGGAGCATAGCACTGAAATATTGATGATAATTATTATGATGGATGTGGGACTGCAATAATCTGCCCATTGATTTGAGACATGATAAATGCTGCTTTCAAACCAAAACCACGTTAAAACCTGATCGAAAGGACAACACCAGAATACATTGAAACAGAGGCCACTTGACATATATCTGAATTAATTATAGATGAATTCCACAAGCAATAGTCATTAATGAGACCTTTCACTTATCTGTCTGTCTGTGTAAAATATCTTCATAAAAAGCACATATTGGTCATACTGTTCTTCCACAAGTGATCAATTGCTTCTTGAATCTGCTTCAAGTGCGGCATAACAAGTGTTCAGTAATTAGTTGGATGACTCCTCAGCCTCTTCTGTTCTGCCAGAACTGGAGGCATCATGTGCAATGCCTTTCATTGTTTTCCCATGATGCTGCATCGCCAAATGCCATGTATTTTCCACAACCAGATACATGTAATTTGGGAGATAGCTCTGCTGGGAGTGCATAGTGGAAATAATTGCGCAGCTGCGCAGGACAGGAAAAGGACTCTAAATAGTGTGTGCATGTGACCTCCAACTGCAGTAAATAAATAGATAAATAGTGGAGGATGTTCAGAATGGACTTTCAGTTGCTCTGTGATGTTAAAATTGTGCTAAAATTATACAGTATGGTGTTTTGTTTTTTTTCCTTTTACTACCAGCATGATATTACTGTAACATTCATATTTTAAAGGCTTCTTTTACTTAAGTACAAGTAGCAACACTGCAATGTAAAAACACTATGTTACAAGTAAAAGTCCTGCATGCAACATTTTTGTAAGTAAATATATATAAGTACATACACATGTAAGTATTAGCAACAAAATGTACTTATATCAAAAGTAAAATTAAACTCATTAAGTTAAATGTGCCTTTTCAGAGTGATTTATATTTTATGTTACTGGATTATTATTACTGATGTATTAGTAGAGTGCTACATACCACTTTAATTGATATGTGCACAAAAATGTTAAATAATGGTCAGGTAATCGTGAGTTAAGAGGGATTACTCAGCAACTTCTCAATATAAGTAGCTCAAAATAAAGTTTTAAAAAAAGTTAAATTAGTTACTTTCCACCACTGTCCAAAATGTAATTGTTATTTTGCTGTGATGTTTGTATAAAAATACAAATAATCTGAATTTATGGCAAGATTATTACAGTCATTTCTCACTTTACAGCTCAAAAAAACATATTCAACAATCACTTCTAATTTTACGAGAATTACTTATAAACATGATTTAACCGCTACAGAATATTGCACATTATTTCTGTTTCCCAGCTGCAAGACATGAGTAAATACAATCAATTTCCATGCGCCATATCCGTGATTGGATTTGACAGTTCTTTTTAGGCTGCACTACCTCCTTCAAATCCCAAACAAGTTTATTTGTATTACAGTCATTCGAGTTTTACATGTAGTATGTGTTATAGTATGTATGCTGTAGTTTGATAAGAGGTGTAACAGGGAGTAAAACAGTTTTTCTTACTGTCACTTCATTAGTTTTAGAACATCTCACCAAAGGACTGCAGTTGAAAATGCACCAGCTGGCTAACACTGGCACATTTACAGAAATGTTAATTGATGTGTGTTGTCCTTATAAATAAAGAAATTACATAAAACTTTCTTTGCCGTTTATACATTTATAGCGTGACTGTGTAGGATAACATAGGCTACTGTACATTTCTTTGACTGTGAATGACCTTTTGGAGAAATAAATTAATATATATTTGTTCATGCATAGCTATTTATATATATCCTTGTAAGTATAATTTTCCTTTTTTTCTCTCCTTCGTTTAGTGCTACCTCTGTTTCATTTTCTTGACTAATTTCTAATTTATACTTGCATATCTGTTTATACATTATCTTTGTGTGTAGCCATGAGGGAGCTACAAATGCATTCCAGTTGTGCAATCCAGTATTGACTGGATATTGACAATAAATCATATTGGGATTGAATCAGGTCAAAGGATGAGCAAATGTTGACATTAATATTGCAATTATTATTGTTGGGACACTGAACAATGAGGAAGTGAAGCCAGTCTCGCCTATAAACATGGATTAAGGCTGGTTCCCATGTCTTGCCCGCCGCAGCTGTTGTTCCTTGTATAAATAGGTGTGGATGATGCTCAGGGATGCACTTCCTCCTGCGCTCGAACACCTCAGACCACGTGAACAGGAGGCGCACAAAACAGGAGCCTTATAACCGCCCGCTCCCGCAAACACGCGCTCCCCACCGGCTGCCTGGCTGCTTTACTGTATTTGACATTGACAGTAGCCTATCTGGGGAGTTAACACGCCACCATTCCCCCGGCAAGTCATCCGGACAACAACACTTCACACGGGCAGTTCTGCAGTTTTTTTTTGGAGTTGCTGTAACTGTCGGTGAAGAGAGTGAAGAACAACAACAGACTGGTTTACTCTCAGTTTAGCTCAATGATCTTTTTTTTTTTTTTGCGTTATGGATCGGGGCAAGATGTTTGTGCTGAGAAGATCAAGGTACATTTTTAATAAATATATTTTTATAATTTAAAAAAAATCTTCATTAAAGGTTTTCTTTTCTATGTTATTTTATTTCGTTTAGTCGTGTTTTTTTATTCTTATGGGTCTTATTGTCCAATGTATCAATGTATTAGCATAGCTTTGATCCTAACTGTTCTTTAGGCACAACATTAAGGCTTTTTAGTCTCTCAAACTAAAACGTCGTGTCATGTATAATTGTTTGCCAACGCTGTTTGTCCTCTCCAGAAACATATTCCTCCAAAACATCCATGTAAAACTAGCTGTTAATAATTAATATCATCATTACTGGCATCAAAATGTAAATGGATCATTTGACAGACATGTGCTCTCTTTATCTTGTTTCTCCCTTGATGCCCAATTAATCCAATGATTATTGAGAGAGAAAAAACAGCTTAATGCTTAATGACCTCCTTTAATTAATAAGAAAGCCTGGCTGTCCTACATACTTAATGCAATGATTTCCCCTGAGGCTGCACAGGTTTGTCATCAACTGTTCAGTTTCCCACTATTGTCTGGGATGCATCTGCTCTGGAGTCAGCTGGCTGATACACATATTCCTAGTATCTCCCAGCAACAAATTCATTTTCACCAATTTAATAATTAATAAAAATTGATGCGGCTTTATGTATTCAGATATTTTAAGGATTAAATGTAACAAGATGTATTTAATAATTTGTGAACAAATGATTGTATTCTTTATGGAAAAAAATCACATGTTTTTCTTCATAGATGTCCTTTTGCATGGGTCTAATGCTGTTCCACCACACAACTCTCCACTGAGCATCTCTACCTGCCACAAACCAGCCATGAAGTTGGCTTTGCACAGGATAGCAGGCACCACGATGAGCGCGTTAACAACAGGTGTCCAGTATCTTGGCTCCAACGACGCCAGCTACGACGGCCCCTCAGTTGACTCAACTCTAGTCAAGAACAGATTTCCCTTTGAGAAGCCTCACTCTGCTTCGGTTAGTAACTCTAGACTCATCCTGGGAAATAAAGAGGTCCTGTACAGCAGCCTCTCTCCCATTTTCCCCACCAATGTATCAGACTTTCTGCTGAGCAATGGCACATCTGTGGAGAGTGGAGGGGCGACTCAGTGTAGGGACAACTTTGCGGACAACATGGAGTGTTTTATGATCCTCACTCCAGGTCAGCAGCTCGCCATCGCCATCTTGGCACTCACCCTGGGTACATTCACGGTGCTGGAGAACCTCATGGTGCTGTGTGTGATTCTACACTCCCAGACGCTCCGATCGCGGCCTTCCTACCACTTCATAGGCAGCCTGGCTGTGGCTGATCTGATAGGCAGCATAATTTTTGTGTACAGCTTCCTGGATTTCCATGTCCTCCACAGGAAGGACAGCCCCAATGTTTTCCTCTTCAAGTTGGCCGGGGTCATCGCCTCCTTCACCGCCTCTGTTGGCAGCCTGTTTCTCACTGCGATCGACCGCTACATTTCCATCCACAGGCCCTTGGCGTACAAACGCATCGTCACAAAGACTAAAGCAGTCATTGCTTTCAGCGTGATGTGGACCTTCTCTATCGCCTTCTCGCTGCTGCCGCTGCTGGGGTGGAATTGCAAGCGTCTCAACTCTGTCTGCTCAGACATTTTCCCTCTAATTGACGAGAAGTACCTGATGTTCTGGATTGGGATGACAAGCATCTTGGTCCTGTTCATCATCTACGCCTACATGTTCATTCTCTGGAAGTCCCACCACCATGCTGTCCGCATGTTGAGCCGCAGCTCCCAGAGGAGTGTGATTGTCTACACTGCAGAGGGGACTAAAGTGCAGACAGTGAGGCCCGAGCAGGCCCGGATGGACCTCCGTCTGGCTAAAACCCTGGTTCTGATTCTGGTTGCCCTAATTATCTGCTGGGGCCCACTTCTGGCCATTATGGTTTATGACCTCTTTGGGAAGGTGAACGACTTCATCTTGACCGTGTTTGCCTTTTGCAGCATGCTCTGCCTGCTCAACTCCACTGTGAACCCTGTGATCTACGCCATGCGGAGCAAGGACCTGCGCAGGGCCTTCCTCCACATCTGCCATATGTGCCGGGGAGCGACGCAGCCTCTGGACAACAGCGCAGAGAGTGACTGGAACAGCCGGAGTGTGAGAGGAACAGCGGGCAGGGCGGTGAAAGATGGAGCCGGCTGTGGAAAGACTCGATTAAAAGTAGCCCAGGTTATCATTTCTGGAGTGACAGACACATCTACTGCACAGCCGGTCTAAGAGACAAGCTGCTCTGGTACAACTGTGAAGTAAAGATATTGTAGAATAGCCCCGACCCTCCTAGTGCACTATTGCTGTGAAATGTGCCAAAAAATGAATTAGATACAGAACTGAAAAACAAGTTTTTGTTGCTTTAAAGCTGAAAACTGTAATATTTATAAATTAATATACCCAGCTGAATGGTGGAGTGTGATGAGACTCTAAAAACTGTGCATTTTTCTTTTTGCTCTGTTATTGAGAAATGTTATGTTGGGTTTGCACATGTGTGACTGTAAATAATATATTTGCATTTACAAGAACCAGTTGGCTCAAGGGCAATTTTTCTGCAACTACTGTTAAAAACACTATGCTGTGTCATCTTTACCATGGTTTCAAGGTGCATAAAGTTACAGATTTCAGCTTTAATGTAGAAAAATATGACACTTACATTTGTTCTTTCTTTTTTTTAATTTATTTATTTATTTTTACATTACATCAATATTGTGGCAGTAACGCAAGGTGAAACTGTGTCTAGCTTCATGTAGAATGTCAGTTTTGAATGACAGCACACCGCTTGTAAGTAAAATTAGCAGCCCATGAGTAATTTCAAATCAGCCACTGATGATTTTGTAAAATGATGATATTGTGAAATTTGGCATATTAATGTTATTTTACTTTATATATTGCATATTTTTTAAACATGTACTTTGCAAAGCAAAATGGTGAGTCATACTTTGGAATATGAACGGCTTTTTGATTAAATCAGAACTTTGGTCTGTAGTGATTTGGTAATGTTACATAGCTGTTTATGCTCATGAAACAGTTACAGCATTTTGTGAGATGCTACACTTCTGTATTTTTGTGAGGCACCCATTGTGCCATTGTGTCTCATAACAGTGTGTATGCAAGGACATGAGTTCAATAAATATAAGAAATTTGGTTTTTGTATTTTTATCATAATTTTGTCAACATACCAGGTAAACATTTTTTTCAATAAAACCATGAAATCTCAGCAAACCATCAGCACCTGTGGCTAAATTACTATACACAAGATATTTTATTTCTTTTAAAGGTCAAAAAAAGGTGTTTGAGTGTGTGTGTGTTTATAGCCGTGAGCCCTAACCTTTTTGGCTTGTGGGCACCTAAGCAATGTCTATTTGTCACCGCTTCTCACAGGCAATAGTCTTAATGTGCACACGAATAATGAGCATTTTTCACAACAAAAAAATGTGAGAAAAGTTAGTAAAAAATACTTTGTAAATAATAGATATTTATGTCTTACTGCTTGTGATTTCAGAACTACTGCTTCAGAAAGTGAAGTTATCTGTTAAGGGCTGTGTTTTTGTGTAACACTGCTGCCCTCCTGTGGATATAAAAGAGACGTCATCCATTTTTTGTCTTAATTTTTTCCTTTTTCTCATGGACTGATCATACAATTAAATTGAGTTATAGTTCATCAAGGCTATAATGTAACCAAATAAAATAAAGTAATCGATGTGAATTTAAGATGATGCAGGCTACAATTAGGACAGCATAACAGCGTAAAACGGCGTTTCATTTCTCATCTTTTTTCAGTTTCACTACATAACCCAGAATTCATTGCACCGTATTTCACGCGTGACATCACAAGCCGGAGAAGCCGACAGCCTCATATCAAAAACAAGCAGCTAAGTTGCGTTAGCTAGCTCCCCTGTCTAACAGCAGACAGTTGGCCCGCAGCCGGCGGATCGTCACTCCAACTTTTGGGAAGCAACTTTTGGAAACAACACGAGTTGTTTTACTTAGTCAGACAGACAAACCCCCCCCCCCCAAAAAGGTAAGACAATATCTTTATTCAAATGTAAACCAGTGCGCACTGTTCTACCATAGTAGCCAAAGCTAACGTTAGCTATGTTTTCTTTTTGATAATTGGCTAGCAAGCATAGCTAACGTTAGCTTGCTAGCAAATATTTAAAGCCTCCGCTGCGCAGTATGCCTAGCATGTCTTCCTCAGCGAATGAAAGAGATTTTAGCAGCACAAGTCACACCGTAATTAGCAATTCATGTTAAAGAATAGTCATTGTTTGCAGTTATCTAAAATAACTGATGTAACCGCTTCATTATTGTCTTGTTTCGGTATTTTTACTTATTATCCCCCCCCCCCCTAAACAAACTCAAGTCATGGCGTGTGGAGCCACCCTGAAGAGGACCATGGATTTCGATCCGCTGATGAGTCCTACCTCCCCTAAAAGACGAAGATGCATTCCCGTACCCCCATCGTCTTCGTCCTCATCCCCTAGGAAGTATCTAAGCATGGAGCCCTCGCCATTTGGGGAGTCGTCGTCAACACTTAGTGCAGGTAATATTACTAAAGTTGGCCTGCTTGGTGACCAGCCAGCGGACTGAGGCATTAGCAACATGTTAAACAACACTTAACAAATCAATATGCTTTATCAAAGAAAAAGTTTAGCTGTGAACTCCCTAACATGACTGCTGCTTTGTCTTCACTAATGGACCTCTTTCTGGCATTTTTTGTTTCTTTTGTCCCACTAGAACAAATCCTTAACAGCATCAAGCAGGAGTACAAACGCATTCAAAAGAGGAAGCATCTAGATGGAGGCTACCAACAGTCAGAGTGCTGCTATTCTCCAGAGTCCCCATCCCAGTCGTCTACTATGAATGTTTCCAGCTTGGCAGGTTGGTTGAGTGATACACTGTCTACTGGAGAGGCTGATCAGAAATCACTGTATGGTCAGGCGATCAGAAATACCCCATATGCCATGATACTTAGGTTTTTGTTTGCTTTATACAGGAACGTCCTCTGGAGGCGTTTCTCCAACCAGAAAAGAACAGCCATTATTCACCCTCAGACAAGTTGGCATGATCTGCGAACGCCTGCTGAAAGAAAGGGAAGACAAGGTGCGGGAGGAATATGAGGAGACCATGACTTCAAAATTGGCAGGTTGGTATACACATTAAGCAAGTATAAACTTTGTTGTGACTCAGAATCCACACAACTGAACAAATAGCTAATCTTAACAGTCAAAAAGTAAGAGTTGAATCCATTAACTGCTTATTTTTTCAACCCCAAAATGATGTTTTATTTTGATTGAGAAATTAATGAATTTATCATTTAATCTGTAACATAAAAATGCCTAAAAAAATGCCTGACCCAACTGCCAAAAAACAAAAGAAATATTGGCACTGTATATAATGAACAAAGCAAACACAGCATTACAATTTGAAGGATGTAACAGGCAAATGTTTGGTATTTTTCTTGTTGAATAAATTAAATAATTATCAATATTGTCAAACCGTCTGTCAATCAACTTATTGATTTAGGGGTTTTTTTTGTCCAGCACTAATGTGCATCCATGTCATTCTGTGATAGTTAATGACAACTTGCACTGAGCTGTATTGGATATTACTTCACAAATCCAGATTTAAATATGGGAATAGATGAATATACTACAGTAAATATTAGTTATATCTGTGATAAGAGTATGCCCTGTACCATAGTTCAAAGACAATTCTCTGGCAAAATTACAAGACAGAAGACTTAATTCCAAAAATGCACGTTGTCCTTAAGATTTAACAGTAAGTTGTACCACAATAGTAACTCTGGTTTCCTCTAAATTTCAGAACAATATGACACTTTTGTGAAGTTCACACATGATCAGTTAATGCGACGATTCGGGGAGCAACCTGCAAGCTGTGAGTCAATTTTCATTGCATCTTAAATTCTCTTCACATTACCATCTCACTGGCATGTATACGACGTGAGAGAGTCTTGGATCTTGTTTTGAGCTCCGCCTTTTGAAGTTTGAAGTATTTTATTTCATCTCCCTCTTTCTCCAGATGTTTCCTGAGTGTGGCACAGAGATCTTTTGCAAGACAGCCTTCTCTTGCTGCAAGCTATCATGTGATATCTCAAGAAAGGGGGGGGGGGGGAAGCTCATCATTGTAAGAGATTCAGTTTAGCTAGTTTAAATGAAACTTTTCTTACTGTGCCATATTTCTGTCTTTGGGCAAAGGTTTATATGAAGCTGTTGTCAGTTGTTACCACTCTGTTGTAAGCAACTAGGTGCTTCCTAATGTACATTAATGGACCCTGTCTCTACCAGTGGCCTATGTTCCTCCCGCTGTACGTGTATCTACAGTTATCTCACTTTTGTAATGATTCCCAGCATTCCAGGCTTTGTCACTTGTTTTCTGTTTTGTTACATGTAAATACGATAAAGCAGTGCAGAGTTTTACTTAAGGTTTGCTGGTCAATCTGAAAGGAAGAAACACAGCTGAACAGAGAGACTATGTTTGCAGTTTGTCCTCTGTTCATTGCTTTTTAAATTGAGCATAAAGTGGGATAATTAATTTTTGTTCTCACTACCAGTGTTTTATTTATTTTGACTTGTTTTGCTGGTTATCACTTTCAAACCAATGTTCTTATTGGACAAAACAATAAAACATCTTTTAAGAGACTTAAGTGTTTTGATGAACTGATACCCATGACTATAACATTGGCACAAATGAAGTCAATTAAATAAAGAAATCCTGATGATGGTATTTGGACGATTGCCCAAAACCTTATGTCAACTGACTCCTGCAAAGCATGTCCACCTCTGTAATCTTTATGCATTGTATTTTATGAAACGAATCTGACTGTATTGGTTTATGTTCAATTACCTGTATACTATGCATCTGTATTTGAGCTGTGCCTTCAGTATAGCTATTTGCTCAACCTGAGATTCTTATTACTGCAAATAAGACTAACTTAAGTGTTTTTTGGAACATCCAGCACCTGACATGACTGTACAATCTCATCATAGGGGTATAATAGGTGCCTATGTTCTACAGAATACACAGCTATGAATAAACATGCTTGGTATCATGATTAGACACCTTTTATTAGAGGAGAAAAATACAGTAGAAAATATGAAGTCAAATTTTATAAGCACTGAAATGAAGGGTAACAACAGCCACAGATGTATGTAAAGAGTGCGTATATTGGTTTCTTCCCGACTACTCGGTCAGCAGCCTCCCCATGTGAGTCGAGCCACATGGTCAGTCTTCTGCTTGGTGGCCTTAATGAAGCCTAGAAATTCCAGCTCGGACACAGCTTGGATGAAACGAGCACTGGAGAAGAAACTAAGGAACATCATTACTCAAATGCGGATTATACTCTTTATAAAAGTGAAATTCTTTATAAACCCCATCTGTCATGAAACTTCACATTTGTTACATGTCCCTAGAGCACAAACGTGGACAGTTACACTCACCAGCCACTTTATTAGGTACCCCTGTTCGATTTCTTGTTAACACAATTAGCTAATCAGCTAATCACATAGCAGCAACATAATGCATTTAGACGTTAAGACAACTTATTGAAGTTCAAACCGAGCATCAGAATGGGGAAGAAAGGGGATTTAAGTGACTTTGAATGTGGCATGGTTGTTGGTGCCAGAAGGGGTGGTCTGAGTATTTCAGAAACTGCTGATCTACTGGGATTTTCACACACAACTATCTCTAGGGTTTACAGAGAATGGTCCGAAAAAGAGTAAATATCCAGTGAGCGGCAGTTGTGTGGACGACAATGCCTTGTTGATGTCAGAGGAGAATGGGCAGACTGGTTCAAGATGACAGAAAGCAAACAGTAACTCAAATAACCACTGGTTACAACAATACCATCTCTGAACGCACAACACGTCGAACCTTGAAGTAGATGGGCTACAGCAGCAGAAGACCACACCGGGTGGCACTCCTGTCAGCTGAGAACAGGAAACTGAGGCTACAATTCACACAGGCTCACCAAAACTGGACAATGGAAGACTGGAAAATGTTGCCTGGTCTGATGAGTCTCAATTTCAGCTGTGACATTCAGATGGCAGGGTCAGAATTTGACGTAAACATGAAACCATGGATCCATCCTGCCTTGTATCAACGGTTCAGGCTGGCGGCGGTGGTGTGGGGGAGATTTTCTTGGTACACTTTGGGCACCTTAGTACCTGACCATGTCCATCCCTTTATGACCACCATGTACACATCTTCTGATAGCTACTTCCAGCAGGATAATGCAACATGTCACAAAGCTCAACTCATCTCAAACTGGCTTCTTCAACATTACACTGAGTTCACTGTACTCCAAAGGCCTCCACTGTCACCAGATCTCGATCCAATAGAGCACCTTTGGGATGTGGTGGAACGGGAGATCGCATCATGGATGTGCAGCCACAAAATCTGCAGCAACTGCATGATTCTATCACGTCGATATGAATCAAGTCTCTGAGGAATGTTTCAAACACCTTGTTGAAAGTATGCCACGAAAGATTAAGGCAGATCTGAAGGCAAAAGGGGGATCCAACCCGGTCCCAGCAAGGTATGCTTAATAAAGTGTCCGGTGAGTGTATATTACTGTCTATTTCCAAAAAATCATCACAACATTTAGCCAGTATTAAAATGGTGGAAGAGCATGATATTAAAAATATGGGTAGATAAAGTTCCTGAAGGATACTGTTTGTCTTCCTCCACCTTCCCGAAAGTGTCAGATTCTGGGTCGTTACCCTCAGCAGCAGAAACCACAGTGGCGTAGGCCTGAAAACACACAGGTTTGTATTCGTGTCAGTATCCAGTCCACTCTGTGCCAATATTTGATTTACAAATCAATAATGTGACATATTGATCCTCTGGATCAATAAAAGCCTTTGCTAAAGGATGAAAAACAAACTTCCAACAATCAAAGTTTGTAGGGCAATATTGAAAGGTGCCAATAAAACAGAACACTGTATAATCATCATCTCTAGTCACTGGATGATGTAGTTTAAGCGCATTATTAGCCAAATATCAAATTATTCAGTATATACTCACTTCCAGCCAGTCGTAGAGGTTAATCAGCCTGCCACACTCCAGATGGAGTTTGTACACAATGCAGATATCAGGAGCAGCGTTAGAGACCGCTCCATCCTCAGTCTTTAGACTGTCATTCTACAAAGAAGAGTCATAGAGGGAAGAGGAAAATTTTTCAATGTGCGTGTCATACATTTTAAAACATTCAAAGGCAATGGCATTGTTTAAAGAGGCAATATTATGCTCATTAACAGGTTTATATGGTTTAATTTTCAAAAAACACCTTTGTTTTTTTTTGTTTTTTTCATACTGCACATTGCTGCAGCTCCTCTTTTCACCGTGTGTTGAAGGCTTCGTTTTAGCTATGGAGTGATACATCTGGTCTCTAAATGATCTAGCCAATCAGAAGCAGAGAAGGGCGGGTCAGCGAGAAGCCTGTAAAACAGCTTCGGTTCAGCTGTATATGTTGCCGACCAACATAGACTGGAGCAAGAGTTTCAGAGTGGTGAGTTATTATTCTGTAACAAATGCATCTTTAATCCCTAAAGTTTTAACTGAGCTCTGTCTCTACATCACAGTAACAACTTTATGTCCATTGAGTGTCTGGAGGGTAGCTAGTGTTTGGAAGGGAGAGGAGGTGTGTGCTGCAGCTCAGTGTTTTTCCACCTGTGTTTTTGAGGGCGTATCGGAGTAGCCGCTTGGCGAGTTATCTGAAGCGTATTTAGCTTTCATCCCTTTGTCCTTACAGGCAGCTGGACTACAAACGAGCTGTTTTCAAGCAGTTCAGTGCTGTGTTTTCTGTGGGAGATGGGAACTGACTTTGGGCTTTTTCACTTTACAAAACCTAGTACATGCACAAAAAAGATACATAACTCAATAAAGAAGAGGGAAAAAGGGGAAAAAGACAAAAAGCATAATACCACCTCTTTAAGCTATAACTAAATCACTTTACATATATACTTCCATTACGTTGAGTTTCTCCTCGTGTTAAGATAGTCGCACACAATGAGATTAGGCAGACGTACCTGAAGATAATAGTAGGGACTGCTGAGTGCAGCCTGAATGGAGGTGCGAGGTGTTGCGTTGAGGTGGCGTCTCACAGTGGCAGAAGAACTGTAGTAGCAAACTTCATACAGTGTCTGCGACTCTGGAGGAGACAGGTGACTCCTGGGTGGGAGAGAAAGAGAGAGGTCAGCCGAAGAAGAGTTTCTACCATATTTAATTGTATATAACACCACACTATCCCAGTAGAGCAAAAAAAGGTTATGTCTTACTTCACTAAGCTGTCAATAAACTCAAGAGCTTCATTTCGTAGAGCCTCAAACGGACTCAGTTTCTTGGATCTCCGAGACTCGTTCATCTCCAGCAGCGTCTGGAATACATGAGAAGAAGCAGAAAATTTATGAATCAAAGCATTACCGCACATCAGCAAGGTGGAGAATCTCTTCATAGAAAGAAGATATTATTTATCATAAAATCATAAAAAACCTTCTGTAGCTGGAACAGATCTGTCTTCTTTTGAAGATTTCTCACTGGAGAGGTGATACAGTCTTCCACACAGGGAGGAGTTTCAGCAGATACTGCTGTTAAGAACAAGACAAGAATTTCAAGGAGTGTTGCGTATGCAGTACATTTCCACTGCCTATTCCACCTGTAGTAATAATTGCTTGACATGAGAGGCTATCCCAGGGTGAATGCAACATGAAGGAAAAATCAGACTACCAAGAAAAATGTAATTTGGGTGCTCTACTTCATTTTTACTACTTACTGTCCAGCTGCTCAAATTTGGCTAGCAGGTCTTCCAGCTGAACAAGAGCTTTCCTTATCTTCTTTGACTTGACAGGCCGCATAATCTCGGCACACCTCTGTAGCAAAGCGATCAGCTCATCTTTAGCCAGCATCCTGGAGGGAAACCACAGGAGGTTTACAATTGTTAGAACGGTACAGCAGCAGCCCAAGTGGCTAACTTCAGAATGGGTTGTTGCTGGACTAAAATATCTGGTTTGTTCAGGGGAAGCCCTCATGCTCTTTCACAATAAAAAAAAACAAGTGTGGAACAACAGAGGCCCAACACTACTATTTTACTGTATATGAATGGCTATATGGCCACCAGGGGGCTCAATAATCCTCCAAATCTCCCTGAACATGTTGCCATCTGGTGGTAAAATGTGTTAAACGTTGAAAGAACTACCACAATTATGATTGCTACAAATGAGATATGATTATGACAACACGTCAGAACTGGAGGGCCTTAGTGGACAAGCATGAAACTGCCTAGAGTTTTGATTTAGATATTTTAAGACTGATGATGTCGTCCACTGATTGGTCCCCACTTGTTCACATACAGGCTAAGTTTCCAAACCTACTTTAGAAGCTTCATGGCTGACTGGTAATCCTCATTTTCCCATAAGTTCTTCTCCAGACAAATTAAATGGAGCTCTCGGATCTGTAATACACAGATAATTCATACACCAAGCCAAACACTAAAAGAAAACATTTCCAAAATTTATTTTGTTTTCACAATCATAAAGCAGTCATTTCTTGCCTGTTTTCCAAGGGGGTACCGAGGTAAGGATGAGGCCAGCGTGTGGAGACACCTCAGGATGGGATAATAGTTCTTGTGGTATTTCCGAAGGTCCTTTACCAGCTTCTGACACACCCCCTAAAAACAGAGAAAAAACCATAAGCATTAGATTCTGACCCAGTATGTGCACTCATTACTTGCCAATACTTTAGGCGCTTAGATAAAACAAAGAATGTACCTTTAAATGAGTGTCATCAGTCAACAGATTCACTTGTTCCTGAGGTTCCTGCTTCTCTACATAGCTGGGGAAAAACACACAGGTTAGGTTTGATTTCAAAGGCTTAGTTTTACATTTGAAGGCTAAACCAAATCTTTCACCAAGCTACTAAACCACATTACATCACAACAAAAGTTACCTGCGTGTTCACCGCTTGCAGCCAAATTAAATTAGATTTCCACTTTTATATTTTTTCTGCCAACTTTACTTAGAAATGGAGAGAGGAAAACCAAATTGTGTGTGTACCTCTTGAAGGATGGCAGCTGCCTGATCCTCTCCAAGTCGGGGTGACTGAGCTGCATCACATTTAGCAGAGCCTCCTTCTTCTTACAGCACAGTACACTGAGAGGCTGAGAGTGAAAGTGCTCCAGCAGGGCCAGCTGCATCGGGACAAAGCAGAAGGTTTGTGTACCACATGTCGGAATTAGATCAACAGACAAAGAGACAACCGGACACATAATGGATAAAGTATTTGGAAGCTACTCTGCACCTGAACGCCCTTGATGAAGTTTCTCACTGAGAAATCATGGTAGAGGAAGATGCTGATCAGCACCTGCATCACTTTACCGTTGAGCTTAAAGGGGAACTGAGGCGTCAGGATCAACTGGAAACAGAGGCAAGACAAAAAATACAATTAACATCCAGGCATTTAATTTAAAAGCATTCTTATCTTCATTTTGAACCTTTGTATGCATGAAAAGACTATACAAAAAGTATGCAGTTTATGCTAAATTGCAATTCAATTTCAAGCAACACTACAAATTACAGTCTTGAAAATCATAATAGAGTTGAACCCAAACCTTGACACACTGAAGAGTATAAGCTTCACAAAGCTAGTAACACTATTGTTATGGATTACATTATTTTGTATAGGTGATCATGTTGTTGTGTCTATTGCCTGTATGTACCTGGGTACCCTGATCGGTCACTCACACGTTTACAGATGACATACTGCAAAACAAAAGCTTCCATGATCAATAATACAAACCAGAATTAAATGTATTGTAATTTATAAAGGCTATATTGTTTAGAATTTTACTGCTTAACACAGTTTTTAAATCTAAATAATGCAGACTAGCTACAAAGATGTAGATTTTGTGCTTCATGAAGTAAAAATGTAAAAAAAACACTGCACAAGTTTGGAGTTTGTTTTTAAAAAGGTAGAAAAATCACAGCTCCCAATGTGACAGAGGACAGGTAGAGACAGAGCTGCACTTTCTAACCTCATGCCCTAAATATAAAACAACCTTTGCAAACATTTCCCAAATATACCCCAAATTCCAATTTATATCAGACACACATAAAATCCCCTATTCACTGGGAGAAATGCCCAATTGTCAAATAATTTAGTAGTTATTCCTTTATTGTATTTTGTTTTAAAATTTGTTTTATTTTTTATCTATTAATACACACACACACACACACACACACACGTTAGTTTCATTTATTTATTTTTAACACACACAAACTTATTGTTTTATTTATTTTAATTATATTATTTTCATTTTCTAACAAACACACACACACACACGCTTACTGTTTTATTTATTTTAAATATTTTTATGTAATTTTTATTTTATATAATTTTTATTATTATTTTATTTTTTATTAACACACACACACAAACACAACTTTTACTGTTTTATTTACTTATTTAATGAAATGTATGAAATTAATTGTTCTTATATTATGTAATCTATTTGTAGCTTTGGCAATATTGTTATACATTCATGCCAATAAAGCTGATCTGAAAAATGAAAAACTGTTCTGTATTTGTACCCGCAGCATTTTCATGATTACAAGTTATGGAATACACAATATCCTCATGAGTACCTCAAATATGATGGATTTTTACACTTCATTAGTACAACATTGTCTGGAAGATTGGCAATGAGTCAAATAAGAATAGCTCATATCTGTTCATTAAGAGAAAAACAAATGGGATCTTGAATTTAGCGCTGGACAATAAAATGATATTGATAATTATTGCAATATAACTAACAATTTAACAAATGTTCAATAAATGTTTGATTGAATTCATTTGAATCACAAACAAATTAGCACTTAATTTTTCTAACTAAGATATTGATTTTGTTGAGGAAAAGGCACTGAAAAAGGATTTTATTTAATTTTACTCATGCATATTTATTGAAAATTTTTTTTTAATGTTCGACCTCAGATGTGTTCAGTGATCCACTGTTTGGAAAGTTTGTCATGTTTTGATCATGAAGAATGGTTTAAAACCACAATTAACCATCTGATCTCAATCTTCTCTCAGGAACAAAAATCAGTCTCTAAAACTGAAAGAAATAATGACATTTATCGTGATGATTATCGATCTCGAATTCTCTCTCTCTCTCTCGTGTGTATATATATATATATATATATATATATATATATATATATACATACACACACACACACACACACACACACACACACACACACACATTTTTTTGTGGCCATATCGCCCCACCCTACTTGAACTCTACTCTTCTACTACCTTGTCTATGACTGTGGCCAGGTGCTGCGTACAGGACAGGGACTGGAAGAGCTCTATACACAGCAGAGAGGACACCGAGTGGGGCAGCATGTGTTGGATGGTGCTGGGTGATGTGGCGATACCAAAGATGAACATCAGCGGAAGACGTTCAATGTACCGGCTGTGGAACACAGAACACGTTCACAGATATACAGTTTTAACATTAGATACAAATGTCAGTCATTATATTGTAGTTCCGTAAACAGGAGGAGACTGATACGACAATAAAATTGTTCAACTCTGAGTTTCTCCTTACCTGCAAATGAGTATGAAGTCTTGAAGAACTCTTGGATTGAAAGCCTCAAAATCTTTGAAAATAATTACAACGGGCGGCTTCTGTAGATCATCTCTGACAGGAGAACTACGCTTTTCTCCAGGAGTACCAGTGTTTGATTTCTGAAATACGATGGGAAAATTGGCTTCAAGTGCTTTCAAGTGATCAAATTACTTTTATTCACCTAATCGCAAATGTAAAATCATGTGCACTAGCTATGCTATGATGGTCCCACCTTTGTTTTTGTAGTGTACCAATCACAGAGTGTACTGAGGCAGCAGTGCACGCTCTTGAGGAGAAGACTACTAGTCTGCTCAGCCTCCTCTTCTTCCTCATCATCCACATTCACAGCAGTGTCCATCAACCTCTCCAAGACCCTCTTCATCAAATGCTTCAATGCTGAAATGATAAAGCAGACATTATAAGAGACCACAAACTGTAATGTGGGTACATGACAAAATACTTAAACCACTACCATTGGTACTCTGACACAACGTTTTTCCAAGCCTTCCAAATCAAAAGAGTTGGTGATCCTCTGAGTCTCTTACCTCCACAATCTTTGGCCTGAATAGAGGCCACATGGGGACTGACAGACTGCTGGAGCAGGTCAGACAGACTCTGGAAGGTCATGTCATGGTCCGGGACATTCACACCTATGTGGGATATCAAAGGTAAAAGAAAAGCAGACACAATGTGTGGCTTCAAGAAAAGAATAATGATGAAAATAAAAAGAGTGGTGATGTTTCAATTGGGCTGGTGTTTGGATCAGCAAATGTCAAATACCAAGCACAAGAGCCGCTGTGGGAATCTCACTGGCCCTCATCTGTGATGCCCAGTCACTGTGTTGGCGGGTGGATGAGCACTTCCTTGTGAAGTCCAGCAAGCTGTCCAAGATTTTCCTGTTGAGTTCATCCTGTAAGACCTTACATGCAGAGAAAAAAAAATGTTAAACTTTTTTATTCCCTTTATTGAAAAAAATTCTATTCCATAAATTGTGTATAAGACCCAGTTTTGGGCTAATATTTAAAAAAAAATAAATACATATTTCTATACATTTTGTTTCAACTGAATTACAAATCAATGTCCTTTAGAGGGTTTTGTTCACAATAATGCACCGTTGAGGTTGGAGAGTTGGGGTGGCTTCTCCCGTTTCTGTCACCATAGATGGTTGTTTTTGTGACTTTGTAAAACACTGCTGTTGAGACACCACTAATGGGCTTTGCAAAGCTCCAAAACACTTAATACATCTTTAGTCTAACGCTTATAATGCGTTAGACTAAAGATGTCATGATTACCAAATCATGACATCGGCATATTAAACAAAGATATTTAGGTCCACATGTTCAACATCTGTTCTCACCTCTGTGTCTGTTTTAATTTTGTCCCACAGATCTTGACAGAGTTTGAATCGTATTTCACTGTTCTCGGCACCTTCGCAGCCATCGGTGAAATGATCCTCTGTGGAGAAATGGCCTCAACGTGAGTGTAACTCAGGACACCTCAAGAAGTCATCTGACAGCTCACCTGAGCATACTCTCCTATAAACATTACGACAACTCACCCAAACCGAGTGTTTTTTTCTTCTTAGCACTTGGCTTGAAAACAAAGCAGCCCTGAAATATCAACAGTGCCATTTAATTAAAAACATAAACAAAGAAACTAAACTGTGTAGCCATGTTTGGTCACGACTATCAATCTACTTTCATGAGGTTTAGTAAGCATAACGTTACACATGCAACATAGCGTCAGAATATTACGTTACCTTTGACACAGATGAAGTAGACATCCCAACTACATGTAAATGTATCGTTCGTTTTATATTTAGGATACTCAGTCAGACTTGCGCTTCTGCTGTTTAAAGGAATAATACTTTACGTTTAAAATGTAGCTTGTGCTGTGCCTTACTGAAGCGTCTACTTCCCGCCACTGTGACGTTTACGGAAAGGGTTGTGTACAGCTCATAAAAAGTTACGCGGGTATGTAAGTTTTATGTTATGTGGCATGATAAAATGAAATGACTGTCATAACCAAATTAAAAATGCCATATGCGACCTTAAGGTGTTTAACATCAGTTTAGTTTTTACTCTTTCTAGTTTTAATTGCGGTTGTTTTGTTTTTTTAACATTGCTGGTCTTGAACTACCCCAACCCTTTAAGCATCCCAGGCTGTTGCCTCCCTGCAGTCCAACTGTTTCCTGTTGCAGTATTCACACTCATGTTGCTCTCTAATACTAATAATCCGATTATAATAATAAATATACAATAGTAGTAATAAAAGTAATAGTTGAAATAAGTAATAGTATTACCTTTAGCTTTATTTATTTATATCAGCATGTACATTTTAAGTGTATATAGATGACATAATTAAAGTTTAGCTGTATATTTCAAGTGTTGAATTAATATTTTAATGTAAGTCTTATAAAAAAGGGACCTGGCTAGGACTTTATTTAGCCCTTTACAAAATTTTGTTAGCATTTCATGCAGTCCAGTAAGTAAGTGTGTTATTTGTGTGTAAAGTAAGTAAGCAGGCAAGAAGATTAATTAAAGTGATCTTCCTCTGATGTTTTGTAAGAAATTCAGCAATGGTATATGGCCATTATATGTCTATTTTCCATACTTTATCTATTATTGTGTATTTGTAATTGCATCTTATTACAGTAGGTCAGAGCATGAAATCTTGGATGCCTGAGAAACACATTTACTCTACTGCAGAGGATTTTAAAGTTTGAGGCGGGCTCAAAATAGTTTCAGGGGAGGCTCAGTAAATGGAAGTGAAACAATATTACATATTAAATTAGTTATCAACAGGAGATCACATAGAATAGCGTACATGTGAGAGAGCATACAGAGATACAGTAGTTTTGGGGAACTGTTTTTCTAATTTTATCAGAGTCAGAAACTAATAAATGCCTTAAGACAGACCTTTTTTAATGTATCTGGTGTAGTCTGAAGTTACGTCAAACAGCAATATTAGGCTATCTTGGCTCAATTGTTGAGTGTCTACGGGATCAAATAGTATAATCATGATCCCATAGGCTCTTCTCAGACTCTGAAAACCATTGGTCTACCATGAACAAGATATCAACAGAAAAACAGATCTGCAGCCAATACTTTACAAAAAGAACCAGTAACATTTTATTGAACACTGTGTGGAAGACATGTAAATATTACAGATAGGTCTACTAGTGTTGAAAAAGGATGAAATAAATACAAACAGAACTTGAAATCCCATAGGGATATATAAAAACATTGTTTTTCTTAAAAGTCTCCATTTAGCAAAAGAAAAAAAAACATCTTCAATACTAAGCATAAATACAAACATGTTTCTAAAATCTATGCCCTATAGATTACCTGGTTATTATAACTAACATACATACTTAAAATCATCCAAGACATTTTTTCATTAAGTACAAAATAGGCCATTTCATCGTTAACTGTGACCGTTACTGTTATCAGTTGGAAATCTGATGCATTAACAAACAAACCATTCTGCAGCATAACTTCTCAAATCCTGAGTGAGATCGAGTTGAAAACAAAATACCGGGCTATGATCCGCTATAAAGCCACTTTTTTATTAGGACTGTGGGTTTCATATCTTGTAGCTGCTTTAGCAAAAGATCAGCACCGTCTGAAAATGTTTTATCCATGACAATCTTGACATTGCTCACTGATTTCAGATTAAGGGGATTTCTGAAGTCTACAAGATTTTCACAGCCAGTTACTTTACTTTTCATCGCAAATTTCTGTTTGTGAGTTTGTTGTCTTTTGGACGGCAGTTCAGCACTAGATTTGTCATTTAATTTGCGTTTGGAAGAGTGAGTTGACTCTGAGGTTTCCAAGAACTTAAGAAAAGAGTCTTCAAGTCCTAAAGGCTTGAAAGACCCTGGCATAACCCCATCGTCACGTTGTTCTTGGGCTGTAGGGGTTCCAGGATTTGAGTTCTCTCTTGAGCTGTTAACAGTCGAACGATTCCGAAGTGTCTGCATCCTCTCTGGACAAGCTGGTGTAGGATGTGCAGGTTTTCTGGGACGGCCTCTTTTAGTTCCTCCGTCCGTCCCAGTGGAAGCTTGAGATTCTGCACTATCGTCGTTGGACTGCTTGCTGTCTTCTTGGCCTATTCTATCCACCAGCTCATCTGTTTTCTGGTCACTGGGCTTTTCTCCGTCGTCTGGCTCCGTCTCCTCAGAAGATGAGCTTGACGCGCCCTCTGGTTTCTTTGCATCCTTGAATCTGGCGCGTGAGTACTTTTTGCAGAAAATGAACTGGCTCCTCTGGTCTTCGATGTATCTTTCTGTGAGGCCATGAGTGGTGTAATGCTTAAATATACTTCTTTCAGCCCGCTCCACTGCATCGCAGCCTATTATCATGCATGGGTACTGCAGGGCAGACTTCTTGGTGCACATGGCTGATGCCTCCTCATGGGATTTTAGTGTAGGTTTTCCAAAACTAGTCCAGTGTTCAATGGACTTTCCATCTTTCTTTTTAGTGTTTTTCTTCTTCACTTTGAATTTGTTTTCTACATTCTCTTTCCCATTGTTAACCCCCGGGAAGAGTCCTACTGATTTGGTCCTTCTTCCGTCACTTGTTTTAGGATCATAAACATAATCATGCTTTTTTATAAGGTGTCTGAGGAGGTTTGATTTTGTAGTGTAAACGCGGTCGCATCCCTCATACTCGCACCTGAAAGTTGGATCAACTGAGCCGCTCTCTGAGATGGCGATTTCCTTGTGGAAATTCTTAATGTGCTCAATGTACTTATCCACAGAGTTGAAGGGGAGAGCGCACTCCGGCCGGTCACAGTTGAAAGTCCCTATGGTCATGCTGGCCATCATGGCGGTGGCTTTGTCACGGGTAAACTTGTGAAGTAAGAGGTAATGCTGCACTAACCTTGTGATTCCCATGAACACCCTTGAACAGTCTTTCACTTGACACCTGACTTCATTATCTTTGTCTACGCTCTGATCGCTCTCCTGTCCATTATTAACACTTGGCTTTTCAATGTCAGTTTCCGGTTTGGTGGGGGGGAGGGATGCCTGATGCATGGCCCTGTAATGGAGAATCAAATTCTGCTGGATGGTGAATGCGGCAGTGCATCCTTCATGAACACAGCGATATGGTCTATATGGACTGTAGGCGTCTGTTTCACACATTTTGAGGCTCAGCCGTTTCGGGGTTTTCTCTTTCCTCTGTGCTTCGTCCTTCGTTGGTGTGGTTTTGGAGCTGCTGGGTTTCTCTGGGGAAGATGAAGGAGATGCAGTAGGAGAGCTGGACTTGGGCTCTTTCACTTTACTTAATGGTGCATCTGATCGTCCTTGCTGCTCCTTCACTTTGCCAACTGGACTGGGTTTCTGTTGTAAACTGGATTTCTGTTTCACATCTGGACTCTTGTTTACAACAGCCACCTTAGGCTGCTCTGGGGCTTCATGAACTGATGGTGCCACCTCACCAAACGACCCATCAGTCAAATAGTTGGGAGGAGACGGTAGTCGTGTAACAGTTGATACTTCAGGTGTGAAGCCTTGTTTAACTGCCTCTCCTGGTAATATGATTTGAGGAACTTCTGGATTGTTGTCACTGTCTGTTTGAGGTGCAATTGCAATGTCAAGCGGTTCTTGTTTTATAGCAGGAATTACCGCTGCAGATTGGGTCATGTGACTGGTATTGGCATCAGTGGTTGCACGGCTAATAAACACTTCATCTTTGTTAAGTCTAAAAGCACGCCTGTTTCGAGCACTGATCCGTAGCTTCTGCATTTCTGCCTTTGACAGTCGATGGACTTTTTCATAGTGAATTCTCAAACCTGTCGTTCTTGTGAATGTTTTGGGGCAAATCTGACAAGGATATGGAGACAGTTTGGATGGGGTTCTCTTTAGTTCTTCAATCATCTCATTAGAGTAATCATGCATTTTACTCAAGTGTTTGAATAACGCTTCCTTTGTCATGAATGAGTACTCACAGTCATCCTGGTCACATTTAAAAGGTTTGGGTACCTTTTCAGAGGGCTTGTCATCATTTTTACTCAGCATTTTACTTTTTTCAATCTCAGGGGCTGTATCACAATGACTGACATTTTGCTCTAACGACAGAGCACTCCGCATTTTCTCTTGTGCTGCCTCAATCAAATCCAACCTTTGAAAGGCATGTGAAATTTCCATCAAGTGATCTTCTTGATAAGGTACAGCGAGGGCTGAATTAGCCAACTCTACTGGCTTCTCTTGCTGGATTTCAGAGGAAACCGATAAGGAGTTTGAATAGTCCATTATATTTGTATTTTGGGGCTCCTGTTTCAACACCATGGGTGAAGTCAAAGTGGTCAAGCTACACGATTGCTGTGAAAAATCACCATTTGACACATTGTATGTTGCTCCGTTAGTGTCAGGGACATGGGGGTCATTGAGAAAATCAAGAAAAGATGTTGGCAGATCAGCTGTTAGGTCGATTTCGTCTACAGGCCTGCACTGTGAGCGTTTAGATAAGTGACCTCCGAGAGACTTGGTGCTTGTGAACTCTCTGAAGCATCTCCTGCAGAGGACCTTGCCATCCTTAATGATGGCTGGCCATTTGGTTCGCTTGCTCAACCTGGTGCGTTTTCCTTTCTGCACGTCAGGCTCACTGCCCTTTTCATCTGAAGGGTTAGCCTCACAGTCAGCATTAAGACAGTCCTCTTCATAAGGGAACTCTGTTTGAGTGACACTGGGTGGACTGAGCATGCCATCCACGGAGTTGTCCATCGGTTCATACCCAGGAGTGGACATATTCTCTGTTTTAATGATTTGATTTGCTGCATTAAATGCAATGTGGGCCTCGGGGCTTAGACACTTCATGGGAATATCAACTGATGAGCCTTGAGTATGACAAGAGTTTTCGCTCTGAGCATATGGAGTGTGGTAACTTCTTTCATGGAGGCCATCAATTGTTGAGATATTGTTTCCATTATCCAAGTGACTTGTCATACTTTCACTGCTTTTTCTCATATCTACATTGTCTCCACTCCCCTCTGGATGCATTAGACCATACTGATGCCCTCCATTATGTATTTGCCCTCCATTGTCGAGCATCAAAGAACTGGAGACATACTGGGACATCAAACTTGAATCTGAAGGAGCGTGCGACATAGTGGGACCATGTATAGCTGCCATCGAAGGCTCTCTATCAGATGGGAGAGGCGCTGTGGTTTGATAAGGGTCTGCCTGCCATTGAGGATAGCTCCGAGAGGGGTACTCATTCATGTTAAAGGCATCTGGATAGCAGTTATTCATGGGAGGTGAAGACCATGACTGGGACATGTCTGAATGAATCATTCCGCTGGGATTACTTGGGCTTCCCCATGATGGATACAGAGTGGGGTTCACCATTGGAGTGATAGGCACAGGCTCCATTGATCCAGGATAACACTGGGAAGGTGAGGTTGAACATCCCGTTGGGTAATCCATTTGCTTCATCCCAGGTTTGTTGCATAGTATTCCTGGCTGATTTGATGGCCTGTTCCCCAGGTTCTGGGGCGGATTAGGTGAAGCTGGCCCACATGGTGCTTTTTTTGCTGTAATCTTGGCAACTTTGTTATATTTCTTTGCCAATTTCCAGTCTTCAAATATTTCCGGGTGTTGCTTCTTGACATGCCTAGAAAGACTTTTGTTTGTACTGTATGCCCTTGTACAGTCATTATATGGGCAGCAATGCAAGTTCTCCTCATTTCCAGCAGTTACAGCAGGCGTGCTGGAAGGGTATCCTTGCAGCGAAGAAGGAATTTCTGTCTTGATTTGACTTGGAGAAATAATTTGTGGAATAGCTTTTGAAACTTCATTGCTCTGTACATTATTAAGCCCCTCACCCTGTTGACTTGCCACAGGATTTGTTGTGCTGGGTACAGGGTACAATGGAGGGATCTCACCTTGCCCAGCCTCATCATGGTGCACATGAGGAGCCTCCGGTGCTGCTTCCACATCAGGTGGTGCTGCAGTGGGCTTTGTCAGCGGAGTGTAGCAGTTCTCTGGTTCTTCCATTTCAGGATCTTCCGCAGAATTCAGCATGCTTTCAATCGAGTGTTTCACTCTTACAGGACCAGCTTCTTTAGCAAGCTCTGCTAATGTGCATGGTGATGTGGTTGTCTTTGTCTCCTCCTTCATATATGTGTCTGTATTAGTCCTTTCAGGGCAGAAAACTGCAGGACTTGCATACTCTTTGCTCAGGGTGCTCTCGAGGGTTGCTTCTACTTTTGGAGTGAAAGGAGGGTTTTGATTTGTGATGGGCAAACAGTTAACTGCATAATTTGTACTATGATTCTCTTGATGAGACAAGAATTGAGACTGTGAGTAGAATATTTTGCCACAGTTATCAGTTTGGCAGGTGTAAGTAAGGTAATGCTGAGCCTCGTGATCATACAACAGGTAGGCCTCACTGAAAACTTGGCCACAGTTAGGGAACATGCACTGGGCCTTAAATTCAGGATGTGTTTTTCTATGCATGAGAAGCTCAGAATTGGAGTTAAAGTTGGCCTTGCAATCCAACTGTATGCAGATATATGGTTTGCTGCCACAGTGCATCTGCAAATGATCATTAAGATGTCTGACATTAACAAACTGCCGTCTGCAATACTGGCACACCACTTTTTGTTTTTGGATCTCTAAAAACCTCATGGCCTCTTCGTCGTCCTTGTGAGATCTGACATGAGCCATGAGGTTACGGAAAAACTTGAAAGCCTTGGAACAGTTTTTGACAGGACAGAAACAGTCTTGGCTGATGTGTGTGTCAGATGTAGTTTGTTCTATCTTAACAGGAGACACCAACTGGTCGGCAATTTGCGATTCAATTTTAACAGGACTAATGCTCATCTTTGCAGCAACCTTTGAATTTTTTGATGGACTTTTAGGGGACTGAGGTGGTTTTGTTACCTTTCTAGCAGCTTTCATTGCAGCTAGTCTCTCCTTGCAAGATTGCTTTACATGCGATGCTACATGTGGCTCTAAAACCTCCCTACTCTCAAAACTGTCAGCACAAATCGGACAAAGATAGACTCCATCTTTGAAGTGCTTCTGCGCATGGCGAACTATTCTGTGACCCAAGAACTCCTTGTCACACAACACACAATACTGCATGTAGGCTCGCCAATTTCTGAACCTGGCAGACACAAAGCCCTGCTCCCGGAGTTTTTTAGCCTCTCTGTTTTTCTCTCTTTCATCTGTGATTTCATTGAGTTCATTTGTAGTGGTTAACAGAAAATCCTCCAGATCTCTGTATTCAGGGAGTTTGCCAAGTGCACTTTCCACCTCATGTTCGTCTGTGTCATTGAGTGTGTCAATGGATGACACAATAGCTGCCTCCTCGCCCATCAGTGCCAAGCAGTTGCGTTTCAGTGTCTTCCAGTCCCAGAACTCTGGATCAAAAGGCCACTGTGTCTTCAAGGCCAGCAGTAACTCGCAGCGTAAAGAATTGGGCACTGGTAGACTCCCGTCCTCTGGCTTTTGGTCGGGTTCGTTGTACAGCGACTCCACAGCATAATACGAGTCAATGGTAGGTTGGAGGAGGAACTCAGTCAGCTGGCACGCACGCTTAACCTCTAGATCAGTTGGCAAGAGGCAGGAAATAGTTTTGCAGATGGTGGACTTGCTATCCTTATGGTCACTGGAGGTCATTTTCAGAGCTTGAATGCACATTTCCACGCACACTGGAAGCCCCACCTCTCCAACCTACGGAAATAAAAAAGTAACATAAATGTCAAGGATTTGATTAGTTGATTTGATTAGTTGTAGTATGAGTCATTGTTGGCGTGAATGGCTCTGTGTAATGGTTCTGCTATAAGCTAAAATCTGCAGACTATTTTTCTTACCTCGTTTTGGATTACTTTGATTAGAAACAGAATATGACAGACGCTTCTGCAGAGAAGAGCCATCTCTTTGCTGTGTCCAAGAAATGCATCAGCTGACGACGCTAAACGAATGAGTAGCTTACTCCAGAACAGTGTGAGTTCCCTGGAAAACATCACAAACACAACTGTTAAACACAACTAATGTTTATTTTAATTATTGACTGGGCGATATGGCCAAAAATTTTATCACGATAAAACATATCAGTCGATAATTATCACGATAAATGTCAAATTTCCTAAGTTTAAAGGCTGATCTTTGCTCCTGAATGAAAGTTGAAGAAACCAGATGGTTAATTGTGTTTTAAACTATTCTTTATGGTCAGAACATGACAAACACTTGCCAAACAGTGGATCACTTAATATATCTGAAGTAGAACATTCAAAACAATCATAATAATAAAAGAAAAGTCAACAAATAAGTTAATAAGTTAAATCTTTTTGGAGCTTTTTCCTTGACAAAATAAATATCTTAATAGAAAAAATAAGTTACTGAGTCATTTTTGAGTCAGTTGAGTCAATTGAACATTTACTATACTGTTATTGAGGAAAATTATATTGCGATGATTATCGTTATCGTTTTATCACCCAGCCCTATTATAATCTTTCAATCAAAGTCTTGGTCTAGAAAATATTACAAAACAATGAAAAATACCCATCGCAATCTCCTAGATCCCAAGGTGACATCATCATACCAAAAGTCCCAAAAACCCATAATATTCAATTTACTATCATATAGAACAAGGAAAGTCTATTTCTCACATATAAGAACATGAAGCCATTAAATGTTTGGTGTTTTTGCTTGAAACATGACCTAAATGATGAATCAATTACCAATAGTTTTCGATGAATGTTCTGTTAATTGACTAATTGTTGCAGTTTTATTTATTCAAAAAGTATACGGTATATTCAGATTACAGATAACCACTTATCTAAAAGTGTACTTGTACAGTTTCAACTAGACGGTTGCTGTTGCAGTCATGGATTAATGAGAGCAAGTCATTTATACTCTTACTCATTCAGTCACAGTTAGCCAAGTCTCACATATCCAGATCTCCACACTTGATTTTAGCACTGTGCCAGCGCTCGAGAAAGGCTGGCTGAACACCTCATCATTCTGGTATAGAGGAAAAAGCAGCCTGGCTTGTTTGTATTTCTTTAAACCCATCACAATCATCTTGAGTGCCACCAAGCCCAGGATGCAACAACGGTGCCCTCGCAAAACGGTAACATGCAGATAACAGAAGGAGCGGAGAATTCCCACTGAAGTAGTTGTATCTGCACCCTACTTCCTGTGAGACTAAAGTTGGCCTGTCTTTAGCATCAGCACAGTGAGGGTATCTTTGTTTGCTTCGGGTTTGGATAAAAGTCAGTTGCATAATACATTTGTTCCATGACCACTGTATTCTAAAGGGCAATGTGTGGTAAGTGTTAAAAGAGTATTTATGTGAATTAAACAGCAATACTTACCAGGCACAATAAACATCTCCTTGGAGAAGCTGTCGCTTGAGAAAGGCAGAACATAAACAGAGAGCTCCTTTCTCATCTGCCTCTGACTCCAAGTTGCAGATCATTTCAAGAGCATCTTTACAGTCTATTGACGCAATCTAGAAAGAGAAATAATCAAAGAAACAGTCAATTTAAATGAAATCAAATAAAGATGTTTGAAACCCCTGTTGGGCCATCAAACAAGTGCTGAATGATTACTTGGTTTAGCTAAGTCCATTTTCAGTCCAATCTGTTTTAATGATTCTTACAAAAAAAAAAAAAAAAACAACTTAAAAATGGCAGCAGAGTACTTGTTCAAGTGTTACATGTAACAACTTTGTGTGTACAAATAACTCTGCTGTGTGTCATTTCTTACCTCTTCCATTAGCTGCTCCTGATTTTTTGTCATGCAGATGCAGAGCAAGTAGGTTTGTTTGAAGTTTCCTTTTCCTTCATATCCGGCATACTCCGAGCACATCTTTGCAAGGACAGCAGCTTTATCAATGCTGTCCACTTTGATAAGGTGCTTTATTCTCATGTTCAGAAGCGTGGGACCTTCCAACTCAAGATACTCATGAACTAAGAAACAAATCATTAAAAAAAAGAGAGTAGAAGACAAGAGACAAAAGATGAGAAACTGCTGATAAGAGGCCATTCAGACGATTATAATATACACACTGAACAATTATAATTTCACGTGACTGTGCAAGTTAGGGTGGTGCATCTTCGTACAAAGTGAGAGCTAACCTTGCTCAGTTTGAGGGATTTGATTGGAGAGGATGCTGCTTAGTGTGGTGTTGGACCAGACGCCATCCTGCTGCGCCAGAACTGAGAGCAGGCAAAGCTGTGTGCTCCCACTTTCTTGTAAAAGGCTTTGTGCCAACTGCAACAGAAGATAAATAAATATGTAGTAAGTAAATTACTACAACTTCTGTGACTCATCAGTGTTAGACAGTCAAGAATCTAAAGTCATCGTTACAACAATGTTATTGTAGTGATTTTGTCACCATTCAACAGTTTAAATTTCTTCAAAGGCAGCAGTGAACAGAACATTTCATAAAATGTCATTCTTGTAAAGAGAACCAACCGAACATTCAGCCCAGTTGTTTATACTACTTTCCAATGATGAGCTAAACCAAATGCATTCTAATTGCTAAACAACCTTTCTTTGCTTATCGCTGCAAAGATAAGCCTCAGAAAAAGTCTCCGAACAGCCCTGGGGATACTGACCTTCATGGAGGACTGAAACTCCTCCCATAAGGCACCAGGGACATGCTGGGGCAGTAAGAGCAGCAGCTCCGCACAGCTCCTGTGGATCAAACACAGCCATTTTTTTAAAGCCACATTTAGGTCAAGGATGTGCACACACTCCAAAATATAAGGGTAACCACTAAGTGAGATCAGTCAGTGTGACATTTTGGAAATACAATAAAGTTTTAAACAGGAACAATGCAGGGTGTAAGTCAGTAGCAGTGAGACACTTTAGTTAGATGGCTCAATATAGGTGTTATTAAATAGTTGTTTATAATATGGTAGTTATGGAAAAACAGCTCAGAAAGGCTTCATCAGTAATTGTGATCAATACTTAAGTTGCATTCTTGGCATTAATAATGGTTGCCTCCGATTCCCTTCATTTTGTGTATGGAGTGCACCTCCATGTGCAAAGTAGCTCGTCCCAAATATGTCGAAGCTCCCCAAGAGGTAGCCTACATTTCTATTCTGTATTACAGCCTCAAGGACTTTGCCTCCAATAACTACTTCAACAGCACATTGTGCGAATAGCTGAGTAGTTCCTGTATACTGTTTGCTGAGTCTTTCCAAATGTTTCATACGGTACCTAAATTTCCTTTGAGATTTGGGTGTGTTTAGTTTTATTGTTATTGTCAAATATTTTGCATCTTTCATGTAATATCTAAAGAGATCACTGTCAGCCAAAGACAAAGCTACACCAGTGGAACAGCAAAGCAAACTAATGTTAATGCATTATAATGCTAATAATGTTAATGGTGTAACGCAGTATGTGGTGCAGTAATAGAAAATAAATAAATACATTTACTCAAGTACTATAAGTATACAAGTGTGTGTGTGTGTGTGTATATATATATTTATTTACTCCACTACATCTCAGTGGGAAATACTGTACTTTTCACTCTGTTACTTTGCATATCAACAAAAGAATTATGATGTTTTAGATAAGACATAAAAAAAATTACCCAACAGTATAAAAAGTAATGAAAATAAGCTCCACTTTTAATAGCTGCAAAACTTTTACTCAAGTCAATTATTAAATGCTAGACTTTCACTTGTAACTAAGTATTTCTACACTGTGGTATTACTATGTTAACTTAAATTAATGATGAGCTTATCTTTTACCACTGACGTCATCTGCACATCCACAACCTGTAAGCCATTCTTTGCCACATCAACTTTACACTAACACAGGAGAGCTTGAAGGAGATGCTCTCCCCTAATATACAATCTGAGCATTATATTTCTGTCATCCATGCATAACATGTAGTTACACATCCACAGTAAAGATGCTGTTTGAAAGAACAAGACAAAATAATACAGGATTTTAAGAAATTTCCAGCGACACCCCTGTCAGAGTCTCTACTCACAGTGCTAACTTTTCAAGTAGCAGTGGCACGTTTTCACATTCGGAGGAGAGACAGGAGGCGGCCTTAGCAAAGCTGAGGATAGCTACAGTGTAGACCTCCAGCAAAGGCAGTGGATCCTCATCCGTTTTCCAACGGCCAGCATGTTCCACAAGGACCTGGAAAACATTAAAATTGCTACAATTAGAATAAACCCACTGACAGATTGATTAAAGTTAAAGCCAACTGCTGATTCGGCACATCCTAGTATAGAATAACTGGCTGGGAAAAATGAAAATCCAAGCTTATAAAAATAAACACCATGTGTTTAAATCACTATTATCTTTCTTTAGCGCTGAAACAACTACTCAATTACTCCATCACGTAAAAATGCACAACATCCTGTGTCTAGCTTCTCATGTGAGGATTTGCTGCTTTTCTCTGTTTTACATCATTTGGAAATTGAATTTCTTTGGGGTTTTGGGCAACTGCCTGGATAAAACAACCAATTTAGAGAGGTCACCTTTGGCACTGGGAAATTGTGTCAGGCATGTTTCACAGTTCTGACATTTTGTAAACTCAGCAAATAATCAGTTATTCTTAAAACCAACCGACAGATTGGAGATTGGAGACTGGAGACAGGTTTCAGACCTATTTTGCTAATTTATTAACTATTTTTGTTGTATATGTGTATTTACATATAGACAAATTATGCTTAGTGATGCCCCTGTGTCAATAATATAAGCTAAGTAAAATCAGAATCAGCTTTATTGCCAGGTATGTGTAAACATACGAGGAATTTGACTAAGGATTGTACATTGCTCATGATGTGCTTACTCATAAATGTGTCCATAGTAGTAAAAAGACAAAATACAGGCTTCATAGTCATGGAGGCTGAATCAAAATCAAAGTTGTTAAGTGAGAAAAAATATTCCTCTGTACTAGGACTGATTACAAACATGTTGTAAAAGATTTAGCTTTGCCGTTTGCTTTTACTTGAAAAAGCTACTTAAGATTTTAATATATATATCACAAACTATTAAAGTTGAAATGTTTAATTTGCATCAATATTTATTATGTTATTATTTGCTGATAATGATGTCATGTAGACACCTAAAACAACAAAGCACCAAGTTATGAGTAGCCTTTTTTTATCCTCCCTCTCTTTTTTCCTTTCCCTCAGCTCAAGTAATGCCAAACCTTCATCTCTTAAAAAAGTCCCTCCATTTCTTCCACCCACAATATTCATGCCGATCCATTTCATCCAGAATGACTCTAATATGCAGCTGTAAGTTACTTTTATTAGATAAATCTCGATCATGAGCATTCAGCATACAGCCCGAGGCTCATCCCCCCCTTTTCCCCCTCAAATAACTTAAACTTAAAGTTGAATTAATTCCTCACTGCCGGTTAATGTGGGATAGAAACAAACCCATAATCTTACATTAATTTGGTGCAATGACAGTAATCCTTGCAGTATCAGATGGATATCAGGTAAATGGATACCTCGCGTGATATTTACGTGGTCAGGGCAAATTAATGAGGAGAATGTGTAATGGAGTCAGTGACCACTGCCACCCTTTCCCTTTTTAAATCACTGCCACGGCCAGCTGCAGGCACATCGGTTGCCATAAAATTGAATCAATTTAACATCTTTTTTTCTGGTGCAGGCTATATGACTATAACGAGCATCTCCGCTGATGTGGTTAGCAGGATTAATTAGTGCACAAGGCCTGGGCTAGCACCTTAGAAAAATCATTGATCTTTCCGTACGATAAAACAGCTTCATAAAAGTAACCCCTTTTCCATCAAGCGAAAACTTAAACAAGCATGGAGATGCAGTATAATAACGTCTGAATGATATTTTCTACGTGGCGTATACTCTTGTAATTCAGTGCATATCAATGCAATCGCCCTGTAAAATCTCGCTAACGTAGCTTTCCATTTTTTGCACAGCATGACCACTGCACAGGACAGGGGGACCCTGCATACCAGCTAGCAACATCCATCTGCTAATAGCTATGTGGCCTGGAAAATACGAGTAATACATGCACAATGCACACACATTGCTGTGACTTCTCGCCGCGTGGATAGTGAGACTTTGCAAATAAGTTAAAGCCACAGACAAACATCATTGAGGGAATAGCTGAAAACCGCGGAGGAGTTTTTTTCCCCATCTTGAAATGCCAGGCAGCTAGCTATGCAGCTAGCTCCTTAGCTACATTGTTGTAGCAAACGTAGACGCGCATCCTCGGCCAGGAAGCCAGAGGGGCTGCAGGCTGCCCGGGATGAGCAGCAGGAGAACGGGCTAACCTGGCAAAACTCCTGGCAGAAATGCAGCGAGGCTTCCAGCGGAGACTGCAAGCTCTCTTTCAAAGCTGTGGTCAAACCCTGGAACCGCTCTCGGAGCTCCTCGATGGCTTTCCGTGTGTCATATTCCTTCTCTGTCTCCCCCTCCGCCATCTTCACAACAATCACGACCGCGTACGCACAGATGTTACGCTGCCAGACTCGCACTCGCACGCGCACGCAGGGGAGGGGGTGGCGATGGGGTTGAGGGGTGGGGATGGCTGGGGTGGGGGAGGGCACACAGTGTGCTCCAAATACACATACACCCCCTGATGTCAACAAAGCATCCATGACCTTACAGTGGCACAAAATCACACTCTTCACACAGGCAGGGCTGAAATGTTTGCTTATGAGCTACTCTCAGGTATGACTGGACTTTCCCTGAACATGCTCCATGCTATACCATCCATGCACAGACACTACTGCATGTCAGCTATGACCTCCATTAAGCAACCTCTGGGAAGCAAATTGTATTTTCCAACAAGTTTTAACCAACCTCCAATATCTCCAAGGCAAGATAATCATATCTTTCTTGTCCCTCCAGACTTAAACACTTAAAAAGAGTGATGTTAAAATATCATTGGTTACTGTACAGTAGTTACTATGATGTGCACTACAGTTTATGTTAACTTCTTAGTTTTTAGTTCTTAGTAAGTTTTACATTACCCTCAAAATGTGTCTAAATTTATTTCCGCAAACAAACTAAGGTGTTGACTTTCCACATTACAATCTCCACACGGAATGTGCATTAAATAGGCATTTTATTTCAAAATAATTTTGATTCTGGCGCTGTTCTATGTATAGTATGTCATACCACACAACCTTCATCAGCATCACTTGTCATGGAAATGTAGAGGTTAAAATTACCATTTTTTTCTCCTTTTTTTGTTTTGAGCACTTTAATGACTTCTCTCCAGCTTCAATTTCAATCCTGTTTTTTATTGGCTACTTGACTGCCAGTCCTGATTGGTGAATCAGGGTTGTCATAGCTAAAGCTTGTAATCAACCTCAAAGTCAAGTTTCACTTTCAGACAGTTTCTCACTTTCCCTTTCACTGCATTCATTTAGACACATATGTCAACTTACGTAAAACGATTTGTTACACAACCAAAACAATTAGCCTACTCCTCCACACATGCCCACACACACTACAATCCCATGCATTTTAGTGTAGGACAAATTCATGAAAATGCAACATCTGGGTGCACATTTTAATTGCTTTTCAATCTACAGGAAATAATATACATATATCAATGCAAAATGTAGATGTCACATTACACATCGCAAACACAGGATTCCTACAAAAATATTTTCTGGAAAAGCAACAACTTACACTGTAAAACAGACAAGAGCTTGTGCATATTAAAATAAACACAATTTGTTGCAAAGCGGACTGCTGCAGAATGGTCTCCACTTTCCACCTGTCATATCTTGTGAAAATAGCAAGTGCTGCAGTGGCAGTCTGTATGGTTTCTCACCCTTATGCCGGCCACCTCTGTCTGAAAGAAGAACAGATGGAGAAAGAAACAAGAGTGAATATTAACAAAGCCTCATCAATCTACAGCAGCAACTATGTATGATGGAATGTTCTTTTTAGCATTGTGAGGAGTCAAAACGTCTGCACTTCTGAACAACTTGAAGTGACAGAAACCAGAATTGAAATAAACTGCAAAATCAATTAAAACGAAACATTGGTAAAATAACAGAAGAATTTAAATATTTTACCTAAATAGACATACCAATACCACAAGGTATAAATACTCCATTATAAGTTTAAGTACTGCATTTGAAGTCTTACTTAAGTAAAATGTAGAGATTCAGCTAAATGTACTTTAAGTATAGGTTCACAATTTTTCAAGTCTGTCTTAAAACCCCATGTGATTTGCTTGCTGTAATCACTCCTCCTGTTCATACTGGGCATTCAAAGATCCTTGTCCAAAGATCCATGTGATTAATGGTGATGGGGGACCAAATCTACACTACACTCCTTGTGCAAACCTTTACTCAAAAGTTTATCTGAAGTTAATCTGAGTCATCTGTGGCAATTACACGGTATACAGTCAGGACAGACTCTTTTCAATCTCGCTATAACCTCTACAATGTATAGTAAATAGGCACAGTATTAAGAAAAGTTTGACTAGCATGTCTTGTGTCTGCTCCTGTACCTCGTAGCTGTGCTTGGCGACACAGCACGTTGCCTCCGAGGTGATGTTCTTTGGGATCGTCATTGTCTTCATGGCCTTGAGAGGGGTTGGGTACGCTCTGGAGAAGCAGCAGCCCATGCACTGGTAGACTGGACGATCCCTCGAGAAAACAATGTTCTTTCTCAGTGTGCACTCCTCACAGCCCACTGGAGAAAGTACAAGTTTTACAACCAGAGTCAAAAAAGTATTGATCACGAACAGCTTGTGATACAGAGCCTGTAACAGCTGAAATCTGAGACTGAAAGCACAGTGCACACTCTTTGTGAATAGAGATAAGTAAAAGCAGATGGTGCCAATTCACTGAACAAGATCCTTAGTTTGTGTACTCACATTACATTTAAATTTCAGTTATTATTTACATATGAACAATTAAATGCCTTTATAGTAAATGAGAGGAGAGTACTTAACACACTAGTGCTTTTATTATAAACAAATCTTACTGTTTGACAAGTCAGTGTTGGGGTATGAATCAGCTACATAAAGAAGAAAAGACAACAGGAGAAGAGAAAGTCCGGTTGACTTCACTGAGCCCATCGTGGTTGAGGCAGTTACCTAATATAACAGAGATAAAACAAAATGGTCAATCAAAAATCTGTTGAATCAAGCCAGAGTAAGCCATAGAAAGAGATAGAGTATTACCATGTTGAGAGAAAGTATCCCCTTCATTGTGCTTCTGTGTGGGAAGGCTTTTTATTGAAAACCTCTGCTTCACTCCAGGTCGATTTATACCCGTGCCCCGCAGTGTGTGACGACTTCCTGGATTAAGTGAACCCTACCAACCTTATCAGTGATCTCACTGACTCACTGCCCACTTTGCAACCTTTCTCATAATCCCTTTAAAGCACAAAATTATGGTGAAAAGTCAAAACATACTTCCACCATCCTTCCTTCCTGACTATGGATGCTGCATTTAATCCCTGGGTTTTTGTTACTTGGTAACTGAGGGTTGTTATTGGGGTTGTCATGTCACAGCAAAAGAAGGGTCATTAGTTTTGGCGTTTCTTGACTCATTTTGGCTTGCTGCAGAAAGACAGTTTGTAGCCTGTGAGTGGCCTAAATGTGTTATGTGTAAATTATAAAGAGTGTCAGAGGCATAGGCTATCACTTTCTAAAGCAATGTCCTAGGTGTCATAAACTTTAAAAAAAAAAAAAAAAATAAAAAAAATTCTGAATATTAATTACATGATGTGTATTTTCCCATATACTGTAAAATCTAATGAAATAGGAGTAAGTAAAATTGTCTTTGATTTCAAAATAGACATACCCCATTTGAGAAGGTTCTGGCTGCCTCCTGGCAAAAATGAACAATTTGAGATCTTCCTTGAGTTAAAATCGATTTTGTTGATTGGCATCTATTTTGAAAGTGAAAACATGCCCAAACATTCTGTAGTTCCAGCTTCTCAAATTTGGTGTGGCTTTTTTTTGTGTCATGTATGATTGTTAATTGAACACCGGTGGAGTTTGCACCTTGGTCGGACACAACAAGGCATTTTGAGGTGTCACAAGGGTCTCTTGGAAGTTGTGTTGGGATTTTTTTTAAGGTAGATATTTAATAGACTAAACAATTAATCACTTAATAAAAAAAATCGCACACTAATCCTAATAAAATCATTATGTAGTTTAACATTGCATACTATACATATTAATACAACAAAACGCTGGAATGCTGCCATATGTCATTTTAGGTTTAAAAATAACACATTTTATTTAGAAATATATATGAATGATTCATTTATATTGGGTGTATTATTTCTACCCATAATTCTTGACTATATATTGAGGCAAAACTAATTTCAGTGACCCTGGCTCCTTCAAAACTGTAGGCTGGATGGAAAAGGTGATGAATAAATGGAGAGATATTTGATAGTTGATATTTGAGGTCTGTCCACCTCCTACATCTGAAATGTCAAGGATGAATATGAATTTATTTTGTATTTCATCTGTCTGTTTACTTAAGTACCCATGTCCTGTGTCCTTGGTTGTGCTGGTGATAAATCCTTGGCCTAAGATTTGTAATTCAGTAAGAGCAAAAAATGAGATGGTAAATCCCACAGATGTTTAAAGGGAGTTTTTGTGTTGTCTAAATTCACAGTATTTGTACCCTTCTATCCAAAGTTGTTTTGTAAATCATTTAACAAATGGTGCTAATTGTCCTATAAATGGCTGTTACACTGTGTGTTGTGGCTTTGGCTATATGTAATTTTAGTTATATATTGTACAATCATTTAATCAAATAAAATGTACTGTCTATATAATTGACACACATTATTTGACCACATCTACCTACACAGACTTACTGAAAAATACATTTCAAAACATTAAAAAATAATCTCGATCATCAACCTGAGGGAAAAATGAGTAACAACAACTCTCTCGGGACCCCACAGGTTATTGATCATATCATGCTTACTTGTCTGGGACTCTTCTATTACATCAGACTTAGCAATTTGCAGCTGTGTTTGAAATAACTGCTTGAAATAATCATAGAGTGGACTGGTGACTGAGTTAAATGTTTCCGAGCCAGCTGAGTATGTTTAAGATACTAAGAGATGAGATGTTATGAGATATTTAAGAAAAAAGGCAACCAGGTGAGAATAGAGGCACAGAGGATTAGTTTGAGGACATGTTCCTTTCTCTATATTTCGACGCTGTTATTGACCCGCTATACAGCCTCCTGATGTTTGAATCAAGGAGTGGAGTTTCTTATGTTCTGCAGGCAGCAAGATCAAGATGCTCTGACTCTCTCTTTGTGTCCTACATTGATCTGGATGAGGACAAGAACCAAATCAATTCAATTTTATTCATTATTTTTATTTATTTATTATTTATATAGCGCCAATTCATAATATGAAAGTTATCTTGTTGCATTTTTGATATAGAGCAGGTCTAGACCGTACTCTTTGTAATATTATTAACAGAGACCCACCATGAGCAAGCACTTGGTGACACAGGCAAGGAAAAACTCCCTTTTAGGAGGTATAAACCTTGAGAGAAAAAGATAGAGAGAGGGAGAGGGTGAGAAGCAGTCCAGCACAATATCCACACAGACATACAGTAAAGGTGGTAATGGTACACACGGAAAAAAAATTATAGTACTAATAATGATAGTTTTAATGATAATAATAATAGGACTAATAATAATAATAATAATAACAATCGTAGCAATGGGTGTCAAGCAAGAACATGAGGGCAGCAGAAAGATTGTAACCACAGATCCAGACCCCACAGCCCCGGAGGCAGAAACACCTGCAGAAACACCTGCAGAAAGCAACAGAGATGTAGAAAGCCCCAGCTGTACAGTAAATGGTGTGTAGCCCACATGGTCATGCTCTGGGACACACTAGTGAGATATATGCTCCGGTGTCAACACTGCCACGGTTGCTGTAGTCTGGAGAGAGCACAGGACACACAGTGAGGTTAGCAGGTCATGTCTATTCTCAGCCAGGTGCTACACAGTTCAAAGCCAATGTGCTCTAGATGGCATCCCCAAGATAACCCCCAACAAGCCAGTGACACCAGACAACAAATGAGGTAATTAGATTAGACCTGTAATTTTCTTGGTTATGAAGCTAATGACAATATTATTAAGTGAAGCAGTAAAGAGAAAAGTGAGGATGATTATGAAAACCATCAAGTCCGTCCATATTCATGATCCTAGCTCATTCCCAGCTCAACACAAACTGAGGGTTGACTAAAAAAATATTAATTAAATGAAAGTCACAGCAGGCTGTTAAAAGATGTTGCACTCTGGACAAGTGCAAAAATTCAGTAGTTTACCAGTTAAAAATGACTATCCATCTTATTTATTGCATTTACACAAAGATTTTTCTTTTTTAAATTCTTGTAAAATATTAATTATTTTCCTTAATATCAAAGCATAATTTTAATGGGATATAGGTAATTTTGCACCATACATGCAGGCACACACACTTATGCTCTTGTGTACTCTTGTAAACACAAAAACAAAAGGCTGAATGTGATGAACAGGGGTTTTGCTCAAGATGTGTTGCTTAAGAGCTCAGATAATTTTGCTTTGGTTGATGAGTACACAGAGGCACTCTCTCCACACGGTGGCATGAGAGATCTGCAGTGTAGGAACAATTATGGTCCTTATCTTATTCAAGAGTTCGTATGGAGCCAAAAATACTGGCTCTGCAGGTTCTCAGAGGCTTTTATGCTGGAATAATGATTGTATGTCACTGAAATCAAAGTAGAAGTTGTCGGAGACAGACAAACAATGAGGTTTTCATAAGCATGCATAAAAATTGTCATAAAAAAAGTGTCTGGGTTGAAGAGGAAATTTGATGTCAATACTGACCTTGTTCATTCCTCAAACTCAGAACATTTTAATACGTCAATCCAAACCTAAATACTTATTTTATCCTGGAGTTTTTTTACTTGAGAATCTTGTTAATCATGATCAAATCAGGCTTTTGGCATACGCCTCTTGGAACAATGAACAGTGCTGTTGTCATACCAGTCATGCCCATCTTGGGTCCTCATTTTCAATTTAGAAACAAAACCAACAAAAATTTCCCCTTTTCTGTTGTTTCTATTTAAGGGGCTGCACCTCTATAAATAATGCTGAAACTGGATCTTCATTTGACTTTTTATGGTAAAATAAGGTTTATTTTATAGTTCCAGCAGTTCAGAATCACAAATTCTACTGACAGAGTTTTGGCTAATACCTGAAAATCTACAGAGCTCTTCTACAGTCATGGTTATTAGTTTTAGAGCTGAATACAAAACTTTCTGAGCCAATTGTTTTGTACTGAAATATCTTTCTGAGCTATGATAACGATTTGTTGACAAGCCTTTAGTGGCATGAGTAATTAACGTATTGTAGTCTCATACAGTGAAAAACATTACTCTGAACTCCATCTGTAGAGTTTCCAGGTCTATAACAGGCTGCAGCTGATTAAACAAGAAGGCAAAGCTTATAAGCAAAGTCTTAATTATGCCAATAGTATTTATTTTATTATCTTTCTCTGGATATTCTTTGTTTTGATAATATCTGAACTTTCATTTATTCTTTCTTAATCATTATGTTAAACTTTGCCATTCTGTGAAACAACTTGCAACAGACTTGGATTCTGTTTATGAAACATTAGTACTGATTGGGGAAATGTTCCAGGAAATCCATCTGTAGCTCAGTTCCTCAACAGCTGCGTAAGTTATTCCTCTAAATCTTCCAGCCATCATCATCCAGCTGTTAATGCTCTATACCTGTGGGGGTTGTTGGAGTCAGTTACCTGCTAAAAGTTTTATTATTTCAGCCATGAGCCAAAGATTAAGGCTGTGAATCATGCACCCCAGCTATGATGAAGATAGCAGATAACCCAATTCAAAATTCATAACTACATTTTATTGTCACTGCAAAGTATTTTCAAGGATCAACACTGACACATGTACATTTCACATGATAATTACTGATAAGTAACGTATTAATCTTGGACTGTTCAAATATATTAATTGTAATTTAAAAATATATTAACAGGTGGGATTTGACCAGTTTTTGACACACACAGTAAGATATTGTGAACACTTAACATTGCTTACAAACTAGATTTTTCTGCAACAAACTAAGACACGTGTAGCACATTTTTATTCAAATCCAGTTTGTAAAGCATGGATGATGAAAAATAACTTTTCTTTCCCATAATGTGGCAGAGAATATTTTACAACAGCAGTACAATTGTTATGTACTTTGGCATTACATAAATAAAGAACTCTTCACTAGAGAAAACCCTTAACCCCCCTCCCCCATCTGTTGAATCAAACAAATAATTTTGTTTTCTATACACATACACACTCTTGACGTATTCTTTTGTTCATGTTGTAGAAGATATGTTAAATATATAGCAAGAGTGACACAGTGTGGTGGGAAGTGGGACCTACTTCACGTTTTCCAGTCAAGCACTGCTAAAATACTCTTGTATAAAGTAAAATGTGGGTCTGTTACGGTCCCATACAGCATTTCATTTTAAATTTAAATATATGTGTACTTGATATAATTATGTCTGACAATACTGACCATATTTAAAATATATTAGTGTATTAGTAAATTATTAATAATACACTAAATTGTTTCATTGTTATTATTACTTATTTTATTTCATTATTATTTACTTTAGTGGTAAAGATCAGTTTTGGCTTTTAGTCTCAACGTTTTGTTTCTGTAACTGTTTTATTAGGAAGCACTTGAATGTATCCGTCAAATAAACGGCACTGTTGTGAAATTACTCATCGTTAGTAATTATGATGGATGCTGTGGATGACCTGCTGCTCTTCTGTAAAATGCATACAAGGCAAGCCCGTGCAGGGTTGTCCAAGAAACCCCATCGACGAGACAAAACTCGAGGCGTGAACGTGGCAGCCATTTTACATCATCAAGAGTGAATGACTGAAGCCGGATCAGTGCCGGGAGTTTTACACTTTTTCTGTCTTTTAAATATCACATTTATCTTCCTAAATAATCAACACCATACACGTTGGTGATCCAGCGGCAGGTAGGGCGAATGCTATTAATTGGTCACGTGATTGTTGCTTAATTGATTGCTAAAAAGTCTGAATCGTGCGGTGCTGTTTGAAACAATGTGGAAACTGGTGGTTGGGAACGAGTTCTCCAGACCGGCTTTTTGAAAATGGACTCTTCCTATATGGCGGCACGTTGACAAACCACGCATCTAGAAGGCTAAACCTCTAGCTTTCAAGGCCTCGTTGAATGTAATTAAAATTTAGAGCCATATTTTGTCAATTGGAGAAGACCGCGTACAGACAAATGACGTTGTAACAATGGCCTCACTGAAATTCCGTCCGAATTAGCATGCTAGCTTAAGCTAGCCTATTTTGACAGATCATGGAATTGACATGCTCATTGTCATCGTATGCTAACAGCAGCTAGCTGGCCACAGGCAGTTAACTTTGCAAGAATGTGCGATCCTGCGTTGCTGCTGTACTAACTGACATGCTCCTTCCCTGCTGAAATACTAACGCAGATGTAGTCATAGAAAATTGATACTAGCGCGTCATGTTATTGTCCCGATGAAGGTCCTCAGTTCGCTCGATTTGCTGTAACGTTAGCTGTGCAAACTAGCCCGCTAGCTAGCTAACGTTAGCCTCAACGTGTGCGAGTCAGTCCCTCCCCGCTAAAACTAACGTTTTCATTAACCTCGGATTAAAATAATAGAGACCCGGAAATGCGTTAATGTTAGAGTTACATGTTTAAGGCTGACTTACACGATGGGTTTACGGTTACTTTTAACGTTGCAGAAATGTTTTAACCACAGTGAAAGCACGTGCTTAACGTTGCCGATATGAGAGTGATTAGCAGACGCTAGTTACAAGATAAAGGTTGCATGATATCATAAGTTTTAACTTACGTGAGCCTAGTTAACGTTTTGCTTAAACAGAATACTGCAGTCCACCGTTAACTTACCAGACTCGGTAACGTTAATGTGATCAGAGAGTATCGTTAGATTGTTGTTCTGCACAGGTTCATGTCTCTTTATCAGTCGATACAAACAAATGGGAAGTAATAGTTGGGTTGGTCATTAACGTGATAATTGGAGCATTTAATGTTACCTTAGTGTTACAGTATATGCTGTCAAAGTGTCAAGAAACAAAATGCTATAGGGTGCATACTTTTTCAATGGACAGCCACCGGAAACCGGGGCTCGCTCGCTCTCTGATGGAACACGTGTATCGGCTATCTAGCCTGTGCTGAAGTCAGCAGTGAGAAGGTAGGCTAACATGTAATTTGGAGACCAAAGCAGACCAGGCTTCCTCACCAACAACGACCAAGAGAGCTGTGAAACAGGCGTTAGCAAGTGAACTTGGCTCCATTTGCACAAACTTCTTAACCTAGGACAAACCAAAATGGAAAAAAATGCAGTATGGACCCAAACCCAGTAGTTTCACTGTTTAAAAAAAAAAAAAAGAAAAGAAAAAGTCATTCAGTTGATTTCGGTGCGGAATTTGGTATGTGCATCGTCTGTGTTGCGTGCAATGTTGAATCATCTGTCCACTGCCTTATAAACAGCTTTCCGGGCTTCTACCACTTGCAAACTGAGAGCAGCAAGTGTTGACTCAGGAAAGTGAAAAGTCTCCAGACGATAAGACCACATAACCATGTTAACTTGTTTTGCACACCATGACATCCCCTGTTGATTGATAAATTGTGCCTAATAACATGACAGTCAGCCTGTATCCAGGTTCATAAATGTTAAATTTTTTGTGTTAGAAATGATTTTCCTGACAAGTGTGAGACTTTGCACTCTCCTGAACACATCCAAAGTCTTGCCCTTGACCCAGGATTAATTTGGCTCATTGCATTTACACAGATTTCTGGAGACATGGCCACAGAACATATTAATGGAAATGGTCCAGAAGAACCAATGGACACCTCTGCTGCAGTTACCCATTCTGAGCACTTCCAGACTTTATTAGAAGCTGGTTTACCACAGAAAGTTGCTGAAAAACTAGATGAAATTTACATAGCAGGTAAGGCACAATGAATATACTTGCATATTCAAATATGCAATTTTCCATGTTTATCAATTTCTTGCATGTATTGTCATTTATCGCCTTTTTGAATGGGGGGAATTGGGATCCTGAAGCAACTTTTTGTGGTTTCCTACCAAAATGGGTACTGCAGTGCTACAAAATATTAAATTACACATTACCAGTGTGAAAATGTGTAAATGACTGCAGCATTTGCATTCCCTACATAGTTGCATGATCACTGGTGTCAGGGTGAATTGAATGTCTTCTCCCTGGGAGTGTCGTGGTGAGCCTGTCCAGTCTCTCTTAGTTTCTATTAAGTTTCCCTGCACCTCATAAGATTAATGCAGAGGGATAAGTTTTGTGAGCTACAGTTTTAAGTATCTGTCGGTCACATCTATACACGTTTGTACCGGGTGAGCTGCAGGGAACGAGTTTGGGGGTCATTTTAGAACTTGTCTGGTTGGTCAGATATTGAAAAGTACTGCTCTGGCCTTTTCAACCATCTGGGGCCGAGACAGAAACAATGGCAGCAGCTGCCTGGTGTGTGGCTGCCTGGGACAGGTGATGGCCCCTCCGTAGAGGAGAATGCAGACCTGCTCATTAGAAACTCCTAGCCACAGTATAGAGGGGCACTGGCATATCGAGTTGCATTGTCACATCTGTTGTGATTAGTTCTGCAAAAACGTGCTGGTTGGAGAGTGAAGAGAATGCAGCCTCACTACTGAATACAGCTCTATTGGGTTAAGCTGCCCCTCATTCCTAATTGTAGTAATTATTGATCATTTAGCAATAAAAAAAAAGATGTTTGTTATGCAAGATGACTCGCATGTAAAAGCTTCTCTATAGTCCTTTTTAAGTTGTACTTTAACCTCTCTGCTTAAATGACGAGCTTGTAATGAAACCTTTCTCAGTCTTTCTTGTTAGTAGCTCATCTGATCATTTCTCTCTCTGTGTTGTCCCCCCTCCTGCCTCCCCCAGGTTTGGTGTCACACAGTGACTTAGATGATCGAGCGATTGAGGCTCTGAAAGAATTCAACGAGGAAGGTGCTCTGCAAGTCCTCTTGCAATTTAAGGACAGTGACCTCTCACATGTTCAGGTATGCATGTGGCACTGTTGGTGTATTGTTTAGATAACTTGGACCTTTTCATTTCTGTTGCCTTCATACAAAGTGGATGATTGTCCTCTGTGTGATGTGTACTGGCATTATGTAGTGGAAATGGGGTTGCACAATAGCTTTAAGCTGTTATTGATTGTATCTACAAGACAGACTCTTGCTGTCTTGTGTAGCAGCTTCTTTTTTATGTGTGTACAACCAGGAATCAGAAGTTTTAAATGTTTCATAGTATTTATCTTTTTTTGTCTTTTCAGAACAAAAGTGCCTTTCTTTGTGGCGTGATGAAGACGTACAGACAGAGAGAGAAACAAGGGACCAAAGTGTCAGACACCAATAAAGGACCAGATGAAGCCAAAATCAAAGTGAGAATTTTACATTTAAAAAGGACTATTTGATTTTAATGCTTAGGACAACATGTGATTGTGGCTGAAATGCTTGTAAGTGTAAAAATGTAGTTCATCTTTATAACCAGGATGCTGTTTGAATATAAGACCCATTTCAAATAAGAAATGTTGTCAGCTTTTAATGTGCTTATTGAGACTTTAATTTATTTGACTCTGAGTAAACTGTGTCCTCCTTTCTTTTCACTGTTTTCTGATGATCAGGCTTTGCTGGAGAGGACTGGCTACACGCTTGATGTGACAACAGGCCAGAGGAAGTATGGGGGTCCCCCACCAGAGACCGCTCACTCAGGGGCACAGCCCACCATCGGTACAGAGGTACATATCTAAGACACCTTTTAAGTTGTACTATAAAGATTTTGAAAATGAGGCACTTTTATTTTTACCTGTTGAGCTGTTTGTTGTAAGTTATGGGCCAAGTGCATTCAGGTTTCATGCCTTGTCCAAATGATGAAGCTTTTTTTTTGATCAGTAGTAACCTTGGTTTCATTAATAGTTTACCGCTAAGAGCTGACTGGATACCTTTTAACCTAAAGGCCATCTGTACCTTGTCTTAAGTTTACATGTCAAATTGAGCAGTTTCTCTCATTCACCATATCTCCCTTTCCTCTCAACCTGGCAGATATTTGTAGGCAAAATCCCCAGAGACCTCTTTGAGGATGAGCTGGTTCCGCTGTTTGAAAAAGCTGGACCCATCTGGGATTTGCGCCTGATGATGGATCCCCTCAGTGGCCTGAACAGAGGCTACGCCTTTGTCACTTTCTGCACTAAAGAAGCTGCACAGCAGGCTGTCAAATTGGTATGTCCACTCTACTGCCAGTATGACCAGAAAGAGAGCGGCTGATTGAATTTTTGTTTGAAACGCAGACAGTAGGCTTCAGATAACAAAGTAAGCTTGTGTATAAGGATGTAAAATGTTAATCACAAGTTGCTGTTAAGCTCCTTTATGTTGGTTCTGTTGCTTTTTCCCTCCTTCTCTTACTTATCACAGTAATATCTATCCATTCGCAGTGCAACAACAATGAAATTCGACCGGGGAAACACATCGGCGTGTGCATCTCTGTGGCCAATAATAGACTGTTTGTTGGCTCCATCCCCAAGAGTAAAACAAAAGAGCAGATTGTTGAAGAATTTGCAAAAGTCACAGGTGAGTCGGCACCATCCTTGGATATGTCATTCCATAAGATCTGTGTAATATTTATTCATCAGTTTCATCACTACATTTTTAATAGTATTTACTTGATTGTGTCCACATGATGACCTCATTACAATGCTGGAGTGACTCACGTTACTGTGATGGTTTACCGCTAAGATCTGACTGGACACTAAACACAGTAAAAGTAGTTCTTTGACATCACTCACAGGTGTCTTGAGAGAGAGAGATATAAAAAATCAGTTTTATTGTGTTTGTGGCTGTTTCTAAAGGAAGGTTTTATGTCACTAGTTTGTTGGTAGGTCATTGATATAACAGTGACTTTTGTTGAATAAATACACTTAACCACCTGCTGCCTTTTCTTCACCTCTCTCCCATTTCTTGTCTCGACAGAGGGTCTAAATGATGTCATATTGTACCACCAGCCAGACGACAAGAAGAAGAATCGGGGGTTCTGCTTCCTGGAGTATGAAGACCACAAGACGGCAGCTCAGGCCCGTCGGCGGCTAATGAGCGGCAAGGTGAAAGTGTGGGGAAATGTGGTCACCGTAGAGTGGGCAGATCCCATCGAGGACCCAGACCCAGAGGTCATGGCCAAGGTAAGGCATGCTGTTAATGATGTGTGACCAATATGTGTTTGTTCGTGGCTGTCTGCTGACCCTGTGTTTACATCACCAGGTCAAAGTGCTCTTTGTGAGGAACTTGGCGAGCACCGTTACGGAGGAGATACTTGAAAAGGCCTTTAGTCAGTTTGGCAAGCTGGAGCGGGTGAAAAAGTTGAAAGACTATGCCTTTATCCACTTCGAGGAAAGGGATGGCGCCGTGAAGGTATGGACGAAAAAAAGCTTTGTCACTGGACAGACATGCAACACGTTTATCATGAACATAAAATTAACTTTGTTGTAATTGCACTGAAAACATAATTTTATATTCATTTTCACAGGCTTTGGCTGATCTCAATGGCAAAGACCTCGAGGGAGAGCATATTGAAATCGTCTTCGCCAAGCCGCCTGACCAGAAGAGGAAAGAGCGCAAAGCCCAGAGACAAGCAGCTAAAACACAAATGTAAGAGACCAGTGCAACTAAACCTGTGAGCCGTGGCGTTATCAACTTAAATTTTGATATAAAGCAGGATGCCATGTTTGTTGAGTCTGTCTGTCCTCTTTCAGGTATGATGAATACTATTATTATGGGCCTCCCCACATGCCGCCACCCTCACGAGGCAGAGGCCGAGGTGGGCGGGGGGGTTATTCTTACCCTCCTGACTATTACGGCTATGAAGACTATTATGATTACTATGGATACGACTACCACAACTACCGGGGCGGCTACGATGACCCATACTATGGCTACGATGACTTCCAGGGGTCTGGGAGAGGACGAGTAGGAAGAGGAGTCCGTGGTGGTGCCAGTCAGACCAGGGGCCGCGGTGGTGTCACACCAAGGGGCCGAGTAGGCTTCTCCCAACGAGGAGGCCCTGGAACAAGCAGAGGTAAATTTAAAAATATTATGATAATGTTGGTTTCAAAGTGGGTAAAATCAAATGAGTCACTCTGTGGTGAATAAAAGTTTGATTACTGCTCCTTGGTGAAAAGAGCTTGCTACGTGGCTCAGTTTAGTTTGAGTTGATGCTTTTTTAGATCACTTGGCTGGTCTTTGTGTCGGCATATGTTCCATCAGTGGGTCAGTTGCAAAAGCACACAGTACAGAGGAATGAACGGAAGGCGCATGGTTGGTAAGCACATGAAAGACGCTGTAGTTGGGGAAGCTGAAAGTGAAAGATTACCTACAGTGCAGGTACTGATTGTCTTGAAAGGAAGTTCCACCTGCTGATTGGATTCCATAACTAATCGCTGACAGGTTTTCAGGCCAGCCATTCAGCTTGTTTGCTAGCAGGAAAAGGTCATTCACAATGTTACTATATTTTTAAGAAGGCTAACAGAGTCCCTCCCTTGTGGCAAAACGGTCAGTTTCTGTCAAAATTTTGTGGGATTTCATGAATCTGTATTTTGTTGTTTTTTTTTTTTCCATCAAAACTCTGTACTAATTTTATCTTTGCTCTCATTGGCCTAGCAGGGAAACGTGGCCGAGGGCGGTCCTGACCTGTCACAGTGGATACTGACTTGATGTGTGGGGTTACACCGTAAGCTGCAATGGATGTGAAAAGAGCACGACAAAAAGGTCCAATGATATTCCAGCCTTACAGAAGAATCATCTCCCTTTTACCCATGTTTTTTTATTTTCATTTTTTTCTGAAACTGCCACCTTTTTTTTTTTTAAAAGATGACCGGAGGATTCTGAATACTCGCCACAGCCTCTTTGCCCCAAGCCCTTGTACCCAGCCCTGATATCCAGGGCTCTTACGTATTGCCCTTACAATCTACCCCTACCCTGTCCCTCAACATGCCATTTATTATTGAAGAATTTGCACTTTTTAAGTTCTTAGGTTTGAAGTGGCTCAAACGAGCTTGATGCTATTGTATATTTTTGTGCTAATCGCAATTTTTATGTCGGAATATCCATGTTAATCTTAATCTTTTGATCTGGATGTTTGACAGAGAACATTTGCAGGTTTATAGGGTGAGCCCACCTGGCATGGATAAGTCAGGCATTCCAGGAAAGTGGTTCTTTTCAGAACTTGTCTTTAAAGGGTTGGTTGACTACCTCAGTACAGAGGACTAAACTACCCGGCCTGTACTGTAAATAGGGAAACTATATTGATGAAAGCAGGGCTTGTTTTCATACAAAATATGCACAAGAGCTGCAGCGCAAAAACGATGTACTTAATGTAATATAGTCATTTCTACTGCAGCTCTGACACTGCAAACAGTCAAACTGGGCATGCAAAACAATCTCATATGATGAGTCTGAACAAGCCCTGCTTTTATCTTATTTTGAACTGAATTAGCCGCCTTGCTTTTTCAGAGTATGTAGTTTAATGGTTGTATAGTTTTTTCTGGATAAAATGTTACTTTTGTAAAGGCTTCAACGTCACAGGCATCCAACTGCCTTTGATTTAAAAAAATAAAAAACAAAAATAAAGCCCTGCAGTGTCCCTTTTGTGCCACTGTATTATTCCAGTGGGTTTGTTTTTATAAGATACAATACATTTTCAAACGACGTCAGCATAATGTAAAACAACCTAATCCTATCCTTCATATGAAATCATGTTTAATCTTGAATGATCCCTTTCCAGCTCCCAAGACGGCAACTATGTAGAAGATCTTTCGAGTTACTCTTGATGGATGACTGAATTGCCATATTGCCCAGCCAGTGAGCATGTGTGCCTAATGTTAGCTGCCATGGTTTGGTAAGGGATCATAGTCACATAGTGGTAGAAGGGATACTGCAGTGAATGATTTCTATTTCCGGGTATAGCAAAAAGGAAACTGCTCTTCAATCCCAGTTTTCTATACAGTTAACTCCCTCAATAAAATCATAACAACCACCTTTTGAAAAAAAGATGTTAGCAGTTTTAAACTATTGTTGGTGGCCAACAACGTTTTTTGCATTCCTGCAAATAAATTGTTTTATACTGTAAAATGGAGGTGAGTGTAACTTATTTTTGTAATAAAGTTTTTGATTTCTATTTGTGTCTTACTCTTTGGATAAAATCTTCCTGAGATGCAAATTGAGTGGTGTTTGATTCAGTTTTGGTAACTCATTGTGTGAATTTATTTCAATTACTCTTGGTGTGTTGTGAACAAATATCTCTTACTGTGTTCATCTCAGTTAGAAATTATTCATTTTGAGGAACAAGCTCATTAAGTGCCAGTAAATCCAGAACAAACGTGGGTGTACAGGTAGGCCTTGAAAAGATCATTAAGATTAAAATTTAGTACAATCACTCTTTCAGGTTTTAGCTATTAAACGGACCAAAATGCATTTTCTTATTAATTTACGAAACATTGTAGATTTCAGAGCAGACATTTGTAGTCACAGCAAAGGTGAAATAATAATGACTCGGTTTCATTTTAAGTGTCGCAGGAAACCATACAAGGGAGCTGTCATGCACAATACTGTGGCCCTGAAACTGACAGAACTAAATTGACTAAAGCTATAAATTACACCTTTGTTTTTCGTTTTGACATTTCAAAAACACTGGAGTGAAAATACTCTACTTAATAGAACTAACAATACCCAAAGGCCAATTAGGTAAGTTAGTCGGCTCCCAGTGCATAACGTTAAACAGTGAGTGAATTGTATGTGTTGCTATAAAAGTGTGAATATATGGCAAGAAGAGCCATCGTTACTTTAAAATAAGTGCCTTTCCAGCTGGCCGGGACCTGTAAAATAGATTTTATGGTTTACACCTCAAACACAAATGCGCTGTAGGGTAATATCTTTTTATGTACAGTCTATGGGTAATATGCGGGTAACCATAGCAACAGCGCTGGTGTGGCTACTTCAGCGGAACTCATTCATTTGCGGTTGTTTCCAAGATAACGTTAGCGCAAGTTAGCAAAAAAACAAACAACAAACGTAACATGGATGTTGTGTGTGTAATGTTAGTTGTCTTGGGTAAGTTATCAACCAAACTGATATCGCGAAAGCACTTTGAACCCCTTAACGTTATTTAAAGAAAAATAATAAAAATCAACATGGCGGACCGCCCCCCCCTTCGGCCTCGTATTTTTATGTGGGACATGTATTGTGGCTTATTTATTTTAAGTTGCAGCTGGTGTACTACTTGTTTGTCTGAATTACAGTCGATGTGGGCGCAGCGGAGGTGACATCACGCGTCCCCACCGCTGACAGCAGTAACCGTTGGCCTCTCGGCGAGTGGTGGGCAGGATTGACAGCTGGAGCACCGCAGCCATTAGCCAAACAGTAGCTGAGTCCCAGGACAGCGTACACACACATATATATGATGCTGTGTAATTACCTCTAATTCGGTTTACAGCTGTGTACGGCACCTCTCATCTCCTCTAAGCTGATCCTACACACAGGCAGCCTGCGTATTTATTCGGCAAATTCATGACGCTGTCGCTGCTGGACTACAGAGAGAAATGGCCCGCATCATGCGCCGTACACTTACAGTAAGTGCTGGAGTGGATTTAAACAAAATTACGGACACCTTGGTATGTAAAGCAAAGAAGCAGCAGAAATATTTCACGATATTAAGTTGTCGCTTTAATGTGTCGCAGCTACACGCCCTTATTTATTTTTCGACAGTCGCTCCAATGGTTTCTTTTTTATTTTACAGTTCTATATAACAGGCTACATGTGAGCAGACCACCAAAGCGACGACGATGGGATGCATCAGGGCTTGTCTGCAGGCAGTAAGACGCAGGATGAAGCTAAACCGGTTTAGAGAGCTGGGCCGACAGTATCCAGTGTTCTGCTTTCTGCTGCTGGTCTTGCTGTTGTCCACTGTGCTTTTAAACAGGTGTGGTGTACTGTTTGTATAAAGTAGCTGTTACTCCATAATACTACTTCATATGTGACACCACTGACAGCATCATCTCTTCTCTTTGTATGCTTAAACTGTCTGTTTTGACAGATATATTCACATCATAATGGTGTTTTGGTCCTTCCTGGCTGGAGTCGTCACTTTCTACTGCTCTTTGGGGCCTGAGTCTCTGCTGCCCAACATCTTCGTCTCCATCAAACCAAAAACCAAGGTCGGTGAGAAAGCAAGAATTACTGAATAGAGTTGTCTGATGTTGACAACATTAAAAATTCACAGTATTTGTGAATCTGTGCCTTGATCATACCATTTTCGGTGTCTTTTGATGCTTTTAATATGGTTTATAGTGATGTCTGAAGAAAAAATTCTACTGATATGAGCGTGTGAACACAATAACATGAAATTATACTGATATTCAGTGTCTATATGACGGTGTGTTAGAAATGGCAGGTAAATTAAACAAAAATTGGCTGTTTGCTGTAAATGAATGGACATTTAATTGCTTGGACATACAATCCCTTATGATTAAGGCACTTTTGTGGCTGCAGTGGTAAGACGCCGTGAACGCTGGTAACCAACATTATATTGACTTTCTCTTGCAGTCATACCAACAGGAGCTGTTTCCACTGGGCCACAGCTGTGCCGTTTGTGGAAAAATCAGATGCAAAAGGCACAGGTGAGATACCTGGTTCTGTTGTGGTGCAGTGAGGACGTGGTTGTATTGTGTTGTTCTGTGACCTTATCATTTGCCTCAGCAGTAGTTATGCTTACAAGGTAAACTCTTAGTGTCTGCAGACACAAGAGGGCATGCGATAGACCTGGATATTACCTGTGACTGTGTATATCAGCATGCATTTCTTAGGTTTACGTGCGGTAGTAATAGTGCAGTCCAGTGTAAAAATCTAACATAGTGATTAATTTGGAAGGACACTGTGAGGTAAAGTGGAAAATAGTCCTCTGTATTAATTGAAGAGAGACTATATTTATATATTTATATAATTCTGCCTGAATCATGTTGTATTTGGTATGTAATCATGCAGTCAATGTGGTCAATTGTTCATCAAGTTATGAGAGATGTTACACTGCACTCTAGTGGTCAGAAAGGATTCGATGTTTTTATTTACGTATTAGAGGGTGATTTATTTGTTTTTACTTATTTATTGATAGACCAACTTTATTACTGGAAAACTATCAACCATGGCTTGACCTGGAAGTTCCCTCTAAGGTGGATGCCTCCCTTTCAGAGGTAATGCATTGCATGCATGGATATTTGGGTTGAACATATATTTAAATATGATTATTAAATGAATAGACCAAATTATCTGTTTTATTTTGGTCAAGATTCTGGAGCTGGTGCTGGAAAATTTTGTGTACCCTTGGTATAGGTAGGCCATGCTTTCTGTATTCATGTACAAAGTGAGGCATCATAATATTATATGTAGTGACAGATGTGACTGTAAAATGTTTCTTTTCAGAGACATCACAGATGATGAGGCGTTTGTTGACGAGCTGAGGGTGACATTGCGCTTCTTTGCAGCTGTGCTGGTCCGCCGAACCCAGAAGGTGACAAACTAGACTGCATTGAGGTAAAATGCTGGGATGCTGGTTGACTGAGCGTGAATTATCTTTTATAATTTTTTTTCTCTCTTAGGTGGAAGTGGCGTCCCTCATCACACGGAAGCTTCTTAAAGTTTCCATGAAGCACATTGAAATAATTAGCAAAGCAAGACAGAAAGGTATTGCTAAAAATGCTTCACCCACCAAGTCCTGTCTTTGTGTTCACCATCTATGCTCTCCTCCATAGTAAAGAACTCAGAGTATCTTCAACAAGCTGCCCTGGAGGAATATGGTCCTGACCTCCACATTGCCCTTCGCAGTCGCAGAGATGAGCTCCTCTACCTCAGGAAGCTGACTGAGATGCTCTTCCCCTACATCCTGCCACCCAAGGCTACAGACTGCAGGTAAACTCAGTGCTGTGACAATAAAGGCCATGCAGTGCCTCCATATATTTATATATTTGTTTAAGTGAGTCACAAAACATCACAGCATCAGCGCACTTTATTGTCCCCCAAGGAGAAAGTCTGACAGCATTAGATAAGGATCACTCTTTACGCTTTCATTTTCTTATTTCCTGCTGCCTTATCTCTTCGCTCCTCTCAGATCTCTTACTCTCCTGATAAGAGAAGTCTTGGCTGGTTCTGTCTTCCTTCCTTCAATGGACTACTTGGCTGATCCTGTGAGTGTAGACACATCAAGGGCAGATTATTGGATTTGTAGTCAGTTAATGTTATTTGCCACAAGTATGTGAATGGAAGACAAAGATGTCTCTTTTGCATAACATCAAAAATACTTCTACTTACTGGCTGCACTTTTTTTTATTTCAGGACACAGTGAATCATCTAATTTTGATATTCATCGAAAACTCCCCTGTAAGTATATGAACTGTGGACTGATGCACAGGCAGTTCTATTTAGATTCTGTGTATTTAAATGTATTGCTGCAGAGCGTATGTCATTTGTGGGAGAATACGATAAACTTGTTTTCTGTCTATTTTTGTCCATTCCAGCCTGAAGAAGCCACAGAGCCCACTTCGATGTTGGTTCCGTTCCTGCAAAAGTACTCTGATACTCGCAACAAAAAGCCCTCAGTAAGTGTTTCCTCTGATCCAGGGGACTGTAGTCATACAGTGATTCTTAAAATGTTTGAAATGCATACAATCTCTGATCACATTGAGCCGACAGATATGGTAGATAATAATATCTAGTATATACTGTAAGCACAATAAGCAGACTTAGTGTGTTTCAGTACATTATGTAACTTACTGTATCTTTCCCTACTGCCCTCTCTCTCTCATCAGGTGCTGAAACTGGAGTTGAAGGAAATCAGAGAACAGCAAGACCTTCTCTTCCGTTTTATGAACTTTCTGAAGCAAGAAGGGGCTGTCCATGTGCTCCAGTTCTGCCTTGCAGTCGGTAAGCATGTCCCGAACCTTTTTAGATGTTTTCAAAAGATCCCTTCTTTTACCAGCTTGAAATTCAGGTTTTAAATTGTAAATTTCAAATTTTAAATGATTTTCAAAATATGTTACACTTTACAAGTTACAAGTTAAGTAAGTCTCCCATTTCTCATTTTTTTTTTTGTTTAATTTCTTGGAAGTTGTAGTAGCTATAGCACTCTCACAGATACCACAGTGACTTCTTAGGTCCTTGCACAGTGAGACTGAGATGTCCGACTCTTTTAATATCTCAGAGGAATTCAATGATAGGATACTGTGCCCAGAGCTGTCTGACTCAGAGAAGATGATGCTTCATGAGGAGGTGAAGAAGATCTATGAGACCTACTGTTTGGACGAGAGTGTTGACAAGATCCGCTTCGACCCCTTTATAGTGGAAGAAATACGCAACAGTATGTGACATGATCACTGAAATTGCTAGAGCCTGACCGATAATCTACGTGCTGAAATTATTGGCTCATATGAGGTAATTGCAGATAAATCGGGAATGGTGTTTATAACAGACAATAAATTACAACTAAAAAAGAAATGGGATGACTGAAGATGGATCCTTCTGCCATGTTATGAGTGTTGTTGTTGCATAGTTTGTCCACCAGAGGGCACTCTGCAACTCCCCAATCAGCTGACACAATCAGCTGTACTATGCATAACAATAGCACTGCATTATGTAATTTTATCTTGGTGAGGTCTACTACACATGACAAATGTTCAGGACAATCTTTTTTATGTTATGTTTTTCTGTAAAGAAGCAAAAAGAATATCGGGCGATATATAGGAATATAAGTCCCATATCGGCCAGGCTCTAGTAATTACAATTTCTCAAAGAAGGACATAATAATAATACCTACTGGACCCACCTTAACAAGTGTGTATGCTGTTAACCTGCATGTTGTTTTGTTTAACTTCCCAGTTGCAGACGGTCCGTATTCAGAGGTGGTGAAACTGCAGACCATGAGGTGTTTGTTTGAAGCCTACGAGCACGTCCTGTCCCTGCTGGAGAATGTTTTCACCCCCATGTTTTGTCACAGTGATGAGGTTAGTGTCTCCTAATCAATCAACTCACTGTCACCTAGCTTGACAACACAAGCCTGAGGCTCAGCCCAATTAATGTACCTCCTTTATATCTGTATTGCATATGTCTGTCACACTCTGGTTTCTAAATACTCTTCTTTCAAAATAAGGGTGTTTTAGCACAGACTGAAAGTTAATGTTGACTTGTTTGTGTCTGAAGTAACAAAACAAAATCTGCCAAATGTGGGATTTAGAGTTGATTAGGAATTCATTGGCTAATACTCTTCCGATCTCTCAAACACCAACCACTATCAGCCGTGTCATCAATACCAGATGCGCGACTGGCCAATGAGCCGACTCTGGCGTTATGCCAAGCTGCTGAGCCGGATTTCATCCCTCAGAGGCTGTTTCATTGAATACAGCTAGGTGGACCAGTGCTAAGCCATTGTCCACAGCAGGCCACTGCCCTGAATGAACAGTCTGTCTGTAAAATAATTATATTATTTGATATATTGTTGGCGACTCCTACCACTCCCGTTTGTGCTCCAAATAAACAGTGCAGTCACTATTATTATTATTATTATTATTATTATTATTATTAAGACATAAATAGGTCACTTGGTACATACAGTTGTCTATTTATTTAGTGTCTCTTATATACTGTCCCAGAATTTGCAAATGCTGTGTTTGACTAACCTGAAATGTACATACCTTAATTTGCTCTTTCCATGTCATTCTCCAGTACTTCCGCCAGCTTCTGAGAGGGGCCGAGTCCCCTGCCAGGAATTCCAAGATGAGCAGGTACGTTTCACCTTACCAACAGAAAATAAAAGAAACCTGACCATAATGTTTTTAGCAGTATATTGATTTATCAGTTAGTATTTGACAAAAGGTACAGATGACTTTTGATTATTTAGTCACAGAAAGCAATTAAAACCCAGAAAGCCTCACTGAAAGTTTTTTAAGGTAGAAAAGTGAGTGCTGTGTTTGCACCCACATATAACCCAAGTTCATTTAATCTTTCTGAAATTCGCTGATAAAATATTTTTTATATATATATATATATATATATATATATATATATATATATTAATTATACTGTTTTAAAATTTGCAGTACTCTCAATGTGCCAGCTGCATCAAATCTAAACATAAGTTTTGTCATAATACAGCCTAACAGAAGCTGTAAATTAGCTTGTAAATTTAATTTTACAAGCTAAATGTAAATTTACCTTGCAGTATAATGAAACTTAAATTAGATGTGAAGTGACCTGAGCCCAGGGATCGACTATCATGTTTCTATCACGGGGTGTGGTGTGTATGTGGCCACGCGGCCCTGCCACTAACTCCTTGTGCATATTGTTCCAGAAATAGCCTCAGTTTGGATGACATTCGGTGAGTATAAGGCATCGGTGTGCTGATCAGAACAGTGGCTGGCTGAACAGTGCTGCTGCACGCTAGATACAAACGACACTTCATTCTTGCCTGACTGGTCTACAGAGGAACATGTGCTGCCTTTTTAACAAATTCACTGTGCTCTGGGCCCTCTGCAATCAGGGCTTCAGTTCAATGAGCACTAGTTGATATGTTAATTATATATAATTTTATTGCAAATCTAATTTCCCCCCTAAATATGTGTTGTATTTGGTGCCTGTGCTGTAAATGCAAATGAGAGAAGATTGAGAAAAGTGACCTTAATCAGCTAATCATGTTAATCACAGCATGAGTCATCATTAAGCATATATTAATATGAGGCATAAGAGTCATGCTGCTGAACACATGCAATATCAAATCTTAATTTTGGGAGGTTTAGGCATTATTTTTTAATGATTTTCTTGTTACATTTTACAAACTTAGTTTTGCTTGCTTCCAAAATTACAGAATTAAAAATCAGGGGTTGTTTTTGTTCATCTAGTTAAGAAAGCATTCTTATTCTAAAGGAAGTTTTCAAAGCAGCATGAATTATGCATCTGAAAGGGGATAGATGAGATAATGACTCTTACTCCATTCGTAAACACTGACCAATTATGAGCCTCAACTCCCTCCATGTCTGCGATTCAGTAACCCCCCCCCCCTCCACTCTGCCTGTCTGTCTGCCCGTTACTCCATCTATGTATTGCCACCACCGTGCTGTGTCTGTGACTGTATGTCCACTCTGATTCTGTAACCACCATACTGCCTGCCCCGGTATGATCCACGGTCCTCTCCTTCCTCTTGCCCGTGGGGACGTGACCCTGTTCTGCTTATAGTTCCTGGGACTGGAGCCCCGAGTCCCCATCCTCACTGTTCACCGCCTCTGGCAGCTCTTCACCTGCATCTTTTAACTCCCTCCATGCCCAGTCCACGTTCACGACTTTCCCATATGGCTCGTTATCCCACCGCCACTCATCACCCAAGTAAGTCAGGGTCCATCCATGTGTCACAGGTCGCTCAGTGTGATGTCATGCTGTCCACTTTCCCCTACCTGAACCCGGTCCCAGCGAGACGCCTGCATGATGGGACCAATGCATGGGATCCCGTTTTTATTTGTCATGTGTCCTTCCTCCAACTTTGTCGTGTTGTTTAGGCCAAAGACTCTCCTGTTGTTTTTTGACAATGCAGTGACTTTTCAATGTTCAGTTTCTCGTGTATTGGGTACATTAACATGTATCATATGGTGATTTTTTTTATTTCACTTAATCTAACAGGCACTCACACAGAGCACCTGTGATGTTTTGTGTGTGGTCTAGTTGACTGGTAACTGATCATACAGCATTTTTGCAATCATTACAATTTGTGATCCCCTTCCAACTAGACATCTGTTCATGAAATCACTGCTCACTGCTGTATGCTGTGTTTGCTTTTGGCCCTGTAGCCCCTAATCAGCAACCCACGCATTTCATTTCATTGTGAAATGGCTGTGAAGTGACATTTTGGCTTTGGGTTTGGCTACCATAGCTTTTTCTCCCCATTGTACAGTCATGATACCAATGCAGTACACTGCTCCTTGCTTCTCCTCCTCTCCTCTACAGTTCCTTCCCTGTTTTCTTAAGCTGCATGCGCTTTGCTGAAGCCATGCGCATGTGCGACATCACGCATTGTCTAATAACCTCCCTGTTTGGCCTGCAGGAGCACGGCAAAGAGGGGCGAGTCCTTTGGGATCAGCCGCATTGGCAGTAAGATCAAAGGAGTGTTCAAGAGCACGACCATGGAGGGAGCCATGCTGCCATCCTATGGGCTGGTTGAGGGAGAAGACGATATGGTGAGGCTGATCTAAAAATATTCCAAACACTAGTTTTTAGATGATTTAAATTAGTTGTTATAACAGGACGATAGTTTCCTGCAGTCTTGATTGAAACCATAAAAATCAAATGCTGCTGTATGTGTTCCTCATTTTTACAGATGTCTCTGATTAATGCTGCATGTACACTTTAAAGCAATACATCAAATTAAAAAAGTAGTAACACATTTAAAAAAAAATAAATCCTGTTTTGATTTTTTCTTAACCAAATAGGCAACTGCAAAAAGTAAAATTCTAACTAAAGCACTTCTCTACACAATTACTGTAGTTACCACTTGGGGGCGTTGGTGAGTGAAGAAAGAAAGCCACACTGTTCACCAAATCTGCCTCCCATATGTTAACTCCTTTCAACTTTGATGATATCACAAGTTTTAGTCTTGGATCACTGCTGTCTGGCATCCAGACATTCACGTGATTCCTTTGAGTGAAATGTAACCGGTGTGTTCTGTTTGTACAGTTCTGATCAAAATGACTTTCTGTACCTAAGATCACTGTTTGGGACTATTAAGATTGTGCATGAGAAAATCAACCATATCTACAGATATAATGATGCCCTCCATAGCTGGTGCAGTTAAACAGGACCTAACAGCAGAATGTGTGGAAATATTTATTTAATTTCCCTTCCTGTAATTAGAGTAAGAGGATGTGCTGTGTTTCTTTTGCAATTCCTTCATTTGTGGCTGAGTCTCAGCCAGCCTTGTTTTTAAAGACTTATTGCCTTCATAGTGTGTGATAGGTGTACACTGTATGTTAAATGAGCTACAAGGAGAAGACACAGTTGAACAAGCAGAATATGAACTCAAAGAACATAAAACAACAATAATTAAAGATCTCTCTCCAGCCAGTAGTGATCTTAGGATTGTACACAGTGTTTTACACCTTTAGTCGCTGACAATGACCTATTTCTTCTAAAGACTCTACTTGACATAATGTCTTGACTTTCTGTTCAAGGTAGAGGAAGCCATGATGGTGCTGGAGGATGACTCCCCCATGGAGGCAGCCTCCACCCCCAGCACCCCCCGAAACCTCTCAGCCTGGAACATCACCATCCCGTACATTGATTTCTATGACGACGATGTGAAGAGGGAGCGGATTCCTGTTTTCTGTATCGATGTGGAGCGCAACGACCGGAAGGCAGGTGAGGTTTGGGGACCTGTCCTTTTGTCTCACTTACTGTCATCTGAGAGCGGAGATGTGGTGTCCTTTTCTATTGGTTATAGTTTTGCATACAGAGTAAGAATTTGACCAATAATGTGTGATTTTATCTCATTCGCAGATATGTTACAGATACATTTTTAAACCAAGTTATTAAAGCTTGATATGTAAATAAACACAGAGTAAAGGTTTGGAGAAAAGAACTGATAAACTAATCATTCAGCAAACCGGTATGGGTGTAGTTTGATCAGATATGATTTATAACATTCTGTTAATGTTAGCAGACAAACCGCCAATTCTGGTGACTTTATAGTGAGAAAGTAGGTAAAATAAGCAGCCAGTTAGCTAAGCTTTGCACATAGACTGGAAACAGTAGGAAACAGCTAGCCAGGTGCTATCCAAAGGTAACGTTATCTGTCTACTAGCACCTCTTGTATTTACACTTTGGACAGAGACAGGCTGATTCCAGTCTTCATGCTAAACAAAGTTGAGCTAAGCTAAGTGGCTTCTGAACTTCATATTTACCATAAAAACATGAGTGGTCTTATTCTACTCAAATAACCCTCAGCAGGGAAACGAATAGGAGAGAGTGGGGTGAGTTGAGCCAGTTTTTACTTGAGGTGTCTTTATACTGAGGACATGACAGTAAAGTCTCCAACTAAAATATGTGCATTTATTTTAGGATGTGGTGCATCCCTGGGAATCATCAATTTGGATCTTAAATAAACTGTTTTCAAAATATGGCTTTCCAAAAAAAAAAGTGGACTCTTTGCTCAACTTAACCCATATGAGGGGTGAGTTGAGCCAAGGGACAGGATAGGTTGAGCCACATGGGGGTCATGGATATCAATGTCATTTCATCGTGCAAACTCAAACGCCAGGTCCCAACATTCAATTGCACTTAGATAGTAAAACATTGCAGCTATGTCTCCTAGTTGTCTCATATCAGTGTATCTTTTAAAGTCATCCTGTTTATCATCACGTCCTGTGCCACCTGATGAATGGACTTCCCATCTTGTACCTCTCCTGCTCCCCAAATCCACAATAAGAGTTGAAGCCTGTCTGTTTTCCATTTATAGAAGCATGACATGATGGTTTCTGGACTAAAATGCATAATGTCACATCATTTTGGTTATGCTTAAAAATTTAATGTAAAATTACAGTAAAATAGTTGGCTCAACTTCCCCCAGGTCTTTTGGAGTTAACGTTACGCTAACCGTATAGCCTCATATTGGAACTTATGCATACGTAAGATTTTCTCAAACCTGTCTGTAAATGTTCAGACACAAGAATCAGGACTCCTCGAACATATAAAAATCACTTTGAATGGAAAAAAACAGTTTTTTGATCTTAAATGTGCTTATTCCATGGGCCTCCATCACAGGGTGAGTAAAATGGATGACTCTTTTATGTGTGGTCACATGACCAATTTTGTCTATGGTTTCTGAGAAACAAGGGGTGGCTCAACTTCCCCACAGGCTCAAATCACCCCGCTGTCCCCTAAACATGTTTTCCAAAATGCACAACTATATCTTTTATTGGAAAAAGTATGGCTTTGACCTTTGAGTATGGCACTTGTTGCACAAACAAGCTAACAAAAATCTAAATATAAGAGGAAAATATAAGATAACTACTGCATAAAAAGCAGTGAGAAAAAGCAGTGTTACATCTTTCCTCTCTTATTTTTCCTTCTTGGAGTTTCTTGTTGTGAATATTCACAGACTAGCTACAGTAAGTTGGATGATGTAAGCACTGAGAAGTAACAGCTACTCTCACTGCCTGTTGGAGCTGCCGACATTCATAGTCCCTCTGGATTGCAGAGATGCTAACTGAAAGTGGTTCTAATGTCTTACTCTTACTGAGTTTTCCCTGTTTGTATTTCTCTGCAGTGGGACATGAGACTGAGCACTGGTCCGTGTACAGACGATATCTGGAGTTCTATGTCCTCGAATCAAAGCTCACCGAGTTCCATGGTAAGATTTCTACATTTTGTTTCTGTAGTTTGCATTAGAGCGCCCTTAATTTCCAAATGTCCTTTAATTTGTTGCGTCATTTAGGGACTCTTAAGAAACTACAGGTATTTTGCTATGGAGGTAAAAGAAAGATTGTTCTTTGAATCATTTTTTCAGCATTCCTTTCTGTGAATTCTTACACTCTTTGTAGGCTCGTTTCCAGATGCACAGTTGCCTTCGAAGAGAATCATCGGCCCCAAGAATTACGAGTTCCTCACATCGAAGCGGGAGGAATTCCAGGAGTACCTTCAGGTAGATGTCCTGATGAGAAAATATGACACACAAAATACGATTCTTTGCCTCTGAATTTTATTATAAACAAATACTCAATACGGATTGATGGGTCTGGAGATGAGCCAGGATTTAACAAGAAACTATTGATTACGATCCTGTACAGAGATGAAGATTATTTAAACATACTGCAGTCTCTGTGTGGGCTGATATAATTGTCAAGCAAATGCGCGAGTGCCCAGTTTCAGAAAATACCCTTTTGAAGAAGTAAGAGTTCTGTATGTCAGGACCACGGACAAATTAAATCACTCTTCTAAATGGACAAGAAATGTTCTCTCTGTCTTTGGCTGTATCAAGTTTTCAGCAGCTGACTCGCAAATCCCAGATGTGTTGGAACTGGAGTGTCCTTGAACAAGGAAAGATCTTTAAATGGTCCCTGCTCGCTTGTGCATCACCACAAGATGATAACTGACAAAGAACAACAAGACAAAGACCATGCACCCATGCTAGCAGCTCTGTAAAGCTGTACTTAGGCTGTACTTATGTTTATTCAAACATCTGCCAATGTCGCTGTGAGTCCATCCACAGATGATTGAATAAACCTACAGAAAGACAAGTGTTTGTTTCAAGGTGTTCATTTCAACAGAATTACCACCACAATGTTTACCATGTTTAGCATCTTATTTTAGTGTTTTGGCCTGCTAGCATTTGGTAATTAGCACAAAACACAAAGTACAACGGAGGCTGATGGGAATGTCATTTGTTTTGCAGCAAAGTATTGGACTAATAAAAATTCTGACTTTATGGCGCTCTAGACAAAAACACCAGCATGCCAAAGTTATTACAGTTCATCCTGAGGGGGATATGAATCACTGTACAAAATTTAACAGTAATTTATCCAGTAGCAGTTGAGATCAACATTTAGATCCCTAGAGCCATGCCGCCAGCATGGCTAAAAGGCAGAGAAACCGTTCGCTGTGACAGCTTCCCTATCTCTTTTAAGTCTCTTTATGCTATGCTGAAATGAGTGGACACAAAAGGCTACTTTGAAGGCTGGAAATTAATTAGAAAATCTATAATATTTAGTGGGAAATGGCTAATAATATAAACACTGTTGATAAGCTAAAAACACATGAACCACTGGTAAGGTCATTGAGAAACTACAGTCTGCTTTACAAAATGAGGAAAACATCTGTGGTTAATGACTCTACCTGCTGTTGCTAAACTTAATGCCTAATATATTTTAAAAACCATAGCATTGATCCAAGGTCGTCTGAATAATGTTCCAGTATAGAAGAACACAACTTACTTCATAGTATATTTATGTGTTTTCTTTCCAGAAACTTCTGCAGCACCCGGAGCTGAGCAACAGTCAGCTCCTTGCCGACTTCCTGTCCCCTTATAGTATGGAGTCTCAGTTCCTGGACAAGATGTTACCTGACGTGAACCTGGGTACAGTAGGATTGTGACAAAGAGCGGTGTGATGGATTATGTTTGAACAGCAGAACATGTGAAACATGCTGTCAAAATGTTTGGTCAGCCTGACCTTGGTGTTGCAGTGAAACGATGTTTTTCAGACAGAGGCACAATGTGACATCACTGAGATAAAGTGTTTTATGTTTCACAGGGAAAATCATTAAGTCGGTTCCCAGCAAATTGATAAAAGAGGTAAGAATTAATTCCTAGAGGTGCGTGTGTGGCTCATCTCATCTTTCAACAGTACAAATGTTTCCCATCACATCTCTGCACAATTTAAGCAGTCACTTGTGTATTTCTTAGATCGAGGCCTGTAAAAGAAATAATGCTGTCCCTCTCTCTGTCAGAAAGGACAGCATCTGGAGCCTTTCATCCAGTCCTTCTTCAACTCCTGTGAATGTCCCAAACCCAAACCCAGCCGCCCTGAGCTCACTATCCTGAGCCCCACCTCGGAAAATGATAAAAAGGTCCAAATTATTTTTCCCTTTCTGCAAGCCTAGGCCCCAGGAATGTTATCCTTTGAGTACAACTGGAGTCCTCCCCGACGTTCAAATTTAGTTCACTCGTTTAGATTGAAGGGTTGCCAGTTACCTCTTTCTGGTCGAAAACCCACAATCCTATCAAGCTTTCCAGTTCACTGTTTTAGAGAAAGTTTCAGAGCAAAGTCATGGTTTGCATCTGCCAAGATGTTGTGGGAACTGTTTACACTGTTATTTTGTTTGTACGTGTTGATGATAATGTCAGTTTTCAGTAGTTTCTTTTTTTTCTTTTTATTAATAGATTTTACTGAGTCTTTGACAGGAACAAAGAACAGCATAGTGCATCAAAAAACATTGTTGCCGGGCAACATTGTAACATCTGCATTAGTCATATATCAGACCTCATTTTCAAAATTACTGACATTGGGGGGCTTCGTACAGTGCTACATAATTTGTATTCATTTTCCATGCTTGGTAGAGTAAAACCAAGTAAAATCACCTTTTGACAGTACAAGGCAACAGGGAAAATTATCACCAACCACACCTCTCATCTACACAGATATCCTCTCCTTTTTTACCACCTTGCGATGTATAAGTCATTCCACAATTTTAGAGTCAGTCTTTCCATCTCATAGATCTCTTTGATTTTTGATTTCGAGCCAGTCTTCTATTGTAGGTTGATCAGTTTGTAACCATTTCTGTGTTATTACTTATTTTTGCCGCTACAGCCATTATTTTCAGAAGATACCTGTCATTTCCTGCTATTCCTTCTGGCAGATCATCCAAATAAAGTGTCCTACATGTAAAAGGAATCTCTCTTCCAAGAATATCCTGCATTGTTTCTCAAATACAAATACCCCAAAATAATTATATTTTTGGGTAGTTCCAAATGATGTGGTGGTGGTTAGCCTCATCATCCCACATTTTCTCCAATAATTATGGTTTGCAGATATTAGATATGTCTTCATTTTAGGAGTAGTTTTCAGTTGTTTTGAAATGTATTTTTTTTGGTCCAGCTGTCTTCAAATAAAAGCAAATTTAACTGAACTTTAAAGTAATGAGAGACATTTTAAATGCAACTTCACAACTAGTGGTTATTTTAGTGTTCATCTTGCCCATAGTTTATCCTGTTTTGTTTACACTATGTGGGGGAAAAAAATAATGTCAATGTATACAGTTTTAGCAAGTACTGAGTCACCAAATGACCCATCTGTTTAAAACGGTTCACAAAATTGTTCTCTGCTCTGACATGCAGTAACATTCTTAACCCTTGTTTTGGCACTATTTGACATTTTTCCAGAGGCTGAATTGAAAAGATCATAAAAGGTTTCACACGCCTTGCCCTATTTAAACATAGTTCAGCCCCTTTCTGGCTGATTTAAATATAAATGTCCAGTACTAGAACAAATGTGTCATTGATTCAAAATTCAGAGATTAACACATACAGTTTAAAAAGAAAGACTTTTGTTGCAATATTTACATTGTTCACATTTTGTTTTTGAAAAGAAAACCCAGACATTGTTTTCCTCAGCGGAGTTCAGTCAGTAACTCAGAGTAGAAAAGTAGGAAATCAGAATAAGGCAGGTGTATATAAATGGGCTTCAGTCTTAAACACGGATGTAAATCTCTCTCTCTCGTAGCTCTTTAATGATCTCTTCAAAAACAACGCGAACCGATCAGAGCTGTCTGAGAAGAAACACAATCAGAATTACTTCATGGAAATGATCACTGTTGAAGGGGTGTATGACTACTTAATGTTTGTGGGTAAGTGAGTTTCTCCTGGAGTTCTCGTGTTTATTGCAATATGATTATTATTTGTCACATCCATTTTATTACTTAATGAATTATAGTCGTCTTATAAGATTATAAGTGAGGGAGAGCTTGTTTGTTTCCTTGTACAAGTGTGTCTGTAGCTCAGGAGATAGTGTACTGGTTATTAATCGTAGGGCTGGTGGTTTGGTCCCCAGATCCTTCTGTCAGCAAGTTGTAGTGCCCTTGAGCAAGAAGCTGAACATTAAATTGCTCCTCCACTGTCTGTTGTGTATGTGGGGGGGATTTAATGTAATGCAAGGTCTTCATATAGTGCCCGTAAATAGATTTGATCAGTTAGCATCTTAAAATAGAATTATTATTTTTTGTTTCTTTTTACCAAGAATACAAATAAGCTTGCATTTAGTAAAGATAAGAGAGACTTCATTGTCATCCATCTGTATATAGTGCAGTACAGTCCAAAGAGGAACAAAACTGTGTTTCTACTGGAGCCAAACACAAAGAGTTAGAGATGCAACATACAGTGGGAGTGGAGCTAACACTCCCACTGGATTAAATGATTAAATCCCATATTTAATATAGAAATCATTTATATATAATAGCTGATTGACATCATTCCAGCAAAACGAAAAGTACACATTTAACAGTACCTAGCTGCAAGGAAATCTAACCCATTAACTTTGTGGGATATCTGCATAATGGTTAATGGTTGCATAATGATTTGTTTGTACATTGTAATTATGAAAGAATGCAGTTATTGTATTGAATTACTAGTATTCAGACCTGTTACATCTAGTAATAATAGTAGTTTTATGTACATAACAACATATCACAAAGTTGCAAAGCGACTTACAGTACAGTAAAATAAAATACAGAACATAAACATTTATTTTAAAATACAGTAACAATTGCTGCAGAATTGTAGACTTGAAGTAGGGGTTGGTCTTCCCTTATGAATCACCACCATGACAAGACCCCTGAACCCCTGACTTAGAGCCTGTTGCTCACTCACACACTCTCTTTCTTCCTCTCTCTTCCCTCTTCACGGCTGTCAGGCCGAGTCATCTTCCACATCCCCGACTGGCTCCACCACCTGCTAATGGCTGGCAGGATCCTCTTGAAGAACACACTGGAAGCCTACACAGATTACTACCTTCAGCACAAATTGAACCAGGTTGTCCAGGAGCACCGGCTGGTCTCCCTCATCACCCTGCTTAGAGGTACACTGCAGAGATATTCAGGAAAGAGAGTGGTATTGATCTTATCTATTTCTAGGAGGAAAAGGGAGAGTAAATGTATTCCCCAAAATGTTGAACCATTCCTTGAACACTAATAAGGTGAAATAATTTGCATTATGTTTGCCCTTCTAGACACTGTTTTCTGTGAGAGCAGTCTGCCCCGCTCGGCTCAGGACAAGCAGAGGAGGGCGAAGAAGACATTTGAGGAGATGATGACCTATATCCCAGGTATTTGTTCAGATCTTCCACATGGTGTTTTATTTTTGGAATTTCTAGACAACCTTATTGCCAACATTTCCACATACAAGACAAATGTAAAGATGTGAAAACAAGTGGTCAGTTTTATGTGTCAGCTGGGAAATTCATAAGCCATTTATCTTTAGACTTTCTGGTTAAATGTATCGGAGAAGAGGCCAAGTATGAAGGAGTACGTCTCCTCTTTGATGGACTGCAACAACCAGTTCTCAACAAACAGGTACACAAGGACAAGAACAAACAAACACACACACAAACGCACATAATTTTCAGGACATTACAGTGACCTACATTCATTCCCTAGAGACTTACCTTAACCCTAACCCTAACCTTAAACCAAGTCTTCATCCTAAAATGTAATGATTTATGTTACGGGGACTTGCTTTTTGTCCCCATAAGGAAGGTGAGTCCCTACAATGTGACTGTGCAAACACAAATATTACCCCCACGACATTAGTAATATCTGCCCACACAAAAAGAATGCCTTCCTCGTTTTCCCTGCATGTTTGTACTTCATTGACCTGGGAGAAAATGTGACAGGTAATGTGTGAGTGAAAGTGTATTTCAGCCTGTTTCCCGGACATATAGTATCTCTGCTCTCATACCTGAGTGTAAGTACACACTGTAACATGGGACGTGGCAAACCACAACCCAAAAATCTTTTTTTCGTAATTTGATTGCAATATCCAAAGTTCAATTCAGCATTTGGAAATTGTTTTAGAATGTGTTTGCTGTTTGTATTTAAAGGTCACTAACCTTAATGCTTTTTCACTTTCCCAGTTGACATATGTGCTTTTGGACATCGCCATTCAAGAACTTTTCCCTGAGCTAAACAAGGTAAACAGATGCTGGCACTGGTTTCTAAAGAAATACAGAGTCTGAACATCCATCCATCCATTATCTACAGTATACTGGCTTATCTGCTGCAGAGTCACGGGGGAGAAAAATGTTATTTATTAAAGTGTAAAGATTATTATTACAACTGGTGTAAATTAAGGAGTGAAACCTATGACTGCGTGGTGATGTCTGACAAATAAGATACCATTAAAGTAAATTTTCAAATCACTGTATTGTGGTCTTTAGAAAATAATAATCACAATACGTACGTATGCTAGTAAGACTTTAAAATGTACCTGTAGTTATCCTATAGAGGATTATGTTTTGTTACGTCTTAATTTACATTTTCAGTGTTTTGGAAATGGAAAAATCACCTGTTGCTCTTACGTAGTTATATTTGGCTAAGATGTCAGAGCCAAGATTGGCTGTAGTAATACCATGTTAAAGATAGTGAGAAAAGTTCAGATTTCTGTATATTCTTATGGGAAGTCTTGTTTTTTTTCCTCCAGAATAATTTATTAGCTATTTCAGGCGTCTGACTGTAAATCCGGAAGAAATGACAAGCTTACCTTACAGAGTTTGTGGTTTTTAAAACTTATATTTTGTGATACTTAAGCTTTACAGTGCAGTTTTTATCAGACAGTCAGATACCAGCGGCAGTTGTGAATGTGAATTTTATGAGTTATGCGTATGATAAAGAAAGAGTAGGATAGGGCAGTCATTGGTGGGTTCTCCTTTATTTATCAATAACATACATTTTTCTACAGATCAGTGTAATCATTTTGTAATTAATAGTGGTGTTATGTATGTATGTATGTATGTATGTATGTATGTATGTATCCTATTAGACTAACTACGAACTTTTGTGCTTACTGTGTTTTTGTTTCCTCAGCAGGCACAGAAGGAGACCTCTGTGATGGCTACATGGATGTAAAATAGTAACAGTTCAATAGACATTAGCTGACATGCTTATGGGGCTAATTAAGCTAAACCTAAACTATTGCAGAGACTTTTGTTGATCTGGTAACCTGAAACTAACCTGTAGATAACATGTAGTCAGTTTGCCAGAGCAAGAATATGAAACACGAGGCTTCTCCAGCTGTGTCATTTAATTTGTAAAATAAATTATATAAACAGTGGTCCTTGTGTAATTATTTTCAACTATGAAAGCGAAGTGTAAAGGTGTGCATCTGTTTGACAGACGTATTTGGTTGTAGTAAAACTTTAAATGAAATGACTTTTTTCTACTATTTCACACCTCAACTGCTATAAAACCCTTACCTCATATTATAGCCTTTAACTCCTTGACAAAGTGGTCACTGTGGAATCAAAGTCCAAATGTTTTTTTGTTTGTTTTTTTTTGATTGTCATTGTTTAAAGAAAGGGAGAAAAATCTACATCACATGTAGTCTCTAATCTATTAAACCTAATTATTTGTGCTACATTTCTAAGTGGGTGAGGAAGCATCACCATCAACTATAGCAACTGTAACATAGAAGCTAAATCACAGATCGTTAATTATGGTACTACAAGACATCCAAGCCATTGTCTTTGTAAATTCAATACAAAGGGATATCTGACAGTTCAGTTTGATGATGCCACTTCAGGCTTGGTAACTTAAAAGTGTAAAATTAATTTAAGTTTTAGAAACTAAAATACTAATTACTAAAGGACTCCACCACAAATTGAAACAATCAAAATACTATAATTCAAACTTATCATTTAAAAAAAACATGGTTATTTATTTGTCAACTAAGATTACATGGACAATAGAAATAATGCTAAATCTGCAGGACTGTTCGTTGTATTCTATAGAAAGATATGTCACAATGTCAAGAGTCATTCTGATGAATTGTCATGATGCCATTTATTTTTCAATATGTAAAAAAATTCCTTCCATTTCCACTTTCAGTTTATTCTAACAAGCTTACAAAAGTACTTAGTAAGTAAAATAAGTAAAAATAAAGATGACTTTGGAGTAAACAAAGGCAGTAAGCACATACATAGGTATTTGTTTTTCTGTGTGGATGAATATGCTCAAATAGGCACTGGTCATGAGAACAAACAAAAAACTATGACTTATTTATAGATCATATCTACAATATATTGTTGTAGCAATACATCTGTGCCTGTCATTTAATGAACATACTTAAATAGGTAGGGTAATATACTGTAATTCTTCGATTAGCACTCACGTTGCTCTGTTATTTGTCATAATGAGTCAAATGAAATGAGTTTAAGGTGGAAGACTAGAAAACTGTAATACGTTTAGGCACATTCAGGTGCATAAATACTTAGAAGCTTTGGCTTGGTTACATTCATTTCTACTCAGTGACGGAAGGCAGAAATATATCACCCAGGCAAACTTGCCCTTCAGTTCATCACAGTTTGCCAGAGTGTACAAAGCCATTCAGACATAAACCCAGCAGCAACAAACCAAGGCTGTGGCCTGTAAAGACAGCTGAGTTCCTGAACATAATCCGGCCTTCCACTGCAGGGTACACACGCTTCATGTCCGAGATGTATTTGGAAAAAACAGAAATGTCCATATCACCTGCAAGAGGCAGAAAAATGACAGCTGGCTGGTATCTGGTTGGTATTTAATGGTTTCCTGATAAACTGTATCTCCTTCCTACCTATGCTTAAAACCACCTGTTCTCAATCACCTCTGTGAGCATTAGAAACAGCTGCAGAGTCACAGTAAACTATACATCTGCTTTAAATAAACTGTTCCCACCACAGTAAGTTCGCCAAGAGTACAACAGGATACAGTATTCGATAGATAATCTGCATTCTCAATGTCCTTGCTTTCATTTCAAGTGAGTAAAATATAATGAAAGACATTTAAATGTAAAATGATATAATGAAGGGAAGCAAATGCGCAAAAAATTGTTAAATTTGTATTATCAGTCATTGGACAGAATGAAAAAGCACACAACAAGACTAAGACAGCCATGCTAACTGCTCTTCAAGGCTGTATTTAGGCACATACACACTTTGAGCAAGTGCAAACATCAGCATGCTAACTTGCTACATTAATGTTTGCACCAAATTTCAGGGCAATCCATCCAATAGTCATTTAGACTTTTCCGTCTGCTTGGAGTGGAAATTGCATGTGTGCCTCATGTTTCAAGCTTGCCGCTCTTCTCTTGCCCTTCATATATATATTTTTTGCGCTGATTGGCCTCCCCTCTTTCTTCTGGGTGCTCCTGCTGATGTGTTTAAAAAACTGACTTTCCGCTGAGGTGCCAGGTTTGAGAAATCCGAGCCAGGGAACCACTTTATTGCAGTAAAACAACGTAAGATCAGAGGTAAATAGGTCTGACAGTCTGTATTTCCGTGTGTTCTCAAGATGTTTAACAGGCAACTGAAAGTGGGGAAAATTCATTTGAGATTAACAACTGGCACTCATGCCTCCCCTAAAAGTTTTCCCACTCATGATTGAAAATTTATTCATCATCTATAGCACAAACTGAATTTGACTTTATGTTTTAAATATTATTCATAAAGTCAATTCATGGACATTTAAATGTTGCCAGTGAGCACCCTGAATGACTGACTAAATATGTTTCAATACAAAATTCAGCCCCTTCGAATGATTTGTCATTAGAAAAATCATTAAAGCCCTGGGCTTACTTATTGTCCAGTCCAACAGAAAGGAAAAGTAGGGGAGGGAGGACTTTAGGAGACATGGGTCATTAGAGACCATGAGCGAGTGTTTTAGCGGTCAGTCAACTCTGTGATTTCCAGCATTTGTTCATAAACATTGGTAATTGTTTCTTTGCTTAGAAGTTAGACATTTTTGTTTTGAGATTAAGCAGAGAAACAAGCAAATAAAACCAACACTTCTTTCCAGCTAAACTTTTCTCACACACAATCACTATACAGCCTCTGCTGCCCACCTGTGCTATGCTTCAGTAACTCCTTCCGGATCATGGTGAAGTCATCCCCTCCGTCCACCATGAATGAAGGCATGACCACAGTGTACGTCTTCTCAAGGTCTAACGGCTTATACTTGGGGACACGGCACTCGGTGCAGAGCATTGACACAGACACTACACGCTGATTCACTGGTTTGGACAGGTCATACTCGATGTGAATGCCTAGAAATGTCCAAGAAAAAATGAGGAAATATTATGTTTGTTAGCACCAGTAGTCAGCTTAGCATAAAGAGTGGAAACAGGGGAAAACAGCTAGCCTGGCTCTATCCAAAGCACTAAGACGTTACTCAGAGGACGGATGCTGCAGGATGCATTAGCTTGGCACAGGGGCTGAAGACAAAAAGAGCAGACAAGCGCATCTAAATGCTGGTAAATCAAATGTTGCATGCTGTGTCTTCTTAGCTGCCAACTAGCCATCGATAGCTTTGCCTATACTTGGCAAGCCAACCTTCAGTTGAGGCCAGCACTTCTCTGAAGTCACCAGGGTTAATCTTTTGATGTTCAGTACCTATAACTGCAGGCCGGCTGCTTGTTAAACCTCTGTTTCCAGTCTTTATGCTAAGCTAAGCTAACTGGCTGCTGGCAGTAGCTTCTTTTTTACCAGGCAGAGTGGTACAGATCCTCTCAGCTAATTCCTGGCAAGAAAGTGAATACAATTACCAAAATGTTGAATAATTCCTTTAATACAAAACCTCATCAGAGAGAGTAACAGTTAATAGTACTCTAGGAGACTCTGGATGAAACTGTGATTGTGGAGCCGCACAGGGGCTAGAACACAGACCTGAGACTTGAAGAAATTCTCCAGACATGCTTCCATATCTGTGAATGGAGTGTTCAAATGCCCTTTTCACCGTTGATCCCTTTATCTTGACCAAGTCAAAGGTTCCACCAAATGGTAAAACAGTGAGGATCTCCTCCATAGTTATGGAACCTAAAAGTAAAGGCAAATGCCTATTATAAAAAGAAAGTACAACTGCAGCCACTGCAAAATGGCACTCAGTAATTCTGTAGAAAAACCAATGAAGTACCATTTTTGTAGCGCTCGTCTATAGCTGCCCGTATGGCCCCACTATTCAGCATACAAATACCCACGTGGTTCCACTGCAGCTCACTTGAATACTTTATATTGTGATGAATCTGGCAACCCAAATGGTAAAAAATAAATGTTAAACAACAGTCAAACTCTACTTCTTGGAGAGAGTTGCTTTCCCGTGGTTGTGGAGACCTTTTGTCGCCGTGGACAGCCAAAAGATCTCCTACGTGCTAGACGAAGGAAGAGGATAAGTGTACTTCAACCGTCTCACAAAGGATAAAGCCTGTCTGGTGCTCTCAGAGAACGGCAATCTTTTAATTCAATTCAATTCAAATTAGCTTTATTGGCATGAATGTGTAATAACAATATTGCCAAAGCATCATACATACAACATAAGAACAATCAGCCCCATACATTTATTAAACAAGTAATTAAAGCGTAAAGTAATCAAAGCGTAAGTGTGTTTGTGTTTAAAAAAGAAATAATATATATTAAAAATTAAAATAAAATAAATAAATAAAATAGTAAGCGTGTGTGTGTTAAAAAATTAAAATAAATAAAAAATAAAATAAATAAACAAAACAGTAAGCGTGTGTGTTAAAAAAATAAATATATATATACATATATTAAAAATTAAAATAAAATAAATAAATAAAATGGTAAGCGTGTGTGTGTGTGTATATATATATATATATATATATCAAATATATATATACACATAGATAACACCTTTTATCTGGAGAGACTTCAGAGATAAGATCCAAAAGATTCTGGGGAACTTATGGCCACAAACTATTAAATGACTCACATTAAACATTAGTCATCTCCTAAGTGCTATTTATTTCAGTCTCCTCCAAACCCCTACTGACCTCTCAGTTTCACGAAATCCCTATCCCTAATGCTTTACACTGAACATGCACAGGCAGGATCTGAGGAAACAATCAGTGGTTTGAAGTTAGAGTTCTCTGTTGTTTCTCTTTCATTTCAGTTGTTAATGTAATGAAGAACACAGTGAGGAAGCTGCTAAGGCTATCTGAACATACTGTAAATGAATGACAGAATGAACTAAACTTTGCCCGTAATTATTACCATAGCATCACAGATCAGGTTTCCAAGGTTACACTCCCGAAATCGACACTCCTCAAACGTCCCGTTGAGATAGACTAAGGTTTGTCCGACATACTGTGAGGAGTACTGAGCCAAGTCTTCCCTCCACTTCTCAATGTCAGCAAGGATATCTGGGTCTGAGAGTTACAAAATAAGTAAAGCTTGTGTAAAGAAAGGATTTATGAAAACACGAGACACATTTATTGTATTTTAAATGAACCCTTGAGAATGGAAAATAGGTTATTAAATGTGCTGCTATAATTTTAACAAACAGAGCATGCATTAAAGCGTTCTGAACATATTCAGAGATAAGCTAAATGCATTTGGATTTTTCAAGTCAAATCAAATCATTTTAACATGATAAAATCTCGTTTGGTTAAATGAACTCTTTCAACATTTCAACCAGCGAAAAACTGAAAAGTCAAACATGGGCCATGTGTAATTACTGACGGAGGCTGTCATTGCAGTCTACCTTGAGGTATGCTGCTGTCCATTAGGATGGGGTTTCCAATAGCTTTTATCACATTCCCTGCCTCATCAAAGGTAACTTTCAAGTAGCCAAGGTACTTCCCAAAAGCAAACGCCTGCACCACCGGCACATCTCTCCCATCGTTAGACCTCACTATAAAAGGGTATGGACCTGCTTTCATTTCAGTGGATGGGGGGCTTCCTGCAGAGAAAGACATTTTGAGGTTTGTACTCACTTCCTGTTAACTGTAAAGGTAAAACTGCGGCTTTGCTCTTGCAGTTGCAGAATCAAAAGCACAAGTCATACTGTAAGATACAAGCCAGTGGAATGAAACAACATAAAAATACCAGTATAGAGGAATGTGTTGGTGTGTCCTCCGATAACGACGTCAACCCCTCTTACACGTTTGGCGATTTCTTGATCCACTTCAAAGCCAGAGTGGCCCAGAGCGATTATCTTATTATAGCCTAAGGTTTCCAGCTTATCGACCTGACGCTGAAGCGCCTCCACCTCATCCTCAAACTTGAGGTGATGGCCTAACACCCAGGGGAGAAATGTGAACTAGGGTTATTTTGGTCACAAACTTCCAGGGGTCAATGCTCTTATAAAGCTGAATAAAACCTGAAACATCAGATTAGCTTCAGATGACATGAAGATGTAAATAAAATACCAAAAGCAGGCCTACTATAAACAACTGGAGCTTTTCCATTGCAAGTTTCAAGTGACTTGTCTAACAAAGCTTTAACTCACTGTACACACAAACTGCTGCATGCAACAATGTGCCATTAAATAAATTTCATAAATCAAACAGCAGATTATGCTTTTACCTGGCATGGATAGGAAGGGGGTCTCTGCAGTGGTGTAGCCGACTACAGCCACTTTCTCTGAGCCCACATTTATGACTGTGTAGGGCTCATAGTAGCCACTGAGTTTTGGGGCCAGAGTCTGGTCGGGTTGTATGTTGGCACTCACCACAGAGAAATTTACATTCAGGAGGAAAGGCTGGATCAGTCCCTCCACTCCATTGTCAAACTCATGGTTTCCAAAAGCCTTAAACACACAAAAAGCGTTACTTTTATTAACTGATGGACTCCAGTAATTTTATCAAATCAAAAACTAACTACTATTATAACAATGTATCTAAATAAAACAACTATTTTCAGCAGGGTGGTTCAAAGAGTGTACAGCTGTGTTTAATTAAAAGATAATTTACCATAGCATCATAACCAAGTTTGTTCATGAAGTGCGCTGCTTCGGCGCCCTTATAGTAATTGAACCAGACAGTTCCCTGAAACTGGTCTCCAGCATCCAGAAACAACACATTCTTCTCCCTTTTTCGTATTTCCGACACTTTAGTGAACCTCCTGGCAACCCCGCCAAAGCAAGGACCGTCGGGCAGACACTTCCCGGAGTCCTCGCTGGTCTCCTCGATCCGTGCATGGTTGTCGTTGGTGTGAAGCAGTGTTACTTCGAAAGTCGCCACTGTGCACGAACAGTTTAAAAGCAGAAAGAGGTAGACCGAGGTGAAGAGAGCGAACCGAGACGTCCAGACGCTCATCGTGGTGCTGTGCGTCATAAGTGAATGTATAGCACATTAAAAAAAAGGCGTGGGCTTGTCCTCTGAAGTACGTAGAGCAAAATACTGAGGTCACAAAATGGGAGAAAATTCCCACAAAAAGATACAGCAACTTTTAAAAAGGCTGTTATAAACAGTAACTAATGAGATTATAAATGGTTAATAAATAATTTCCCTAAATTTAGAGATACTTTATAGGTCGTGATTAAGTTTTAGAACGCCAGGTTATGAAAAAGCCTTTGACTGTTTGGACCCTATGAATACATACTTTCTGGAACAAGGCTGGAGGTAGACCTCGACCAGAATTAATTTATTAATAAAACATTTACTAACAAGAACTTAATTGTAGCAAACATTTATAGTTTCATTATTTCCAAATAGAAAAGATCATTATCACCCAAAGAAAACTTTCCCAAACTGGCATCCTCCTAAATTTGTTTTTATTAGAAATTGTACAAAAATTATTGGGGTGGGGAAGGGGACTCAACCTTATGTTTGAGTATTTTGAAAAGCAAGACTCTCCCCAGGGTTATTAATATTATGTAGTTTCAATACATACTAGTAAGAGCAGCAATAAGTACTAGTAAGAGCTAATGGCACATATCGAATCAATGGGGTAAATACCTGGGGAAAGAAGTAAGAGTTAAGAATAAAAGTGCAATCAATACAAGAGAATTGTAAGGGGATAGAAGAAGAAGATCACAGGAAGTGCATGTTAGAGGTTAGGAGTTGTAGGTATTATAAGAGGAAGTATTCTCGGAAAAGATGAGTTTTCAAGTGCTTCTTGAAGTTCGAGAGGGACGCCCCTGCTCTGATGGCGTGTAGCTCGTTCACCATCATGGTGTCACAGATGAGAACAGCCGGGACTTGGATTGCTTTGTGTGAAGGGATGACAGCCCACATTTAACTTTAAAACCGGTCTGTTGCAGCTGCTACTAAAAATACTGAAAACATGACATCGTCATCAATCCCTACTAACTATAAACTAAACTACCACCAGTCATAGTCGTTCTACTAGAAAGTGAAGCCCCAAGTGATTGTCACCCTGCATATGGCAAAAATTAATGTTTCACATAACATTACTATTTTCACAGTAAATCTCACAAGAAAAGGCAAGACAGCTATTTTTTAAAAGCACATTTAAAACATAAAGGTAACAAAAAAAAACTTCAGCTCCAGCAGTGGAGTTTCCTCATGTTCATACAGTCTATGATCACCACATGCTACAGTCTGCATGGATGTGTCTGTTCTGTTGAACACAGGGCCTGTTGCCCAGCGGCTCCACTTAATGGAGAGACTGGGATTTTCTAATAAATGAAATACTTTAAAAGATAATCTGCATAACCAAATAGCATAGGACACTAATTCAATAAATGTTAAAATACCATACCACCACTGTGAACTCAACATCATAGTGAATGATAAGGTAGCCTAGATCAACTGAAAAAATCATCAAATATTTTGGTGGGCTGATTGGCCTTTGAATACACTTTTATTTGTGGCAACCTTAAGCCATTCTGCACATAGGGAATCCACAGAAGAGATGCTGCCAAAAATATCTTGAAATATCTTGTTCAGAAGAAAAATTGCAGAATGAGAAACAAAAACAGACAGATCTCAGCGATCAGAGAATGAAATCCAAACAAAACATCATGAAAGAACCCAATGATCTGAAATCTGAAAATAAATAATATGATCAAAATTAGCGTGACTCATTGCACAGAGGTTTGTGCTTTAACTCATTAGCAAATCTCATTGGCTTTTGCCTTTTGAAACTCTTAATAAATAATGCCTTAAGAAGTTTTAATTGTTGCTTGTTAAGTGATATATATTTTATTTATTTAACACTAAATTTCGGGGGCTTTAATATTTTCAGTTCAATCACATTTTAATTTATTTAGCGCCAAATCATATCATAGCATCCTTTTTTTCCTCAGCAAATGGCGAACTGCTCATTGCTCACTGAATTCACCACCTCCACTGATCGCCACTTCTAGAAAATGATCTTTGCACCAGGGCGAGGTGACCCATTTCCTGCCCCCTGTTTTTTGAGTAAAACATGTTAATTACATTCCTTAAAGAGCTAAGTTAAATTCTCTCATCAAAGAGAGCACGAGAGAACGTTAACTCCTGGGGTGAGGCTAAGGGTTCGCCCTGCGGCCTTGTGTTCACGAAGCCACTGTTCTAACATGTGCTGCTTGTGTGTAAACTGTGGTGATGCTTGTGAATGTTAAACTGTTTATTAGAAACACATTACATTCTTAAAAGTGCAAATTCCCCACCACCAACCCCTTCCATTGAGCTAGCCGTGTTCAACGCGCCGCTGCGCTCACCGACGCTAAGCTAACGGTTCGCCCCACGGTCAGAACTGAGTGAGAGGGTGGGTGAGGCCCCAGCACAGCGTTCAGCTGACTAGCTGCAACAGCATGAGTCGAGCTAACGCCAATCTAGGTCAGATATAGCCAGAGAGACGCAACTAGACAACACGTCACGGCCCGTGGCACTTTATCACAGTGAATAGCTGCTCATTCTCCCAGCAGCAGCTTGCTGCAGTGGAGAGGAGGATGCCCTGTCCTGACTTGGCTTCACTCCGCAGCTGTGTTGATATTGACTGCTCCACTGACGACGCGTTCATGGTGACACTGTTGCAAGTTGAACCGTCATTGGAGCAACGAGCTGTGGTGCGTTCAAGGACACCACAGATCAACAGACCGTGAAGTATTCAAGGACACCACAGAGCAGCAAGCTGTGGTGCGTTCAAAGACACCAGGGAGCAACCGGCCCTGGTGCGTTCAGGGACACTATAGCCTTTCGACGTC
>NC_060160.1:14478103-14488381 GCF_021292245.1 Micropterus dolomieu
CCCCCCCCCCCCCCCCCCCCCTTGGGCTAAACTTCCATTTATGGAAAGTTTGGCGGTGGAGAGTGCTGTAGATGCGTTGTTCACGAGTACACATTTTCATGCAGAATGGCGACACCGCTGCATGCTGACAAGCTGGGTGGACAGCGTTCTGAGACAAGGCTACTCTCTTCAGTTCTGCTGCATTCCACCAGTTTTCCTGGACATAATGGAAACCAGTCTATCCTCTCAAGAGGAAGTGGACTTACTGGCCGCCGAGATCCAGCAACGTCTGATGAAGCAGGCTGTCTTAGGGCATCTCTGCGCATGACATGCACAGAGGTCTTGCACCATGTACTTTTTGGTCCCCAAAAAGACGAGAGCCTTCTAAGCCATTCTGGATCTCCGCCACCTGAACCAGCAAAATGGACAAGAGGGCGTTTCCACATGCAGATGATCAAGAAAATGCTGGAGCGAGTGCAGCCCGGCAACTGGTTCACTGCCATCGACCTGAAAGACACCTATTTCATTTCGAGGTGACACAGTAACAGGGAATTTATAGGCTTCTATTCTCAGGGGGTAGCCTACAAATACATTACTCGCTAGCCCCCCACACATTCAGCAGATGCATCGCACTGTAATCGTTGCATGAGTTCTACTCATTACCTCATGGTCATGGAGAGAGTGAAGCCTTGAGTGAGCTTCACACAGCCCAGTTGATTTTGCACCTCAACAGCCTGGGGTTGCGATCAATTGGGAAGAGAACTCCCCCCAGCTGTTGCAGCGAGAGGAGTATCTGGGGATTGTGCTCAACTGCAACACTCATTGCAGAGCGTATCTGTGCGCGTCGCTTGGTGGTCCACAGGCTGCAGCAGGGGACAGCTGCGGCAGCGCTGTCAGTGATGCTGCTGTTGGGCCTCAGGGCAGTAGGCCATCAGGTGGTCCCTCTGGGCTTGCTGCACATGCGATGGCTACAATGTTGGTTTGCCAGCCTGCATCTAGACCTCCAAGAGACAAAGGTGATGACCCCCCCCCCTTCAACTCTAGTGCAGGAGGACCTGCAATTCTGGGGGTCTCTCTCTGTCTGTCAGCGCGGGTGCTGCTCGGCAGGGTGTCTTCATCCATGTCCATCTTCATAGATGAGTCTCTCACTGGATGGGGAGGGACCTGCCAGGGGAGTGCAGTGAGTGTTGTGTTCCCCGAGGAGAGCCAAGGGGGCCACACACCACACATCCACAATCCACTCCAAGCTGTGTTTCTAGTTTGGTGGCGCATTTCTTCCAGCGCGTATATCAACAGACAGGGGATCTGTGGGACAGCCCACCCTTGGGGATGGACGCCTTTGTTCTTAAGAACATAAGGAGCATGTTCAGGTCCAGGACAATAACTCTGGATGCTTTCTACCCCCCTACCCCACTTAGGGTGCAGGGAGGTTAGAGTGCATCTGTTGTGTCAATGTGTGCAAGGCTAACGTCCTGTGTAGAGCACACAGCACCCATTCGATGCACTGGTCAGCTGTTCGTCTGTTTCAGTGATAATGCAGTCAGTAAAACCCTGTCCAAGAAGAGCCTGGCCAGCTGGTTTTGTGAGTGAATCTCCCAAGCCTGTACACGGGCGGGAACAGACCAACCCTTAGCAGTGCGTGCACATTCCACTCGGAAGTGTGGAAGTGTCTACGACCCTTTGTCAGCGGGGTGTGTGTCGCAGAGATCTGCACAATGGCATCTTTGCCCTTACTGTGCCCGTTTGTACATTTCTATCTCATGGATATGTCGGGTTCCTTCTTGGGATCCAGCTCGCAAGTACGACCTAGGATCTGAAAAGTGAGGATCTGGTGACTACTACTACATTTCAGTGAGAAGTCAGAGCAGTGCAGGTGTTAATGCCTGCGACCTTCTCAGGGGTGTCCCACCATTCTGTCACTAGGTGATGTGGTGGTCGGGTCTTTGGCCGAGTTGGGTTGGTGTGGTGGACAGTCATCGGGTTCCACCCACTGTACCCATAGAGTCCAGTAGAAGGCGGAGCCTGTGTGAGGTAGAACGAAGGTTACGATATGGTAACCCTAGTTCTATAAGCACAGCGGAGCCCTCTACCAATGAGCCTTGCCGCTCTGACGCCATCTGCTGAAGAGGTGGACGGATGCTGAAGCAGTAGGGACACTGCTATTTATACGTCACGCACGTATCGGTAGCAACGTCCTATTGGTCGGCTACGTGCATGATAAAATTTCAGTGGGCAAGTGCGTGCGTGTGATTGGAGGAGATAGTACCCATAGAGTCCAGTAGAGGGCTCCGCCTGTGCTTATAGAACTAGGGTTACCATATCATAACCTTTGTTATCTCAGGGTATTTTTCATATAGAGCAGGTCTAGACAGAACTCTTGATATTATTCCATACTGTAAATCTCCATTTATTATAAAGAGGATCTTTTCAGCACATGATTGGACCTGTTGTTATCCATGTGCAATCAGTTTTACAACAGGTTTTTTAATCAGCATCTAAGTACAGATGGCATAGTTCAAAAGTTAAGCAGTGGCAGTACTTTCTTTGGAAGCTGAACTCATTCTCTGCCCCCCCCGACTTCTTCTTGGTCGTTTACTCTTTCAGTTATACCAGCGGATTTTCCCATGATCTCTATCAACCAATCATATTGCTGCTTTCAAACTTTCAATATGGTCTCCTTTCTGCTGAGGTCAGCTGTCATTTCAAGGTGAAATCGTTTTGACCGCTCCCCCTGGTACCAGTCTCTTACCATCCAGAACATACAGTGCATGTCCCAAGACCACGGGTCTCCCTTTAAGGTCTCTGGCCACAACATACAAAGAATGAACTCTTCAGAAGGCCAGTAAAATTCTTTATTACTCCATACCCACCTTGTTCCAGGCCTTTAAGTGGTTCCCATCTGGTTGACATCAGTGCTGCCCTACTTGTAGAACAAATAGGAAAAGGGCAACATTCCAACCTGAGGCCATTTGTCAATTTAACTTTACCACCTCCCCTTTGGGAATCTAACTATCCCTACTTCCCACTGCTGACTTACTGCCAAGAACGGTATACCTTTTAGCATTCTATCTATCTATTGTGTATTTTTATTGGTATGTGTGTGCTCTGCTGCATATATTTCTCAATTGTTCCGCAAGGGATTAATAAAGTTATTTTATTGAATACCCATTTTTGCTGTATCCATGTTTCCCTGTATTTCTTCCAGGCACATTGCTATTCTTCTTGAACTGTTATCACCAGCAACGGCCAAACACTTGAATAGTATGAGACCCAAGGATGTGTATCTTGTCACATATGTGTTTATGCATGTACATGTGCATCATTGTGCACTGCTTTTAGAGCATGACTCACGCCCACTCGTAGTGGTCAAAAACTACCTTTAACAGCTGAAGTGCAGGCATTGGTGGAAGAAGTATTCAAATATTTTACTTAAGTAAAAGTAGTAATACCACAGTGTAGAAACACTCTGTTACAAGTAAAAATCAAAATGCATTCAAAGTGGAAGTGCATAAGAATTAGCCTCAAAATATGCTCAAAGTGCCAAAAAAAAAGCATTACTTACCACTTAAAGGTAAAGATTGGGCTGATTTGAACTATTTTATATACTACCGGTTAGAGTAATTTATTTGCTGATATTAATTATCTGAATCTCTAAAATAACATAAGCTCAAATTAATATATAGTGAAGTTTAAAGCTGCATAAAATGGAAGCACTCAAGTACAGTGCAACTGGATCAGACAGCCCACTGAATCACCTTTACTGTCTTCCACGTGAACACAAACAGGAATCTCTGCAGTGCTAAATGCAGCTTGGCCTGTGCTACCATCAGGAAGCTGGCGGCTCACTAAATGGGTAGCCTTGATGTGCAATAGCTCGCAGTGTTTGCTGTATCACAGTCCACAAAACTGTGAAAGGTTGCATCTGGCGCAGCCTGACACAGGAGTTGACACAGTTAGACAGATGGCTTGGTACTTGTGAAGCTACAATGTAAACATTGTTCACACTTTGTTGTATATGCACGGTGTGATAACATAATCCTTTATGTTGCATATGCAGCTGCGATGAAGTGGGTTAACTTCCTGCAATCTTTGACAGAAGCAAGTCTTTGTGGGCAGCGAGGTGAGAAGTGTTTACCCAATAAATCATCTGTTCTTGCACTCTCTCACCCGCCATTCTTGAAATGAAGCAGCAGCTACAACTGCAAACCTGGATTTCTAACATTTACATACATAACAAGATCATGTTTCTCCAGGATTATCCGCCGCCTTGATTTTCAGATATTGCTGACTGGGTGATGAAATTCAGTGATGCTTGTTCCTAACTTCAGCCTCCGTGCCCGTCCTGATCAATAGCCTCTCCTTTTCACACTCCACGAGCCATCACCCACACTAGCACTAATGTGAGCTATTAGCACTCGTCTGCCCACTGAAGATTAGGCCCCCTCTCGCTATCACCCTCTGTCTCGCCATCACCCTCTGTCTCTTTCACACCTCACACACACAGTATATAAGCAAACATACACGCACAAAAATTAGACAGTTTATACCTCCAAGAGGCAGTAAATCAAGTCTTCTATCTCAGAACAGCATGTCAAGTACAATGTTTGTAATCTATACCACTGGGTAATCTTCCTTTAATTGCCTTTAAAATAAAGCCATCTGCGATACTGCAGTTGCATGCTGTGAATTCTTAGAGCGAGAATAATATGCATTACGCAACATAACCTCAGTGACTGACACAATGGTATCATCAGCATCTTTGCCTACGCTTGCTTTTTCCTCCTCAAAGTGTGGACCTGTTTCAGCTCTCAAAAGTGCTGATAAAACTCATAACTGCCTACAGTCAGTTTCCCATTCTGACCATTCAGTCTCCAAATGGACTCGGCCACTTCCGCTCAAGCCAAAATGAGTCTGACCCCAGTAACACAGACCTGTTATCAATAAGCACTCATCATCTCCACTCAGCTCATTTCCTATCATACGTTTTTCCTCCAGGGAATACAATTCTGCCCTATACACTGCATTTAGTTGACACTTTCTCCTCTCTCCTTCCTTGTAGCAGTGAAATACTCCACAAGCGAGCAGCCCTTTACTTGAGTGACCCACACAAAGTTCAAAGTGAGGGTCTCACATAAATGGGGCATAAGAACTCCACAAAAGTGGCACAGTCCCCTACGTGGTGGCACCAGCTTCTTCATATGATCATCAGATTTGGAAAGCTAAACTCCCCCCCCAAAAGCCCCCAGTTGTGAATAGGAGCCTGTGTCTTCTCTCCCAATACATTTTTAGCTGGGGACCTTCGAGAGCTGACTGGCGGAGCAGAAGGCACCATATGCCATCAGACCAGGCCCACACTGCAATGGGGTGGGTTCTGCAACTCAACATGTGTCCTATATTTAATCCTTTCATTGTACTTGTAGCCTTCAGATTATACACAGTGGTGGAGGAAGTATTCAGATCCTGTACTGATCCTATACTGTAAAAATGCTAGTAAATGAACAGCATAAACATTTCACTTAGTACAGAAGTGTTAACAGTAAATTGTGTTGACTATAGAAAGTAAAACTAGTAGTTTAATATTGGATTATCATCATAATGCATTCATATGCAAGCAGTGTTTTAAAAGAGTGCCCCATCCATCATTGCACTCCAATAACATTGTCACACTAAAAAAAAGGATCAAAATCAATGCAGCAGAAAGAGATATCACCTACATTACCCACGATGCAACCTGACTGCTAACATTTTGGTCAGAGATTTGGGTGTGTTATGCTAGTAGCGGCTAGCCCCTATGCCGCTAGCCTAAAGCAGAGATGAGATTTGTTGAGTCACTTCTTTCTAATTCAACACCATCCAGATTTTTTCCATTTTCAAACTTGCATGCTTCACCCCCAACGGACGCTACCTCAACTGACATCCGTGAAGTGAAAAAAAGCTGTGTTTTAATATGCTGCCTTCAGATGCATGAAACTGATGTTTATACAAACTCAATGCGCCCTTGCTGTTGTTGTGAATGCAGACTTCCTGCAGCTGCACAGCCTGTACACATACACTTTTAGAATCCAGGTTCCAAACATGGCTGACCTAGCTGCTCAGCTTGGTCATTTCTCCCATGTCCCATCTCATGAACACTTGGATAAAAAGGAGTTTTGGGTAGGTGGAGAGGGAGAGGGCTTAATCTCATAACAACAAGGGATCTGCCCTGATTTGGGTTTGCCCTATTTGGTCCCAGTCTCTTGAGCTGTCAGTTATCAAGGATAGAAATAGATGACCACAATAACTAAAAGGTTACCTCAAAAAATGTGTTAAAAGTGCTTTTGATGAACTTCAGTCAGCGTAAATAAGTGTCTGAATGTTAGTAGAAACGCAGTCTACTCTCAACTTCTTGCTAAAGTAACTTTTTGGTTTGTTACTGTCACTTCAAAACTGTCAATCATTGATATGAACAAATGGTCAAATGATGATGTGTGATGTGAAATATGTCAATAAGAATGACAAACATAGAGACTTATCACCTGATCCTGCAGTTCCATTAGCACTATGGTGCATTTTAGGGTGTTTCAGCTCAGTGTTTTGGTTTTACGGCCAGCAACTTCCCTGTTTTGGTTCACTCTCCCTGCACTCATCAGCATACTTTATGTCTGTTTTCAGTAAAAAGAAAACTATATTAAATCCACTGTACGCCACATGCCCAGCACCAAATGTCAAATACACAAAGCCAGCGACTATAGCTAGTGAACATAGTTCACATAGGGGTGTTTAGCAGCTAAAAATTCAAGTATCTCACTCTGGATTGGTGGAGACCAAAACAGAGCTAAGAGGACAATGAATATTGACTCAAATTCTCCAGCTGGACAGAAACACAAGGTCAAATAAAAGCTAATATTAGTCAGTTCTTGTTTTAGAGAAATCCTGCGTGAATGTGTCAAACTGGAACACAGCGTAAGCTTCTTTACAGCACATCTTGTACTGCAGAACTACTACAGCTGATATTCCAAGCCAATTATTATCCCATGGAAGTTTCTTGGCAAGAATCTGAACCATTTACTAATCAACCTACTCAGGTTTTGTCACAACACAGTTTCCCAAATACATATTTTAACAATGACGAACTCATACTAGAATCTACTTCCTTTCCCTGCCATTGTTCCCACATCGAGTACTTAAGATAAAAACTGTACAGAGACAACTGAATTATAGTTTTGTTTAATGATTAATAATTGAAATCAGCTCAAGAGGATGCATTAAAATGCAAGTTACCTCTTGAAACTCTAATTGTCATTTCTAATTTATGTTATCTTTCTATGAGCAGAAGATTTCAGTCCAAGATTTTATTGTGAAACAAAAATTCTTTTTTCACTACAGTATCTGGGGCGGTCTTTGGGTACCCATTTATTTCAATATTCATGTAACATTCCTCACATTGTAAAGAGAATGGTTTTTAAAGAAATCCTGTGCTTGTATGTGGTATAATGTATCGACTTTAAGGCTTGTTGGACACCTTATTACCTGACTAAAAATAGGACATTCAGGGCCACTGTGAGGTTGGATGTAGCCAGATACTGTGCTGCAATGTGTTTAGAGATGACGGGAGATAACAGAAACAGAGTCCCAGAAATTGCCCCGTGCTGCTGCTGATGCCACTGAACTGGGTCACTCACACTGAAGCCTTTTCACACAGAAAACTACAACTAGGAAACAGAACCAAGTGTCACATTAGGATAACATCAATGGGTTCAGCATTTCACAAAATATGAAATAAGTGTTCTGTGTTTTTTCCTCTAATTGTGCCACGCTCTTCCAACTTCCAAAAGCTGGATCTAGTGCAGGATGGATGATATGTTGATCCAAGCTCACCTCAGACCACAGCTGTGTGATTTTGCATGTTTGTGAGTGAAAGAGAGGATGTGAAGAGAACAGAAAAGAGCATGTGTTTTTGTGTAAACAGCGGTAATGGTGGCTGCGTTGTGCCCAGTGCCTGTGCATTAGCAGTGCCAGACAGCCATGGTCAGTCAAGGGGTGCAATCATGAACTCGCAGGAGGGTCTGTTTCGCCGAGCCCTGCCTAACGATACTCTCTGCTGAGCTCGGATACAGAGGAATTACTCTCGTTTGTCACTGTCTGCAGGGGATTCAAGTGTAAAGCAACAGTCACAGAAATCACTGAGGATATAGGACTTTACCGACATATATGTTGACTTCACAGATAAGTGAATAATTCAGATATCCAACGGGAGCAAAATATACAGTATAACTAAGTTTTATAAAAAGGTTAACAACATCTTTCTGCAACAGATGCAGTCTCACCAGAATGAAAAATGAAAAACTCATTACTAATGTAATTTTCCAAGGTGTCAAACGTATTAATCTATGCCTTATGGATTATTTTATTGTTTGAGTCAATAAAAAATGCTTCAAAACATTCTGACCTGAAATCTCTTGCTCATTAAGATGTGAAAACAGAATTTTCTGGAATATACCTTAACCTCAGTGCATGGACTCAAGTGTTTGCCAAGCATCTGTTTTCATTGAAAAAAACATCTCGGGTTACGTATGTAACCCTGGTTCCCCGAGAAGGGGAACGAGACACTGCGTCGGTTACGACACTATGGGAACGCCTCTAGGCGTAGCAGGTCTGAACTTGAATGAAATCACTCCAATCCTATTGGCTTGTTGCTAGAACGGTAAGGTGTGACGGAATAACCGGAGGAGTATAAAGCACACCTGTACACACTCATTAGCTTAAACTATGAAGCAGGCGCTTCAGGCGGGGAGAGAGGTGCGGTGGGCCGACGCAGTGTCTCGTTCCCCTTCTCGGGGAACCAGGGTTACATACGTAACCCGAGACGTTCCCCTTCGAGGGAACTCGAACTGCGTCGGTTACAACACTATGGGAACGAGATACCCACTAAACCGTGCCGAAAACCCCGCCTGCCCCAGTGTGCAATAAAGTGGCACGACTAAGAGGAGAGCACACGAGTGCCAGGTGCTGAAGGAAGGTCAAGACTGTAAAACCGAATGAATGTGTGCGGAGTGGCCCAGCCAGCCGCTAAACAAACATCCTGCAAAGAGGCCCCGGAAAGGAGGGCTCGAGAGGCCGCCATGCCTCTGGTATAATGAGCCCTCACAGCCACAGGTGAAGGCAAACCGCGCTCGTGATAGGCCAGGGAAATAGTCTGAACAATCCAGTTGCTAATAGTATGTTTGGATGCAGGGAGCCCAGCCCTGGGGGACCCAAAACACACTAGCAGCTGGTCAGCCTTCCTCCAACGGGAGGACCTCAGAGTGTAAATACTCAGTGGTCTGACAGAGCAGAGCAGATGAAGTCTCCTGTCCTCTGCCGTCACATGAGGTGGAGGATCAATGCCTGCAGCACTGTGGACCCTGCCGCACAAGAAGGCACTTTAGGGATGTATCCTGGACGAGGGTGCAGGATAGCCCTTATATTCCCCGGGGCAAACTCCAGGCTTGCGGGGAAACCGAAAGCGCTTGGAGATCCCCCACCCTCCTCAGAGAGATGATAGCAAGGAGAAAGGCCATCTTGAGGGTCAAGCTTGCTTAGCCTCAGCTGACTCCAGGGGTTCGAAGGGGACTTCAGCCAACGCCCCAAGAACCACCGCCAGATCCCAAGTGGGAACCTTGGACCGAGTCGCAGGTCTCATCCTCCGGGCACCACGGAGGATCCGTGTGGATGGGGCCCTGGAGCTGAGGAGGGTCTCGACTGCTCCGGCTGTTAGACCCGCCTCTAGGTACTGTGCCCCCTCAGGGGCCAGACCCACAGTCGCCATATGGCGGGGCAAGGGTGAAGAACCCGGCCCTGCACCTGGGACAGCAGGTCTCTCCTCAGAGGGACCCGCCACGGCGGGCCGTCCAGGAGCGATCATGATGTCCGAGAACCGCACCTGGGTTGGCCAGAACGGGGCTACGAGCAGTAGGCCGACATTGTCCTGGCGGACCCGCTCCAGAACCCCCGGGAGCAGAGCGACTGGGGGAAAAGCGTACAGACGTAGCCTCGGCCACGAATGTACCATGGCGTCCAGACCCAACGGGGCTGGAGGAACGAGAGAAAACCATAGCGGGCAGTGCGTAGTCTCTTGAGACGCAAACAGATCCACGTCTATGGGGCCGAACTCTTCGCATAAGAGCTCCACCACTTCAGGGTGAAGTCTCCATTCCCCGGGCCTCAGCCCCTGCCTCGACAGCAGGTCTGCTCCCTGATTCTGCGTCCCCGGGAGATACATCGCCCTGAGCGATAGTAACCTCTGCTGGGACCACAGGAGAATCTGACGCGCCAGTCTGT
>NC_060160.1:14488481-14503312 GCF_021292245.1 Micropterus dolomieu
CGTAGATGTGGTGTGACATGGCTTGGAGGGTAACGCCGGCTTCTCCAGGGAGGACGCAAGTCGAGGGGAGAGATAGCTCGCAAGCGCATCCTCCACCCGAGGCATCCTCCCATAACCACGGTCCCTAACCCCCATCACATTACTGTAATTCAGTGATAGGGATGTGGAAAGCCGTGTAGAGAAGGGTCTGCCCCATGATTACTCAGTTCATCATGTAAATCAGGAAAGAATGGCAGAGACCGGCGTGGAGGTGGCGCGTGGTGCTTAAGAAACCTTTCATCAAGCTTACCACTAGCCTGTGGTGTCTGCTCCTCCTGTGGCCAGTTGATGTTGAGCTTAGCCACAGCTCTAGTCACCACCTCCAGCAGCACGTCATAATCGGGCGCCACCAGATGACGCCGCCCCGACACCTGGAAGTCATCGTCCACTACGCTGAGCACGTCCGCCTCCTCGGAGTCGGATTGCTGCAGCGTCTCCGGATCCAAACCGCGAGCAGGAGAAGCCGAGAACGGGCTCCCGAACGAGGAAAGGAAGCATCAGAGCCAGCGGATGAAGGTCGGGAAAAAGCCTCAGCCGTCCCGAAATCCTCCGACATCGCTGTGAACCCCATGAGTGAAGCCGCCGGGCCGCCTCAGCGGCCGCAGGGCCCGCACCTCGGGGTAAACACATCCGGCCATCCTCGGAAAAGAGAGAGCCATGCTGTACCTCAGTACCCGCCCCTTCGCAACGGGCGCAGGCAGCCCCCTCGAGAGCTGCCCGGGCGTGCTCCATCCCCAAACATGAGACACACATCTCATGAGAATCTCCATTCGTGATGTACCGAGGGCAAGAAAAAAAACACACCTTCTGTACATCTGGTTGCCGGACATGCTGGTAGACTTCTTCTTCAGGTAAGACATAGGAGGACTGGAGCTTTCTTCAAACAACATACAGAGTGCCTGCTGAATAGAAAAAAGCTAATGAGTGTGTACAGGTGTGCTTTATACTCCTCCGGTTATTCCGTCACACCTTACCGTTCTAGCAACAAGCCAATAGGATTGGAGTGATTTCATTCACGTTCAGACCTGCTACGCCTAGAGGCGTTCCCATAGTGTCGTAACCGACGCAGTTCGAGTTCCCTCGAAGGGGAACTTTAATACTGTTCTTTTTAGGGGAACTGTGACTCCATTAACCCTGTGTGGAAACACTCAGCCCAGTAGCACATCTTTGAGAGACTTTGATGCTCTGCTCTATTTTTCCTGCCATAGATTATTTGTTAAATCTCCACAGAGTTTAAACTACACAGAGTTTAGATGAATGCATCGTTAATTTGCACCTTAGTGAGATACCTTCATGCTACATCAAACTCTAAATGACGTTCAACTGTTTGACACAAATGCTCTTGGTAGTGTTTTAATCAGCTTGTCTGAATTTATTCATGAACATCACAAAGGTCAATTTAACTGATGACCAGAAACAGGACTGTAGCTATTATTAAGGACGCTGAGATAATATCCTCAGTATTTTTTAATATGAATTTGAAGATTTTACAACATGTGTAAAAAACACTCTCTAGCACAAAAAAAACACTCTCTAGCACACTCTAAATATTTAAAATTGACTACTTTTAGGCTGAAAAAATAAGACATCTACATTGACCTATCCCCAAACAGAAAATCACATCTTTTATGATAGACACCATTAATGAAGGTGGTAAACTACTGAACTAATGAAAAGTTAAAAAGCTTAGTTTTCAAATAAAAAAGTTTTTCAAATAAAGTCAAATGCACCATATACTTGTCATCATATTAACATGAGTGTGTATGGAAGGAGTGGCGTTACATCCAGAATACAAGTGAGGGAAAAAAGTAGGAGCTGTCCGTGTGCTGCAGAAAAGTCCCTAACAGTCATGAATTTGTGTACTCAGTCATTTTCTGTGGTGGAGTGCTTTCAAAATAAGTATACCATTTAAACTGAAGATGCAACAAAGACTTAAAAATAATCAAACAGGAACCCTGTTTTTTGTTGTGCACATCCCTGTCCCCCTTCTAGCTTCAATACAGTTCAACATAATTAATAATTGTACTGAATGATGAACTTTATTGTACATTAAACTATACATGAAACAAACTAAACAAAACTAATAATATCACTTTACAACCTAAAAATGGGATTTCACAACTAAGAGGTCAACTCCTACAACTCATAAACAAGTATGTGTGATGTATTTTCTAGAATATTGCGTTACAACAACAAAACTATAAAGTTCAGCTGTTAACAAAGCCAGCTGAGCACAGGTGAAGAAAGTCAAGTGTAATTCTGAAGAATATTGGGCGCCTTGTAACTGACAAGTCACTTTCAATTTAAAGTTTCTGAAGAGAAAATTAATAAAAGTAGAAGGGGAGATATGATTGCTACAGCCGCTTGGGATGAGAAAAGAATATATAAGAGCAGATTCATTAGTCGGAGTCATTACAGTGCCTCAGTTTGGAAAATGGACATTGTCCTGGTGTGTACGTGCTCGTGTATATTTCCTGACCAGACTAGGACTTTTTTTTCAGAAATCTAATCAGGCTCTTGAATAGATTATTGGCCCTTGCAGCTTCCGTGAAGGCAATGAGTGAACTAGAGAAATGACATCATACAGTGAGTGAAGGAGAGCGAGAGGTGCACAGCACCGTGTGTGACTGGCACTGACCCAATGTCAATATCAATGACGGCTGTTTCCTCACATCAGAAGTGCCAGAAATGGCAGGATTCAATGGGTGTGAACTCGGCTACACTGTTAGGGTGTGATGCATGTTGGTGCCACTTTCTAATGAGGCATCCATTATAGACGTTTTGTTGTATCATGGCTTTTGTAATAATTTACAAATCCTCTATAGTGCACGTATAAACCATTAATAAGCGCAGCTTTTGAGTTGCCAGGTTGTTGCTGGTGTTTATCCTCATCTTTTTAGCTTTTAGTCCTTTTGCAGACCCTCTCAATGTTCAATCTGATCTTCTGTAAATGTACTGCAAAGCATGTGCACCAGAATTATGTCTTACATATTGCAACCTATTGACATTAGCAGCTGCAGACTTGAATTATTATAAGAACCTTTTATCAGTGACTTGTTAGCATTTACAATTGCATATTGTCGTGGAAATTGTATTGCTGGTGAGGGATTGAGCAAATAATTGAGTTATTGTCTTTTACGAATTTATTAATAAAAGAGAATAAACACAGAAATACTACAACACAAATCAGTTGGACCAGAGGTGGCCGCCCACCCTGAGCCATGGTTCTGCTCGAGGTTTCTGCCTCTTAAAAGCCTAGTGCTTGCTCTTGGTGGGAATTGTTGGGCTTCTGTAAATAACATCACAGAGTATGGTCCTGCTCTTTTATGAAAAGCGCTGTGAGATAACTGCTGTTGTGATTTGGCGCTATATAAATAAAATTGAATTGAAATTAATATATAATGCCTCAAGGCCAGAATTTTCACCATCATGAGCTTTCCGTCCAGAGCCACAATATAGAAAAACATCTCTTATCCTTTCCTAAGTTTCAGGTAGCCAAAGCCAAGCAGTGGTGTATAGTAACATACTGTAGCTACTTAAGTACACAAGGCATTTGTACCGAACTTGAGTATTTTCTTTTCATGACACTTTCTACTTCTAAACCACCACATCTCCAAAGGGGTGTGGTGGAGTGGTACTTTATCTGACAGCTTCAGTTACTAGTTACTTTAAAAACTAAACTTTTCATGCACAAAATGTATGAAGAGTTTAAAAAATAAGATGCTTTGATATAAATTAAATTACTTAACAGATTGTAGAAGTCCAGCTAGCAGAAGAAGTGTGACAATAGTAATAACATAAAATATGTTGACATAGGAGACATAAACGGTTGATAAATACAGTACATTAATGAACACTTAAAATAGCATACAACTACGTTAAAGTCTGTTGTAATCATTTATTAAATTTATAAATGCTAGACAGGGGACTTAAAGTGAAGTTTTATCAAAATGCTGATTTTGTGTTTGTTATCCTTTATTTAATGCCTTGTTAACATTTAGAACTACAGATTTGAGGCCTTATTAAAAAGGTAGAAACTTTTCACCACCTGGCAACCAAGAGATGTTCTTCCCAATGGTTTATAATGGACCTATAAAGATTTGGAATTATTAATAAAGCCATTTGTTATAAGTTTTAAACCATTTTATAAATGGTTACTTACTATAATGTGGAACCAGTAGGATAGGCTAATATGAGTGACAGCCGCAGATTTTGCATTCTGTGATATCAAAAAAGAAGGCATATTTTCCGGTTCAAATCACAATCTTTAAGGTGCATAATATGTGACAAATGAGAAACACTGGGCACTATGACCCAGCAGATGGCCCACTCTTCATCGGGAGAGAGAAAAAACAAGGCAGTGATCTGTGGTGCTTGTTTGATGTCAGAGTCAGTATAAAACGGAGACTTTGGGTTGGCTCACCATTCAACCACAGGGGGCCCCGAGGAGACACAGCTCTAGAGAACTTCTGCCCTACATGCGGATTATCTGTGACATCCTCCCAGATGTTGGGACATCAGGACGCACTGCTCGTCATTTACGCACAAGCTCTTTTCTCTCTTATATGTTGTTTACAGTTAAGAGGGTTTTTTTTATGGCTGCAAAACGGAAAAGTTTGAACAGCGGGGAATGGATATTTGCGTCCACAATTTGGTATCGGCATATTACAACCTGATTTAACAGAAGAACATGAAGAAGGAAGGAGGGCTTCTGTTTCAGACTAATAATGCCATTTATTTGACCGGATGGCACGGCTAAAGTGACGTCCATCAAGATAAGAGGGCACCTTAAATGTCAGACATCTCAAAGGGTGACATAAAATATGACAAAAAGTGACTAAAAGTTATGGAGCGCTCCGGTCAAGTCGAGCCAACTCAGCCGTTGAACACCACTAACGACAGTTTCATTACAGATTCACCCACTGTGGATGTCAGCGCAGTGAGTCTCGCCTATCAAATCAGTCTGGCGGCGATTCTCTCCCTGATCACACTCGCCACCACTCTATCCAACGCGTTCGTCATCGCAACAATCTCCCAGTCGAAGAAACTGCAAACTCCTGCGAACTTTCTGATCGCCTCACTGGCCGTCACCGACCTGCTGGTGTCCATTCTGGTGATGCCCATTTGCGTCCTGTACACGGTCATCCACATCTGGACGCTGGGGCAAATCGTTTGCGACATCTGGCTCTCCTCGGACATCACGTGTTGCACGGCGTCTATCCTCCACCTGTGCGTAATCGCTTTGGATAGGTACTGGGCCATCACTGACGCGGTGGAGTACTCCAAAAAGCGCACGCCAGGGCGCGCGGCCGGGATGGTGGCCACAGCCTGGGTGATCGCCATCTCCATCTCTCTGCCGCCTCTCTTCTGGAGGCAGGTGAAGGCGGAGGAGCTGACCAGCTGCAGCGTCAACACGGATCATATTTTCTACACCATCTACTCCACCTTTGGGGCTTTCTACATCCCCACCTTGCTGCTTATTGTCCTCTATGGACGGATATACGTAGAGGCTCGGAAACGGATCCTGAAGCAGTCTCCCAAGAAGGTGGGGAAGAGACTCACCTCGGCGCACCTGGTCACCAACTCCCCTGGATCAGTGGCGTCCACAACCTCTCTGCAGTGCGGGAGACACGACACCCAGTCTAGCGACACCGGGTCTTCAACAAGCGAGAACCAGGTGAAAGTAACCGTGTCCGACGCACTTTTGGAGAAAAAGCGTATTTCTGCAGCCAGAGAGAGAAAAGCGACAAAGACTTTGGGGATAATCCTCGGCGCTTATATTGTCTGCTGGCTGCCGTATTTCATTTACACACTGGTGGTGGCCACGTGTGACACATGTTTTAGCCCCGAGTTGTTTGACTTTTTCAACTGGTTGGGATATCTGAACTCCCTAATCAACCCGATCATATACACCATGTCCAACGAGGACTTCAAGAAAGCTTTCCATAAACTTGTGCGCTTCCGATGCTGCAGGTCGTGAACGAATGTTCCTTCCCTCACCAGTGATATTTATGTATGTATTTATTTTGGGATTTCAAGTTATAAAAATGTAAGAGGATATAGAATAATAGGAATGGCATAAATAACACACATTCTGGGACTTGTAGACATTATATGTGGTGCATGCAAAAGAAAATAACATCCATCCAAAGTCATTCGGTCCAGATTGCCAGTTGTGGAGTGAAATTGTTCAACATCATTTCCACCAATTTAAAGTTCTGACCACTGCTGCAAAATTAATTTTAAAGCTTGTTTTAATTTAAAAAAAAGATTTAATATTGGATATAAAGCAAAATTACTTGTGAAGATAGTGGACAAAACCAACTTACTATCACCACATAAAATCTTAAACTTGTCATGTAAGCCTCTTGATGGGCAAATGATTTGTTGTAGGAGATATTCAGTGATAGGTTGTTACTATTCTGTATGGATTCCTCTTTGGATCGTTTGTCAGTGCCAGTAAGCAGCAGAGATCATAAACATCTGACATTATAAGTCAAACATATTTCATCTGGCTACCCAGGAGCCTTTTGCATCATGTGTACAAATATTGTATTTTTATTTCTAAAACTCAGAGATTACAATATGTCTGTATATTCTGAGAAATGATAACAGTGGTATATGTTTTATTATGTCCATGGACTGCTTGCTGCTACACTGTGTGGTGATCTTTTTTTTAATTTAGAAAGATACATTAAAAAAAAATAAAATTATTCATCAGTGTCAAACAAATAAACTGTAGCTGATATTTGATATTTACCCGGCAGAGCTGAAAGTTGATCATAAATTCAATTTTGCAGAACAGACACCACCTTGTTTTACTCTGTGTGTATGTGTGGAGGGGGTCTGTTTGCTGCTACATTAAATCGTATCTACAGTATGTTACATTGATGTGTGAAATGGTTTGCCATCTTACGGCTATAGAGACCGATTTGAATAGTAAAGTCTAGCCTGTGGATATATAAAAATAAGGCTGAGGATTTGTCAGCATTATGTGAAGTGAAGGTATGTTGTCCTAGGAATGTATCTGTTCACATTCAGAGACGCTGTGCAATAAAGGCTTTAAAGTATTTGTTTGTCACAAATTGTTTTGCAAGTGAGAGTTTTAATGCACTTCAAAACCTCTTACAAATCAACAGTAAATCCTTTTACACGTTGAAAGCAGCACATATATTCTCACAGACGACACGTCCTTTTATCACTGTTGTAAATTGTTACCTTGGAATGTAATGAGAGATCAGCGTAATGGCTCCAGCGTATTACGACGCTGTTAAAATGAAATCCAACAATCTCTTGAGGCAATCACAAATTTTGCAGAGCATCAAACAATATGGATCAATTTAGACGAATGTGTGTCATTCTGCATCAGTTCCTCCTGACGTTTCTCTCTTGTGACATCAGGGTGAGATTCTGTTGTGGCTGAGATTCCCACCAAGGTATGAACTCTCCACTATCTATAATCTCTGCCACCTTCCTGCAGGCAGAGGAGGGCAAGATCTGTGTAGTGAACGGCTGTCACAGTTCACTAGGTCGTGGGGGGTGGTGGGGGGGGGTGTCAGTGGGTGATTCTAGTGTAGGCCTACTTCATGCACGCACACACAGACACACAGCAAGGACCACTAATGTTATCAACACACATGCAAAAACACACAAACGCCCTTTGGCTTTCCATATATACATTTTCAAATGGCTTTCACATGTCATCATGCATGAAAGATGACTGCACCTGAGCAGTCAGACATCCAAAACGCAGCATTTCCAGGATTTTCCGTGGCAGCTACAGTGTGTTGAAACACACTGAGTCACGTTAATTATCAGCCCAAAGAAAGGTTTATTTTTGAAAAAGTCTTAGTATAGACTCATAAGAAACATTTTTCCTCAATCACACCACACAATAAGAAAACAATATAAAAGTATTAAAACACTTAAAATTATGGTCAACTGTCAAAGGCTCAAAAGACAAAACTAAATCAACAAATTCAAGGTTTGTACCCAATTTATAGCTGTGGTTGACCCTCATAAGAAGTAACTTTTTTTTTCTCCACTCAAACAAGGTAGAGAGGGTGCACATCCAGGTGCAAGACAAAAGGAACCTGAGAGGTGTTCTGCACACTGAAAGTTTCACACTCCCAAAATTTTAATGTAATGTTTTGACCTACAAGGTGTTCGTCAGGAAACATCCATGTGAAAATAAACCAGACTCAAAGGCTTGTAATACATAATGTACTAGAGAATAGACATTTTAAAATGTACAATTGTGGGAGCTTGAATATTTTATTCCATGTATTTACACATACAGAATAGCACAGGGGATCATGGTGTAGATGTCACACAGTCTCCCTGAATGCATGCAGAGGATGATAGAGAGCAGAGTTCATCCATGATGGACCAGATAAATATTTCATGCTGAGAGATTGTTGATGTTTAACAAACAGGGTTTATGATTTTGTGTATCTGAAGTAGAATTGCATGGGTCATGTAGGTAACACTGCTGTACCTCTAGCTGCAGAGCAGTACACATTATCATTTTGTTGACACAGGATAATTGCATCGTGCAAACAAATATAAATAAATATACAACCTATTTTTTTCCCTATTAACTTAATTTGTGGCTTTGCTGGTTTGCCACAGGTCTGCTGTGGAGTGAAGGACGTTGCTGATGTAACAGCTAGTGAGGCTGAACACATGGATAATGAACCTATAAAATATTCTTCTGATGAATGTAGTTTGGGTTAACAGTTTTATTGTTTCATCCTTTCTGGTCAAAGACGGTTCACCAAATTCATCGCCTGAATAATGGAGGCACAAGGGACCATCTGCTATTAATAAATTATCTTACCAAGGTGATAACAATTGACCTCGACAGGAAGGAAAACAAGTCATCTATAAGGCAACACGGGAAGGCGAGGAGTTTGAGGGTGAGTAACAATTAGAGGATTCTGATATCAGCAATCCTCATTCTGATGATTTTGTAAGAAATCCTGTTACATACAGCACATGGGCTGGTGTGACAAGGTGTAGCTTTTTATCATTTACATCCACCCGTAAAATGTTTTTGGCATAATAAATAGGCCAGTATGGTTCACTGGCAAAATTGTACCCTTTGTGATTTATCTGCTTATAGATAGTTTTACATATTACATATGCTTCTTACATGCTGATCACTGAATTACTATTGTTGTTATTAGGTCTCTCAGGAATGGCCATGTGTGGTTAAACCCCTTCACTTACACTGTAGACATGTTAAGGTATAATAATACATCTGCATTAAAGTGTTTAAAAATGACTAAACCTATGCTACATATTGTGTTGAGTTGTGTGTACCTCCATTATCCCAATTGTTTCCAACAATGTTCAAACCCAGAGAAATCCGTGTTCATTCAAGGTAAGGGTGAGTTTCATTTGGTCGCCTGTTCCTATGATGAGAAAAGATGAATAAATACAGGGAAACACCCTGGAATAAGGGATCAATAACCAAACGTGACAACAGTCTAAAAAAGTGGTTTGCCCACCTATAAATGCTCAAATTACCCAGGATTTAGACTTTTAAGTGGAGATTGTGATTTAAGTAATGGACTTTCTTTGAGCCAACAATGTTTTCCTAAACTTAACCAATAGTTTTGTTGCCTAAACCTAACTAAACTGTGATCGTTTCACAGCATTAAACACGTGTTTAATACCATGTGATTAAGGTCACGTGACTTATGTAATGTAGTTAAGCTCTGATATGCCTGTCGCTGGACTGGTACGGGAAACACTCATATGTGTCATTTTGGGAGGATTGGACAACCTACAACAGTTGTGGGTTCGAGATGTAACAATAGTCAACTCTTTTTTTGGGCGATTTTGCCTTTATTAAGAATAGTACAGCTGAAGATAGACAGAAATGCAGGAGAGAGAGAGGGGAAGACATGCAGCAAATGAGCTGCAGGTCAGGTTCAAACCCACCTTGCTCGGTAAGTACATGGTGCGTATGCTCTCCTAAGTGAGCTAACTGATGCCCCAGGTGGATTCCAGATGTGGATGTGTGTGGATGTGCATAAAGCGTGTGTGTGTGGAGGTAAATATAGGGAAAAATGAGAAGGAAGGCACACAAAACAAGGTCTACAAGATCCTGGTTTCCGCGGCTAGATACAATATAAACAGCACTCCATCACACAGCACCCTGCAGTGAATTTGCATTCAGTTAGCAGGTACCGGAAATAGTCTTGATAGAGTGTCACTATTGTCTCTGCACGCAGTAGCAGGAGCTAGCACAAGCAAAATTGTAACTACTGACGTAAAGCATAATAACTGCCAACACTTATCACACAGGAACTGACAGCGAACTTTCATTCGACAGTTGAGTTAGTACAGTTGGGTTGAGTTATGGAGTGGACTTGTTACAGTGCCGTTATTGGCTTCACACAGGAACAAAGCAAGTAACGGCCCAGCAGCATGGCACTGATAGAAACACACAGCAATAAGCAGGACCCAGCTGTCCATATATCCCACAGAAAATTCAACCATAATGAAGCTTGTAAGGTTACAATAACACAGTTACAAACTTCTGCGTAGTGGTTATGGAGCGTCAGTCTGTTTAGAAAATCTGATCGGGTCAAATTCTGACAATCGCCGGGAAGCTGCACTGTCGGGAGTTTCAATACCACAGCTGATCCTTTGGGTGGCAGGTATCCTCCTCACAACAAGAACAGTGTGGTCTGTATCTTATTCTTCTTCTTCCTCGGGGTATGGGACTGTTATGTTGTGTATAATGGCTTCCTTCTGATCCAAAAATGTGTTTGGTTTCAACTTAACATTCACACATAAGTGAGGTTTTGGCGCATTTTCTCTTGTTTGCAGGCTTTTTGTGTTACCTGCAGGCCGCATCGTTAGGCTTTTGGCTTGCATATAGGTCACTTCTTTGTCTCCATCAAGTGAGGCTCAAAAACTGTTTTGATGTAAGGGACCCCTAGCGGCAGAAATTCCATACCGTTTGTTTAATGGCACAGACACAAAATTTTATATGGTGTGGAATTCATCATATAATAATAATTGTAATCAATACCTATTGGCAGAACCATACATCTATGTTCTACCTTCATCAATACAACAAGATGATATGGAGCTAAAATTGGACAGTGGAGTCAAAGGTGAGGCAATTCACTACTTTATTTATATATATATATATATATATATATATATATATAACACTAAACAAGCACCTTAGCTCATGTGCGGACAAAGAAGTGCAAATTATTATGTTATTGTTAAATCACAGCCTTTAGTCATGCGTGTTCTTTCCATGCTTCACAGCAGATGCAGATTCAGATTCTTATTTTAGGCTCACAGCACTTTGTGTTGACTACAGCTCACATTATGTGGAATGTGGTTCTCTGCCATTCTTTGCCTTAAGTCGAAATTAGAAGACACACTGTATTTGGCTGCCGTTAAAATCATAATAATTGAATATAACTATCTCACCATACTGGTGATCCGACTGACATCACTATGGACCGTCAGGATCTTGGTAAATCTATCACCCACTCTGGCCTGAGAAGCAATACAAGGTATCACCAAATTAGGCGGTTACTGTACATGTAGTGGTGATAGAGGAAGTGTGCATAGTGCTGATCCATCCATCTATACTGTATGTGCACCACTGGTAATTGTCGCTCAATTACCAGTGTGAGGAGGATGTCTTCTGCTTACTTGCATATTTGTCATGGATCAGGGGTGTCGTATTTTGATGTTTAATGATCCACCGAAAATTGGATCACTTGGATTTGTTAAACCCCATTAAAGTTTCTTACAGTATTTCCTACCCAGCTGACATTTTTCACCACACCGAGATGAAGTGTTGTTTAATTATAGCATGAAGTATCGCAAATCCTTTGCCAGCTGCAGGAATTATTCATTTTTTAATGGAGGATCTGCTGAGACATTATACTATTTACTGTGGTAAAATACATACACATACTGTATTTCTGGTATTCTAGATGCAACATGTGTATCCTTAAGGTGAAGATTAATTTAAATGTTTGATATCAAAATGCATACATTGAGGAGGAAACAACTAGCCTGGCTCTCTTCAAAGTTCAAAAATACATTTATCAATGCCTCTAAATTTTCTTAGTAATACCATATATTAGTGAACTTTAGCGGTGCTGGTAGGTGGATTTTGTTACTTTTGGACAGAGCTTGCGTTTTCCTCTTGTTTCCTGTCTTTTTGCTAAGCTAAGCTAACCCGCTGCTAGTTTCAGTTTAACATTTAATAGGAAGATGTAATAATAATAATAATAATAATAATAGCTTCATATAGCAACAATACAGGTAAGTGCTTCACAGCAATCAATATAAAACATAGACAAGACAAATAAAATCCCACACAGTGGGTGCAATGAATAAAACATAGCAGTTTGAACTCAATTAAATAAATAGAAAGATATGAGAGTGGTATCAATCTTTTAGTGTAACCATCAGCAAGAAAGCAAATAAGCATGTTTCCACAAATGTGAAACTAATCCCTTGAAGGTAAATTCCAGTATTTGTTAACCTGGGTCTTATCTTCATAATTGTGTCCATACAGACTACAGGTAACGTTAATTTTGCTCTCACCAAACAGATTCAGGAAATGTGACTCAAAAATTTATAGAGGGGCAAGCCTTCAAAATCTTTCCAAAATAATCTTCAGTTTTGCGTAAATAATTTAAAACGCTTGTCTTTAAGTCTGACCAGTAGAAAACACAGACATTAGCCCAAATAAAGTCCTGATAAAGTCCAAACTAACCAAAATTAAGGCTTGATGTGCGCACTATAATCTGCACATCTGTTTTCTGAGCTTAATATGCTTAATCTGTCTCCTGTTGAACCTTCTCATTACAGAGACTTTCAAGGCACACAAAGTTAAAAGCAAGAGAGAAAACAAAACTGTTGTCTAATAAAAGAGCTGGTGGGAGTTGGATGTCTTGGGTGACACTTGTGCTGAACTTGAGATGCCCCTGCTCAGAGGTCAAGCTCACTAAACTTTATTCCGTCCTCGTTAAAAAGCAGTGCAGAGACCACTACAACATAGGAAATGGCAGTTCAACACAGAGGTCATTTTATTTCACTGTATATCTCTCCCTCCCTTTCTCCAGCACTAAGTCTCAAATATTTTTGCATCTGGTGATGTTGTTGCAAACATTTAAAATTCTGGCTATTCTTCTATTTTTTTTATAACTATCTGGCTGCACAAATGGGCCATTTTGTCAGAGGTACAATTCCTGCAATTGTAAAGCAATATATTACTGAATAGAAAACATCACACATAGATGGATTTATGTTTCATCAAGAGCCTTGAAGAATATAAATGAGGGTTTTCCCTCACCTCGGGGATAATTTACATATTGTCTATTAACCTTTTCACATTAAGCATGAGAGGGTGCACTGAGATGGAAACTTGACTAGCATGTTTGTAATTTTCCATTTTCACAAGCAACAACACAAAATGTCACTGAAGCTATTAGCATGAAATTTGCCTGACACAACCTAATTCGGCCTTTTTCCCCCACTCGTCCACACACCCCCAAGCTTCTTGTCACTCTAATAAGCAACTTTCTTTTCACATACTCCCTTCCACTACACTGACCTCGCTTTAAAACATGCTTTCTTGCTTATGACACACAGTTTAACACAAGTTTGGTATTTGAGTTCAGGATCAAGAGTCATTTACCTTGAATAATAGGCTAATCTTAACATTAAACATCCACCACCAACCTTGTAGTTTCTTTCTTGGCTTTCCTAATAGGACAAAGTGGGACACAGAGATCTTGTGCTCTAAAGCAGTCACACAATTTTTGGGATGAAAGGGGAAGAGTGAGAACATACATACATACATACATACATACATACATACATACCCCCACAAACCAAGAATGCACATATTTCATCAACATTGAGTTATGGACAGAATCTGACTGGTTGACATTTGGTTTACCGTAGGCCTTTCCCATGCCATAGATTTGAGCAATTTCAAAGAACTGCAAGCTAAATGTGCAGGTGCAAAAAAACACAAAATACAAACTAAACATTCAGCTACATATAGTAGTTAAAGCAACATAGACAACCTTAAAGCTAGCTAGAGAAAGCCACAGCTAACCTTGACTAAAGCTAAATCTAGTCACTTTTCCCCTAAAACTTTTTCCTGAAATAGAAATATAAAGGTGCATCTCAGAAAATTAGAAAATCGTGAAAAAGTTTGATGAATTACTGCCTCAATGCGGCGTGGCATGGATGCTATCAGCCTGTGGGACTGCTGAGGTGTTATGGAAGATGCTTCAATAGCGGCCTTCAGCTCTTCTGCATTGTTCAGTCTCATGTCTTTCATCTTTCTCTTGGCAATGTCCCATAGAGAATCTCAGGTCAGGCGAGTTTGCTGGCCAATCAAGCACAGTAATCCCATGGTCACTGAACCAGGTTTTGGTACTTTTGGCAGTGTGGGCAGGTGCCAAGTCCTGCTGGAAAATGAAGTCAGCATCTCCATAAAGCTCGTCTGCTGAAGGAAGCATAAAGTGCTCTAAAATGTCCTGGTAGACGGCTGCGCTGACTCTGGACTTGAAGCACAGTGGACCAACACCAGCAGATGACATGGCTCCCCAAACCAACACAGACTGTGGAAACTTCACACTGGACTTCAAGCATCTTGGATTGTGTGCCTCTCCATTCTTCCTCCAGACTCTGGGACCTTGGTTTCCAAATGAGATGCAAAATTTGCTCTCATCAGAAAAGAGGACTTTGGACCACTGAGAAACAGACCAGTTCTTTTTTTCTTT
>NC_060160.1:14503412-14512152 GCF_021292245.1 Micropterus dolomieu
TCTCCATAAAGCTCGTCTGCTGAAGGAAGCATAAAGTGCTCTGAAATATCCTGGTAGACGGCTGCGCTGACTCTGGACTTAAAGCACAGTGGACCAACACCAGCAGATGACATGGCTCCCCAAACCAACACAGACTGTGGAAACTTCACACTGGACTTCAAGCATCTTGGATTTTGTGCCTCTCCATTCTTCCTCCAGACTCTGGGACCTTGGTTTCCAAATGAGATGCAAAATTTGCTCTCATCAGAAAAGAGGACTTTGGACCACTGAGAAACAGACCAGTTCTTTTTTTCTTTAGCCCAGGTAAGACGCTTCTGACGTTGTTTGTTGTTCAGGAGCGGCTTGACAAGAGGAATACGACATTTGAAGCTCATGTCCAGGACCCGTCTGTGTGTGGTGGCTCTTGATGCAGTAACTCCAGCCTCAGTCCACTCCTTGTGAAGCTCCTCCACACATTTGAATGGCCTTTTCCTGACAATCCTCTCCAGGCTACGGTCATCCCTGCTGCTTGTGCACCTTTTTCTTCCACACTTTTCCCTACCACTTAACTTTCTATTAATGTGTCTTGATACAGCACTTTGAGAACATCCAACTTCTTTTGCAATTACCTTTTGAGGCTTTCCCTCCTTGTGGAGGGTGTCAATGATGGTTTTCTGCACAACTGTTAGTTCAGCAGTCGTCCCCATGATTGTGAATTCCACTGAACCAGACTGAGAGACCAATTAAAGGCTCAGGAACCCTTTGCAGGTGTTTTGGATTAATTAGCTGATTAGAGTGTGACACTTTGAGCCTACAATACTGAACCTTTTCACAATATTATAATTTTCTGAGATTTTCAATTTGGGGTTTTCATAAGCTGTAAGCCATAATCATTGAAATTATGGCTTGAAATATCTCACTTTGCATGTAATGAGTCTATATAATATATTAGTTTCACCTTTTAAGTTGAATTACTGAAATAAATGAACATTTTCACGATATTCTAATTTTCTGAGATGCACCTGTATACATTTTGCTGAACTAACATCTTGGTAATTTATTTTTTCCCTCCAACATATCCACTACAAGGCAGCAGGAGAATAAAAACAGCTTAATTAGTTCTGCTAAAAATGCAAGTATACATTTGTTACAGTTTACCTAGTTGGCCTGAAAGCTTTTAACTTCTTTTTCCTCAACGTCAGCTTACTGCTGTCTCCCTATTAACTATTTGATCAACCAGTGAAGTTGCAAGAGGGTTTGGCTAACACACATTGTCTTTGTATAATAACTTTGGAATGGCTTGCTTGCAAGCAATGCCATAAAAACAGAAGGGAAATTTAAATGAAGCATGAATTATATCTGTCAGCGTGAGATCATAAGTAAAACTGCATCTATTGAGGCAAGTGCAGCTGCATGGACTCACAGCTCCAATAAATATGCAGTTCATGCAGTGGTGACTGTGGAGACTTCACCATCCACCATCACCACACACCAAACAACCACACCAACACGTCCGACTTTAGTGATCAACTTTTTCGTCATTGTAATAGCAAGAAATCTTAGCATCTTTGGAGTGGATAAAACACAGTTTGGTTTATGTACCAAATGCCCACTCATCTATCTGCTCCTTATCCAGGTCATTGTCCTCTCATTACAGAGGTCCACAAGTTCATCCTTACCAGATGCCAAGCCATCTTAAATTGCTTGTCTCAGTTTGGAGGTGCAGGTCATCCCTGATTACAGTGAGGCCATCTCACCCTGCAGAGAAAACTCATTCCAGCCCAATTTACCTGCAGTGGTGGAGTCCTGGGGGGTCGGAGGTGTTACTGGCCTCACTGCAATCAGGCCAACCCAGATCCTCCTCCATAACACATTTTCTTACTGGGACGTAGGTAACTGATTTGCCATTACTAGAGAAGAAAGCGGGAACATGCAGACCAATAAGAAATGAGGAAAGTTTGAGATCAACATGTCACTCCTTCTGATGCCTGATTGAGTGGTTCTAGTCGTTATCCAAACCTCATGACTGCCAGGTCAGGGTTGTACATTGCTCGACCGCTACAGCCAATAGCTTTGACAACTGCAAATGCACATGACTTGATCCAAAGGTCAACTTAGCCCAAAAATTATTTTAAAAAGATCTTTTTTTGTTACAATGCTCAAGTCTCTCGGGGGATAATCAGCATGCTGTGATTTAATGTAAATGTTCAGTGAGAGGTTAAGATATCGGGCACCCTTATTTATGTATTCTGACGGGTAACTGTCTTACTTACGTGAAAATATCCATAAATAAATAATAGGAATGCTGTGTTGGCCATTTCACCATTCAGAATTCAAATGCAATGAGAAAGCTGATCATCTTCAGACAAAGCGAGAGCTCTCTACTCCCAGCGAAGCCACGCTGACATGATTAAAAATGTCTGATCCACTTAATCTCAAAGTAAACACACAGACACACAAACAGGCAAATGCACACATGAAAAGATAACCTTCATGGCATCCTTAGATTAGGTGTAGTATGCTTCTAAATTGTCTAATTTGACTGGCTCAGAAATATGATGGCATCACATCAGTCTCTAAATTTGTTTTATGTTTTCATTACTTTTCATGGTTGCTGTAATCAAGCTTGTCAAAAACCACAACAGCCCCGCAGTAATACACATGTTGGTCTGTATCTGATGCCGTTTTGACAGGTTTATATTCTGCGCTGGATTTAGTCGTGGTTTCTGCTCTGCCTCTGTCATGCTGCCGTGGGCTGTAAGCAGGTGTGGATTAATATGCCAGGGCAGAAATGCATCCCTGATGGGCTGTCAACTGACCTGACCTCCTTCTCTGCTTCTCACTCTTTCCCCCTCTTTGTTCCCCTGCCACACAGCACTGTTTCTCCAGGTTCATCCATATACATTTTTCCATCTCTTTCCTCCCTCCTTGTCTACCTCTCACTCTGGCTCCCTTGCATCATCATGCCTTACTTTTTTCCTCCTCATCCTCTTTCTCTCTTGTGTCTTCCTCTCCTTCATTCCCCATTCTTCCCACAATTGCTTTATGTCATCTGCCTCACTATGCCTCCTTCCCACCACGCCCTATATCACTGTCTTCCCTGCTGCTTTACTCCCTTCCTGCTACTTAAAATGAAGCTTGCCCATGGGGAACATGATAAACAGGCTTCATTTCACTGGATTCCAGGAGTCGTGGTTCCATCTTACGTCTACCAGCATGGGAACGCAGCCTTTTAACTCCCCTTCAGCTGGGACAGCCAGAGGAAACCCTCCTGGGCATCTACACTGGCGTCGCTTACGGAGAACAAAGACACGAGCGATTAATCTCTAGACTTCCACCTGTCAACTATAGAGAGCTTTGGATGTAATTCCTCACAAAGCCATGAGCCTTTTAAGCTCTCATTGCATGTGACATATTTAATAGGTCATTTAAAACTGATCTTCAAGCTACCTCAATCTGATACTCCGTCACGTCTCATGCAGATGTCTCAAGCATTTCTCTCTGTAAGAGAGAGGCACCTTTCTTTTCAGAAATGCAGCATGATTGCTATTCTCTACCTGCAGGATTGAAGTGTCTTTGTATATGAATCTTCTTTCTGTAACATTACCATACGCGCGCTTATCTCAACATCCTGGGTGTTTTGAAATTTGGTCTGTAAGGCTGATACAGTAAGTTTTATTTGATTTTGAGGTCTATGTGTGATTTTAGGGTCAACCTGTCATATGCACGTGGATCTTTCTACAGTTTAGTGAGACAAAATCAAATTGACTTGAAAATTGGGATAAAATTACATTACTGTTTTCTGTTTTTCCCTCCTGTCTGTATGTTGTTGCCCCCTAAATTATTTTTTTTATTATTGCTTTATGGAGGGGTGGCGCGGTGGTTAGCACTGTCACCTCACAACAAGAAGGTTGTGGGATCAAACCCCAGTTGCTCCAGCCTTTCTGTGTGGAGTTTGCATATTCTCCCTGTGTCTGTGTGGGTTCTCTCTAGGTGCTCTGGCTTCCTCCCACTGTCCAAAGATATTCAGCCTAGGTTGATTGGTGACCCTAAATTGTCCTTAGGCGTGAGTGGTTGTTTGTCTATGTGTGGTCCTGCAATGGACAGGTGACCTGTCCAGGGTGTACCCTGCCTTTTGCCCGATGTCAGCTGGGGTTGGCTCCAGCCCCACGCAACTCTGTACGCAGGTTAAGCGGTTGACGATAGATGGATTAATGAGTGAAAAAGTATATATCCAACTAAAATTGAGAAATAAATATAGAAAAACAATTATTATTTATTGAAACATGCTATGTGAATGTTAAGTGCAAGTTTTTGCTATGAAAATGCTTTACTGTGATTTGTATTTCGCTATGTATCAGTGACTTTAATGGAAAACCATGGTTCATTACAACTTTGGTTTTATTTTTGTAGCTTGGGCCATTGGTTCTATTCGTTATGAGTCTCTAATACTCATTCTCATGTTAATTTTTACAGTTAAATAAAGTTTAGGCAATCAATTTACCATTTGGCTTTGTTTTCTCTACTAAATACATTTGACTATCCTGTTGGCTTATTTACAACATGTATGATCGTTTGGCTGTTTCCCTGTTTCTAGTGATGACACTGCTGTCAAACAACCTCTGTATTTACATGAGCACAGTGTTATCATTACAGATAGAACCTATGGCCTGAGCAACAAAAATAAAACCACAGTATTCCCTTAAGAATGAACATTTCTAAACAAATCAGAAAAACCTTATTCAACTGCATTTACTTCACTTGTGAGTTGTAATGACAACAAAACAACAAAAAGTTTCTTGTTTTCCAATTTGCAATACAGTGGATGATGATTTCAAGTTGGTAAGTTTGAAAAGGTAGATGGTGGTGATGTCATGATAGTGGAACTTTATTCTATTCTCTTGTTGTAAAAACACTAACGTGAATATGTTATGTTTTTACATATATATATATTGGTGGCTCACAGGGATAGCCTTTTCTTTTCTGTTCTATTCTGTTCCTTTCTTGTGTAAAATAACTCTAAATAACTATGTGGAGCTGTGAACAAAATGTGGAAGACAAATGATTGAGAGGATGTGTTGTAAATGGCAGTACTCTCACAGTTTGAGGTTGTTAGCTCCCCACCGGACAGAATATATTGCACTCATAATTCACACTGTGACTACCACAACCCAGAGTCATTTTCAGCTACTTTCCATTTAAGTCTGAGCATTTAGAGTGCATTTTAGGAGGGAATTATTAACTACTATTACCATTAACTGAGTCGTTTAAAGGGCAGGTAAACTCTTATGTTATTGTTGATAATTTTTCAAATCAAAGCATGGTGTATCGTAGATATGCCAGAGAGCATTTGGTTTCCATTAATTTATGTTTGGTACGAAAATCAGCTATTAGACTTTAAAGTTGCACATTTGGTAATCCATCACAATCACCATTGTGTCAGCATTTTTCTCAAATGTGTTGCCATGGTAGCTGTAGGTGCAGAATGACTTGAAGTCCATTCTGCATTACCTCCTGACAAAAATTTAACACTGACAAAATATTTACTTGAAACTCAAACATGTTGGTTGGTTGGTCCGTTGGTTTCTTCTCAAAGAAATAAACGGAAGAAGCTCAGAGGCTAGGGAAAAATATATTTTGAATTTGAAATGCTGCAGTTTGCCTTGGTCCATTGAGTTTGAATCAGACTGAATCAAACACATGTGACCACCAGAAGTGATGTATTTTTGGGCGTCCTTCTCAGCAGCGTAACATCATTTTGACTGGCCTTGGTGCAAATATTTTTCTTGTGCCCCTCCCCCCAAAAAGCACCAAAGGTACAGATGCACAATGACTCCACGCAATTGCAAACCTGCAGCTTTTGATCAGCACCACGGACAGCAGCCAAAGTGCCAGTCTGTCTCTGACTATCAAACAATCAAAATAGCTTTAGCCAGCCTATAGTAACAAATCCACACAAAGTAGCTGACACAGTATGTCAATAACCACAGAACAAACAGCAATCAAGAAAAGCACAGTGACTCATTATGCAAAGACAGTATGAATAAATAGATGATACCATCTGATCACAATCCACATGGCCATTGTCACAGTCCCTCATGGGCTCTTGTAATCAGCTGGGCTGGTTGCACTGTCGGTATTTAGGCCACTGGTCATGGTGGCCACTGGGTTTAAAGCACTGAAAATTTTAATGGTAAATGGACTGTATTTATATGGTGCTTTTCTAGTTTTCCAAGCCACTCAAAGCACTTTACAATACATGTCACATTCACTCTCATCCACTGATGACAGTGGCTGCCATGCAAGGTGCCAACTGCACATCAGATTAGAGAGGTCAGCACAGTCTTCTCAAGCAATTTCAGGTTCAGTATATTGCCCAAGGACACTTCGACAGGTTGCGCGGTGGATCAATCCACCAACCTTCCGATTAGTGGGTGACCATTCCTACCTCCTGAGTCACAGCTGAACCACGATCGCCAGTTGAAACATGGACCTTAGTTGGATGTTGTTCACTCTCTGTCTCCTCATTTTCTGTCAGCTCTCCTTTACCAACTCTAAGGAAGGCAAAAATGCAGGGAATAAAAGGACTGATGCTTTTCATATTGCACACACACTCATATGTGCATCATTAACCACCAAATTTCTATAAGTAATCTACTGTAGAGAGAGAAGGAAGTACTGAAATGCATTTCTGTAGGTTCTTGACAACTTCATCCTTTCAGCATGTACTACTTTCAGATTTTCACTTCCCATAATCTAAATGAAATGTCTAAATTAATTTATTCATCAGAAATAATTGATTTCCTCATTTTCCTAAAACATGTCCTTTATCGAGTGTTTATGAAAGAGAGTGGGTCATGAGTTTTAGGCAAAACTAGGGAAATAAGTAGTTACGAGTTATTTGTGTATCTACAGAGCCTCAACATACTTTTGCTTCTCACAGTTCAACATGGTGCCCTCTGTTGGTGTTTTTGCAAACTGGGACACACTGGTGCACAACATGAATGGGAAGCACAAACCCTCTTTGATACACTGTAGAGTAGGCTACTACTGACTTGACAGGCTTATGGTCACAGCAAGAATCTCTCAGCATGAGTGGGGCTGCAGGCAGGACTTTAAAAGTACTGAGGTCGTGAATCCTAATCACTCAAATTCACCCTCATTCCTGTAATTATTTTAATGTATTTTATTTGCTCAGATAAATCAAATTTATTCTCTTTTAATTTCATTTTTTTTGCCCAAAGTATATAAATACCCTGCCTGGTCCTTTATGTATATTTTTTTGGCCACCATGTTTGCCCACCCCAACGACAACACATGCCGATGGTTATCCATGAATACATTTAGCCCGAGTTGACCTTTAGCATTCACATGTCGACACAGCAATTAATAGGTGTCTACATGAGTGTTAACAGTTCAAGGGTGTCACAAGTTCAGTGGCATTAATCTCAAGGCTACTACACTTATGAACAGATCTTCATCACAGATTATGGAAGAATAAGATCATTCTCACGTATGAACTCTAGTACCAGGTCACAGAGTTGATGCTGGCACAAGCATTTAGACCTCACATTGGCAACGTTCACCGCTGGAGGTCTAGTAGAGTGGATCACACTGATAATCAGCCCAGAGTGGATTTTCCTGTAGAGGAACGTTACGATAAACATGCCTCTAATATTAGACATATAGCCTTGAGGCACTCTCAGCTCTCCAAAGGAAGGTTAAAAGCTGGAACTTCACCGGAAATGAATCACACATGTTCTTATATGTTGTATTCAAATCTGTTAAGGTTATATTGTGCCTCACTGCTCTACAAAGGCAAAGAGCATTCACAAACAGTAAAACTGAGAAGAAATATTTGGACTTTAGGTTTAGGAACCTAAATAAGATCTAAAATATGCAGATACTGTACTCTTTTGGACAATCTTCCGAGGAAAACAGTAGAATATAAATTCACTAGCAAGGACCACACAATCAACAGATACGATTAAGTGATTTATTAATGATCAAAACAGAAAGATGTACGAGGCCTGCAGTTGCTGAATAGACATTCAAAAGCGTTGTGGGGAAGCTGCGATAGGGACTCGATGTTTGATTTTAAAGTAGTAATCACCAACATTCAAAGAATCATGCTTTTTTATATTTATTTACACCTTTATTAGCAGTGGCAGTGGTAACGGTGGTAGTTTTCCAAAGACTTTTCTACTCACCAGTTCACAATCAAGTATTGCAGGTAGTAATCCAATGGATTTGCTGTTGCTAGAGTGCTTTTTTGTCTGTTCAGTCAAATAGCCCATCACTGTTTGAAAAAGCAAATGTTATGAAGTGTGTTGCATTATATCACTAGTATCAAAATGGACAATTATCTGTATAGAGGTAGATTAAAACATTACACAAAACAATGGCAGTGTAATGGGGCAACACATTAGATACTGTAATAGCTATAGATGATGGATGTAATGGCAAATGTGTCTTTTGCTGTGCCAGACTCTGCCAGCCATAGACACCCTGGCTCTCTCCCTAATGAAATAACCCCTTCTGACAGATGGCAAGTACCACTTTCCCTCTGTTGCATAATTTAAACTGACCTCTCTAATTGGACAATGATTCAAGTCCTCAGTGAGAGAAGGTCAAGCTTGTCTGAATAAAATCCTGGTTGAGATTGGGAAGGATTTGTTTGTCTTGGGAAAAAGTGACTCATGAATACACAGTAAAGCTAAAAATACATTATTAATCTACAAGACTCAGCTACAAGGTAGCT
>NC_060160.1:14512252-14535525 GCF_021292245.1 Micropterus dolomieu
TTTCTATAAGTAATCTACTGTAGAGAGAGAAGGAAGTACTGAAATGCATTTCTGTAGGTTCTTGACAACTTCATCCTTTCAGCATGTACTACTTTCAGATTTTCACTTCCCATAATCTAAATGAAATGTCTAAATTAATTTATTCATCAGAAATAATTGATTTCCTCATTTTCCTAAAACATGTCCTTTATCGAGTGTTTATGAAAGAGAGTGGGTCATGAGTTTTAGGCAAAACTAGGGAAATAAGTAGTTACGAGTTATTTGTGTATCTACAGAGCCTCAACATACTTTTGCTTCTCACAGTTCAACATGGTGCCCTCTGTTGGTGTTTTTGCAAACTGGGACACACTGGTGCACAACATGAATGGGAAGCACAAACCCTCTTTGATACACTGTAGAGTAGGCTACTACTGACTTGACAGGCTTATGGTCACAGCAAGAATCTCTCAGCATGAGTGGGGCTGCAGGCAGGACTTTAAAAGTACTGAGGTCGTGAATCCTAATCACTCAAATTCACCCTCATTCCTGTAATTATTTTAATGTATTTTATTTGCTCAGATAAATCAAATTTATTCTCTTTTAATTTCATTTTTTTTGCCCAAAGTATATAAATACCCTGCCTGGTCCTTTATGTATATTTTTTTGGCCACCATGTTTGCCCACCCCAACGACAACACATGCCGATGGTTATCCATGAATACATTTAGCCCGAGTTGACCTTTAGCATTCACATGTCGACACAGCAATTAATAGGTGTCTACATGAGTGTTAACAGTTCAAGGGTGTCACAAGTTCAGTGGCATTAATCTCAAGGCTACTACACTTATGAACAGATCTTCATCACAGATTATGGAAGAATAAGATCATTCTCACGTATGAACTCTAGTACCAGGTCACAGAGTTGATGCTGGCACAAGCATTTAGACCTCACATTGGCAACGTTCACCGCTGGAGGTCTAGTAGAGTGGATCACACTGATAATCAGCCCAGAGTGGATTTTCCTGTAGAGGAACGTTACGATAAACATGCCTCTAATATTAGACATATAGCCTTGAGGCACTCTCAGCTCTCCAAAGGAAGGTTAAAAGCTGGAACTTCACCGGAAATGAATCACACATGTTCTTATATGTTGTATTCAAATCTGTTAAGGTTATATTGTGCCTCACTGCTCTACAAAGGCAAAGAGCATTCACAAACAGTAAAACTGAGAAGAAATATTTGGACTTTAGGTTTAGGAACCTAAATAAGATCTAAAATATGCAGATACTGTACTCTTTTGGACAATCTTCCGAGGAAAACAGTAGAATATAAATTCACTAGCAAGGACCACACAATCAACAGATACGATTAAGTGATTTATTAATGATCAAAACAGAAAGATGTACGAGGCCTGCAGTTGCTGAATAGACATTCAAAAGCGTTGTGGGGAAGCTGCGATAGGGACTCGATGTTTGATTTTAAAGTAGTAATCACCAACATTCAAAGAATCATGCTTTTTTATATTTATTTACACCTTTATTAGCAGTGGCAGTGGTAACGGTGGTAGTTTTCCAAAGACTTTTCTACTCACCAGTTCACAATCAAGTATTGCAGGTAGTAATCCAATGGATTTGCTGTTGCTAGAGTGCTTTTTTGTCTGTTCAGTCAAATAGCCCATCACTGTTTGAAAAAGCAAATGTTATGAAGTGTGTTGCATTATATCACTAGTATCAAAATGGACAATTATCTGTATAGAGGTAGATTAAAACATTACACAAAACAATGGCAGTGTAATGGGGCAACACATTAGATACTGTAATAGCTATAGATGATGGATGTAATGGCAAATGTGTCTTTTGCTGTGCCAGACTCTGCCAGCCATAGACACCCTGGCTCTCTCCCTAATGAAATAACCCCTTCTGACAGATGGCAAGTACCACTTTCCCTCTGTTGCATAATTTAAACTGACCTCTCTAATTGGACAATGATTCAAGTCCTCAGTGAGAGAAGGTCAAGCTTGTCTGAATAAAATCCTGGTTGAGATTGGGAAGGATTTGTTTGTCTTGGGAAAAAGTGACTCATGAATACACAGTAAAGCTAAAAATACATTATTAATCTACAAGACTCAGCTACAAGGTAGCTTTCATGCATAAATTATGTTTAAATTCAACAATGATGTTGCATTAATGTCCTCATCTTAATTTAGGCTTTAATTTGATAATAATACTAAGGGATGAATGTCACATTTGTTCTTGATCCTCACCCTGAACCAAAAGTATTTGACTTAACCTTGACCGAGACCTGATCTGTCACCCTAATCCTGAAGGTTTGAGGTCAGGGTCACATACTGAAAAGATCAGGGTTGATTATAGAACACATGCAAAGTGGACTCAGCATTCTAAATGTGGTTGAAACATGTATATTTAAATATAAGTTTTCAGTTAAATTTAAAAAATGTAAATGAAAGCAAAATGTATCCCTCACAAGCATCACAAAAACATATGAAACATATGATATGATTAAGTGAAATATAACTATAGAATTTTAAACTCAATGCAATTATAGCCTGTCTCATTGAAAGATAAATTGTAATAATCTTAACTGTAATAATAAAATTAGCAGGTCAGCTTGAACACTTATCAGAAAAGAAGGAAGTTGCTTCGCAGGGGCGTTGCCTGGATCTTGAAACACTGGGGGCTTAGCCCCCCCAACACACAGCAGCACAGCCCAAGATAGCCTGCTTAACCAAAGTTAAGTCTGTAAATCAACAGTTAACGACCTCTACATTTATCTACCTACAACAAAACTCACAACAACTCTATCAACTGTCTCATTTGCTGTTGCTAACTGGTTATGCCATGTTTAATTGAATCATCACCTTGTCTTTTACACCTTCCCTTTCAATCTTTTTTCCTCCTATAAGCCATTGAGCTACACTTTATTTATTAAATAAGACTTGCTCCACCACCACAATCCCTCCCGCAACCTCCGCTTCTCTGACACTAATCTTCTCTCACCCTACCTAGGGCGACAGAGCTTTCACCATCACAGCCCCCTCCCTCTGAAACTCCTTACCCATACACATCTGAGATTGAGCGACATGGAATCTTTCAAATCACTTATCAAAACACGCCTTTTTAGACTAGCTTTTAACATCAAATAACGTTATATTACACCTGCTGGTGTTTGTTATTTTGTTATTTATATGCCTCTTTTCTCTTATGTATTTCCGCACCACATGTTTTTATCTACTGTTCATATATATTATATTATGCTATTTATATTTTATGTTTTTAATCTGTTTTAAATATACATTACTTCTGCTTTTACTGTAAAGTGTCTATGAGTGTCCTGAAAAGCACTATAGAAATAAATGTATTATTATTATTATTAAATGTGATATATAAATGTCTATAAATAAATGTATCATCATCATCATTATTATACTACTCATAATAATAACATATTAATAACATAATAATAACAATAATAATTAATTGGGGTATCCCCCATCTCACTACAGAGGGTTTTAGCATGTCTCAGCATTTTTAGTATTTTCTTTCACTCTCACAGCTCCAGCGGCGTGCAACCTCTGACAAATATAGCATATTTAGCAGTCAAAAAGCCGGATATTTTCCTGAAGAGTTAGTAAAGACTTATTAGAGCTAAAAGGCAGACAGTCCTCACCAGAACAAGGGTTGTATTGGTTGATTATGCAGCAGCTTATTATGACCCATATTAAAATTTTTTGTTAGGCTGTGACCTCTAGTAGTGGAAGAAGTCAGGTGATGTAGTATAAAGAGCAAAAAAGTCTGCATAAGGAGATGGTGGGTTTGATAGAAATACATATTCAAAGTTGTAAGTTGAATAACATTTTGTCTACTACGTAACCCAAACCATGATCTTTTCCTAAACTTAGAGTAGTTTGGTTGCCTAAATCTAACCAAACTATGATCGTTTCACAACGTTTACCACATGTTAAACGTCACATGACATACGTAATGTACTAAAGGTCAGGTAAGCCTGTCGATGGACTGGTACTTGCCAATGCTTTACATGTAGTTTTTGGCAAAGGTCATATATGTCGTAATTTCCAACGGACATAGGCTATGTATGTTTTTTTCGAAAATGGTCATATTTGTTGTTTTGGGACACTTGACAATCAACCTATTTTGTCATTTAGGTATGGGGATGCGTTGCTAAAGGGATGTTCAGGTTGTTGTTATGTTTTGTCTCCAAATGGACAAAGAACTGCTGTTTTATAATGTGTCACTTAAGGGAGCTACAATCATTTGTTCAAATCATTACTTCAAAGTTCATATTACTGTGTCAGAAAACTGCCTAGGAAGATTAATTTGCTCTTGGAGAGGCTTATTTACTGCAGGAAATTGTTAACACCTTACAAGGGTGGCTAATCCTCTTCACAGAAAGAGGTGAGGGTGGAGACTAACAACATGGAACCTTCCCACACTGACACACCATAACAGGAGAGGCAACACATGCTTCCCATGCCTGTCTCTGCCCACTTCTTTCAGCACAGCCACCATCACCCTCTGCACCCAAACCTGCGGAGAGAAGAAAGGACAGGTCCTGCTTTTTTTCTGTGAAGCCCATGTCAAAATATCTTTGGTCGGGACAAGAGAGCTGTGAATAAGGGATAAGTTATTGGGGAAAAGACACCTTAGGGAGTGGAGTTGGGCTCATTTGTCCTCCATATCATGGGCAGCAGTGCAGATAACTGAGGAGGATCAAACAGCTGCATCGCCAAAACACAGCAGAAGAAAAGGAGAAGGTATGATGTGGACACAGCACTGACTACAGTCAGAAAAGAGGCCTGAACTTGGCTGTGAGGCACGATGCACATTGGTTGACTGGAAGCTGGGTGTACTTGACTGAACAAATTTGCAATCCTGACCTCACTTGGCACCAAATATTGCTGGCCTGACAGGCTGGGTGTCAGTGATCAACTTGGGGGTGACTGTGGGGAGTAGTTATCTAGTCTAGGCTGGTTGGCAGATCCCCAAGTTTGTTCAGCTGACAGATGAGGGTCCAGAAGGTGGCTAACAGGATGAGGCTGGGTGGCCACGTGGCCCCGCAGGGATTACAAGCAGCAAAGAAGAAGGTAAAGAGATTAGACTCAAAACGGAGCCTGCTTTTTTAACCTCGTCACTATTGTCACACTGACAGAGTAGAAGGAAATTCCTGAGCCAAAAATCCAGCCGTTCACCATCTCTCCTTCCTCTATCTCTCCTTGCTCCCTTGCTCCCTTGCTCCCTCTGCTCATCCATCCATGCAGCCACCTCTGTTGTCTACGGGGATTCAACTGCATCCAAAAACTAACTGCTGCTGAAGAACTGAGCTGGAGCACACATATGAGTGGACTGGACTAACGAGCTGAAGACCTTGTCAGCACCGATGAGGAGACTTTTGCGTACTCTGTTAATGGACTGCAAATAAAGAGATTCTGGATTTTAACTGTTGTTTGCAACAGTCTCTTTACAAATGACAACTTCAGGCTTGAAAACCACATAAATTAGCTCATCATGCTTTTGAAGTCAGGACTATTCTTCACTTTGTGTCTGTTTACCCTCCAAGCAAGTCGAATCAAAGGTAAGAGTCCTGTGTCGAGGCTTCCCGTTAACATATTTGAGATTTTTCTTTTATATTATGATTGGAGAAAGAGATAGTTTTCACACAGCAGGTTTTAGAAGTTGCATGCATGGTTTCTGGAAAACTCAAAGTTACAGCAATCTAACTCTTTAAGACTGCTTTAGCAAGTACAGATGTAAGTCTGTCAATTAAATAGTAAGCCAATGATGTATCTCTACACACCTGTTTTACACACCTGGCACAAGACAGATTGTAAAGGTCGCTGTCCACATTGCTTTAAGTTTAGTTGATGACAGATCACCGTGTGGTGTAAATACCCTCCTGTAGGTTTTCTGTCAGTGGTGATCTACTTTTTCCAGCTACAAGTGTGTTTCTGTGTGTGTGTGTGTGAGATTCTGCTATTTCAAGAACTCTCTCTGCAAACTACAAAATGCTGGCTCATCCTCAAACAGACCTTTGATTTTCCGAAAAATGTCAAGCAGCCAGCGAGCCACTTGGTTATGAATATTCACTATAAATTAAATGGGCAGAGACCTATAATACATGCAGACTGAGAAAGATAGCATCATTTCACCAGTGATAACATTTGTGTCCGCTCCCTGGTTGTCTTGTTCGGTGTGATGTGCCCGGGTGAGCTCATTATCCCGAAGGAAACAAAAGCCATTCTGTTCCCAGTGTCGCAGGACGCTAATCTTTTCTGGCTTGTAATTCTGCTGTGAGGCCTTTTTGCGGCTGCACTGGGCATTAAGGCCCACTCAAACACTCCCTCCTCTCGCCCAGGCCCTCGTGTCTCTGCATGTGCAAATCAGGCTTCAAGCTTACCAATTCCCCAAATCCCATTCAAATGGTGTCTTGGTGGCGTGACTATGAATGAAAACACTCATGATTTGGCTAAATTTCAGGCCTGCTTCTGACCTGCTGAAATATTTGGAAGTGGAAGGTTTGTCGGGTAAATGGGTCTGACAGACTCTAAACTGGGAGATATCTGCCTGCAAAGCTACAGACTACACTGTCAGAGCGCACACATTCTTTGCATGTTCTTGGTGTCGGGCCAAATTTGGGTTAGAGGAAAACAATAGTGTTCATTGTAGAGGTTATTATTTATGTGTAATACTGTGATAGACTTTTTTTTTTCTTTTCTTGCCCTGTCAAGCAAAACATCAGTGCGTTTCAAACCTTTTTTGTGCTCAAACTTTAATTGTTGAAATGCAGATTCTAAACAATGACTAGTAGCACAGCTACACTTTACTACTTCAGCTACATCTATACTATGACAGTATGTAGAAGGTGTACACAATATCAACGACACATACCTATATAATGCAATGCAACAGCGACCATAAACAATGATTTATAAAGCTGCTGTCAGGTTGAACACACATCTCTGACAGTCTCAACAAAACGTCACATTATGAACTTCCCAAAAGGTAGTTTGTTTATTACCAACTCATTATTATGGTCACAGCTAATGATTACTTAAATCATTTGTGAATCTCTCATTATTTTATGTTTGAAGGAGTCCATCACAAGGTGATGACTTTTGGACCAACAGTTCAAAATCCTGATGGTATTAACAGCACTTTACAATGATGTATAACAGAAAGAAGAAAACAATCCTCCTCCAAATTCAGCATGTTTGCGAAATTTGTACCAATCAACTAATCAATGAATCAACTAAGATTATTTTCAGTGTACGATCAGTGTAAACAGAATAACAATTCAGTACTACTCTTTCACTGTTGTTTTACACTATTACACTATGGTGTAATGCTGTAAGTATTAGTTGACATTGCAGGGCTCATGTGTTGCATTGCATTAGCTTGTACACCTGTGTATGACATTGCGTCCACTCAAGCAAATGCAAAGGCACACACTTGCAACATGCTCTTGCTCAACACTCTCTGGATTCTTCCTGTATTGTTCTTCCTCTGCTTGTGGTCCAGTGTTGGTCCTAGCACAACTTAATGTCTGTTGTAGAGATGCAGAATTAATGTACGAAGAATTCCCTCTTGTCTTGTTTATCTTCACAAAAAATTGCAGCATCTCTACAAACATCTCTTACATACAGTGATTGTATTATTTACGCTGACTTGATCTTTTTATTTTTCTGTGTTATTTGGGTCTAATGACTTTGAGTCTGGGGCTCATAAATTCTGGCTTATTGTATTAAAAAGTCCTCAGAGGTTTGCCACCTGGCACCACAATGAATGTCTTTCTTCTAAAATAGCTTTATTCAATGGGGTGACTGTGTTAGAGAGTGTTGACTGGCACGCTGGATTGTGTAATGGTGTGGAATTACCTTCCTGTAATGCCTCACCAGGGTAACTTAGCTTGTTTTCTTTACTAAGGTGATCAAAAAACTGGGGCATTTCTCCTCATCATGTGTGCAGCATCTCAGTGATATCATTTATGGAAATATACCTGTCTGTGTCTGCATCTGAGCAGGTTCAGTGATGCACCGTGGGTCAAGTCACCCAAAGGCATCTCCTTAGGGAGAAGAGTGTGTTACTCACTCGCTCTCTCCACACATCTTTGCACTTTCCATCCATCCATCGTCAACCGCTTATCCTGCGTACAGGGTCGCAGGTGGCTGGAGCCAATCCCAGCTGACATTGGGCGAAAGCCAGGCCACACACAGACAACCACTCACACTCACATCCACACCTAAGGACAATCTGGGAGACACCAATTAACCTAGCCTGCATGTCTTTGGATGGTGGGAGGAAGCCGGAGCACCCGGAGAGAACCCATGCAGACACGGGAAGAACATGCAAACTCCACCTTTCTGGTGGAGTTTGCATGTTCTTCCCGTGTTCCCATGTTCATGCAGGGTTTGATCCCATGACCTTATTGCTGTGAGGCAACAGTGCTAACCACTGCACCACCGTGCCGCCTCTTTGCACTTTCCCAGTATTCAAAATGATATTCCTCCAGTCACAAACCTGCACCTCAAAGCTTCAGGACCACAACAGCTCAAAACACTCAATGCACCTTTAAGAGATTACACAAAAAAGTTTTGTTTCTGCTAAATTGTCTCAGAATAGTCTCTCAGGAACCTTCCACGCACAGTATACTTTCACTGCCAGGTGCTATTTTGAGGCAATGGCAGTGCAAACAACAGTGAGATGGTTGGACAGATGCCATTAGGTCATTTGTTGGATTAAATATCTGTCAAATGAAATACTCCTTAGTGGTAGTTGGTGCTGACTGCCTGATTCCTGGATACACACAAGACAATACAAGACTAAAAATGGTAGATATTTAAAGGCGAGTCCAGTGATTTAGTATTGCACTTCTTGCACAATATGGGGGACTAGCAAGACAAGGGTTTAAAAAAATATGTATCAAAATGTATGCAGCAGAGGCCACATAAATTGTACAATGATGCACTGTAGCAATGGGTGCTAAATACATTGGATCCTACACTTCCTACAATGCAACATGATAGCGTGTTTCATCTGACCCACCTTGCCTGGTCTTTCAAACTCCACAAACCCAGTTCATAAAACAGTTTTTCTGTTAATAGTCCAGTCTGAGATAATCCTGATGACATCACTATGACATCATCAGGGTTGTTGCTATTTTCACAGGATGAATGGTAGCCTATCATTGTGATAATTAAACAAACTTTTGTGTGTAAAATTGGTGGAGTGCCCCTCAAAGATGACTTTCCTGTGATAAAGCAAACCTAAAGAATGTTTTGTTGCCAGTAAATACCATTTGCAATTTTGGTTTTGCTTTTATTCACGAGGGCAAAGGCAACATGTTATTTTTTAAATGTATTTACGCGTATGTGAGATGAGCAAGATTTTTTCAAGACTTTTGCCAAAGAAACAAATCTCAAATGAATACAAACAATTCAACTCACTTTAAGTTTAATATCTCACAAATTACAGTGCAGTTACTACAATCAGTGCTTTGACTTTGTGTTGTCACCCCTCCGTTGTTAATTGTAACAAATCATCCACAGAAACACTACACCACTGAGTGAGAAATATCACATGATTTCATGATAGTCAACAAAATTTCAGCTACTTCTCAGTGCTCACATGTATTATGTTTACTAAACTTTCATGTGCTGAATTCTGTAAAAAAAAAAAAAAAAATAGGCCACATTATCCTAAACTTATAACTCCACTGACTGCTCTTACAGACCTTCATGACCACGGCTTTTCTGGACTCAGGGATGTGAAGTACCGACACTTTCTTGAAGCCTCCAGACCGATCAGACACACCACAAATGTCAGAGCAGAGCAGGACGCACATCGGATAAAGAGGTCAGCAGTCTTCAGCACAGGGGTCAAAGTGTGTCCCCAGGAGACGATGAAAGCAGTCATCGGCAGCCATCGGACCTATTACAAACTCCGAGGTAAAATGATATGTCCACTGTTAGACTTTGATGTGCGCTTACACTTCACATGAACTTTTTGAACTTTGACTTTATGCATAATTATGATTGAACATCTTACAGTGGAATGAATGAGCCTTTCCTAAAACATTGACTCTGTATCAAAAGACAGGAAAGCGCTTGATCACACATAGATGTCTTAGCAGGTGGATAAATAGCTAGTCTGCTTTGATGTTTTGTTTTGTAGTTGGAGCTTTTTGGGAAGAGGATTAAAAAGATATTTTGATCCTCTCAGATGTGTATGATTCTATCAATTCAAGTACATACATATATTATAGATGTTTGTTATTTGTTAATTGTTTACAGCCTGGTGATGTTGACATGATATCACTAAAGCTATTTTACTGACTTTAGGGATACACATAGTGAAGCACCTGATAATGAAGTTATATGCAAATATCCCCCGTCTGAGAGAGATGGATTGTGGATGACTTCAGAGGCAAAGATTGCTTACCAATTCAAATTGTTCCACGACAGCTGCTGTGGCGTGTGATTTTAAAATGAAGCATATTAATTTGGTGTATTGGAGGTAATCGCATCGCTCCAGAAATGAGTTTGTCTGAGGATAAATTTCCCACAGGCATCAAGATATTAGACAATGTGAAGCTTGTTTCTCCCACAGAGACAGAAAAAACCAACTGTAGCGTCTTTGTGCTCACAATTTTAATATTCACAAAATGTCACAGACATGCAACAACTTAATTATACAGTTTGACATTTTCTTAAACAGGCGTTACTACCTTTTTGTGCTGTCCCAATCATGTCACATTTTGTGATTTATTGTAGCATTGTGGCATTGTAGACTGTTATGTGCTGTGTATTCACATGTAAAACTGCTCTGAAATGAGAGGAAAACTAAGCTAATCTTATAAATAAATCGTTAATTCACAGCAATTTCTTCACATGCAGAGATGCCAAGATCAATACCAACAATCCTCTTTATCCTCAAATTTGATTCCACCATGCTGTCATTTCCATCCCATGTGCCCTTGTTGCAAATATATGAAATGCCATGTCTGATGTGTTTTGTTTAAAAACATAAATGTCACATATGAGTGTGTGAGTTTGATGTATTTTCTGAGAAAGGTCAGAAGAAAACTTCCACAAAATTATGTCATATCTCTTCAGTTTGTCAGGAAGCGATTTGGGAAGCCTTTCGGATCTTCTTGGACAGAGTCCCGAGCTCAGAGGAGTACAGAGCCTGGGTTTATATCTGCCAGCATGAAAACCTCTGCATGGACGACCTGGCCCAGAACTTTAGCAGCTCTCAGGAGCATCGGGACATGGTGGCCAGAGTGAGTCCAACACAACCAAATACCTTCATTGACCACTTTTTTTGACAATATGTTTCATTCTGCAAGGCTGTTTTCATGTCAATCTTCAGTGTAAGCATGTTGTTTCTTATTTCCAGAGAGTAGCTGAGCAAACTGAACTCGAAGGGTATGTGCAAACTCCCATCTTAAATTTTGTGTTGAATGTGAGTTTCTTTTGTGTGTCTGCAGTCATTTCATCTAGAATACACATTTAAACCGATATATGTCCATTTTAGTCTGTTTTAACAGTGCAAAGTGGTAAATATTATATTCCATTACATCCAACCAACCAAATATTTGGCACCCTAGCCACAAAAAGGAACATTGGCGATATTAAGCAAAATTAAATATTGATTTTTAAGCTTAAGAATTCCAGACTAATTTGCATATTTAGAGCAGTAAACGTTCACCGTCGTCTAACTAGATTCCTAACAATTATGTTCTTTTATTTCCAGAGTTGTCACTGGAACCCCCGAGCCAGGAAGGGAATGTGAGTTGGGCACTAATGCATCAACACTGTTCAATGAAAGCATCTGAATTATTGTATGATCGTAACAGCTATCAATAAATTAACTGGTAAGTTGCTGTTTTGTCTCAGGTAACTGGACACCCCCACTGATTTTGCCAACTGAGGCTGACGTGGTATGTTAACCCACAAGGTTTAAGAATCATATTTGACTGTTGTGACTTAATCTAAGCACACACCGAATCTAGTGGCACTGTAGTCTAATAACAGTGTCATTTGGCTTTTCTTTGTCAGGTCCAAGACCCTAATGTGATAAAAGAGAACTATGAGGAGTACATTGTTGAGTTCAGCATCACAATCATGGACCCGGCATACAGCAAGCTGCTCAGTGACCCAGAGTCTCCACAGTACAATGACATCACACAAGAGCTCACAGACACGGTGAGAGCCAAGTGTGAGTTTACAGACCCACAGCAAATATTAGCAGGCCTCTGAGCTGTCTGCTTTAAATTTCTACAAACACAGAAAGCCCCTTGATAGCAGAGCTGTGCAAAAAAATCTTACTGAGGGATACAAAACCTTGAAATTCTATAGGCAAAGAAGCATCAATTGTGGTTAAAGTGTATTATTACACCTCTTTGTCGCGAAAATATCCTCCTCTGTCTTGGCTTATATTCTTCATACAATGGGATTAATGTGATAACCATCTTCTAAAGCATTGTATTGTTACGAGTAAAACTCACCCTGATTGATTTAACAGCTTTAAGATTGCAACCGATGGACTTTAGATAAGACTCCTAAATAGCCTAAAATAGTTAAGATCTAATCATATAGATTATCTTCGACTAAGAAGGCATTGACTGAAAGTCTAAACAAAGCTCTTAAGAATCACTTCTACTGGTGAAAAGTCGTTATGATATATATATTTTTAAAGAACTAATGTTAATCAGGTTCATTCTTCAAACTGAATCTCAAGTGTATGAACATAGTAGATATTATTGCCCTTTTTAACAACAATCGTTTTGTTGTTATTGTTTATCCAGGTAGACTGAGAAACCAGGCTAATGGCTACTGCCACTTCTTGATATTATTATTATACCTCATTTCATGGCCTGCTTGCTCCCCCCGCCCTGTAGTAGTCCTCATTGTCTCCACCTTCCTTCCACACACCTGCTCCCAATCCCCTAATCCTGATCCCTGGCATATACTGTATACAGGCTTCTCTTCACTTTCTTTCTGTTCCTTGCTATAGTTTAACTGATCAGCAATATTGTTACCTATTTGCCTGCTTGTTATGACCATGTATCTACCTTTCCCCTTTTGCTTAGTTTTACTGTTTGGATTAACCACCTATTGGCGAACCCTTTTATGTATTTCGGACACAGTAATCCTTTTAATATAACCTGTGCTCCTCTAAGTCATGCGTTTAGGTCCATTACCTGCAACACAGGTACAGTAGCACGTGTACAGCAATGAATCATTTAATCATTTTGTCTATAAACTATAAAATAATGAAAAATACCCGTTACAATTCTCCACAGTCTAAGGTGATGTCTTTTATTCTCCAAATCTGAAATATATTTACTTTACTATGGTTTGTGACAAAAAGAAGCATCAAAATCTCTCTTTGAAACATCAGTGGAACAAGGGAAAGTTTGTCATTTTTGCTTAAAATAGTTATTAATTTTATGATGATCGACTAATTAGTCAACCAATCACTGCAGCTCTAGTGTACAGTAAATAATGCAGCAAATGTATTATATTGTTTTTATTGGCTTGTTACTGTCTAATGAAAACACATCTCCAAGTTGTCAACTTCTTGTGAAATAAGTTGGACGGTCTGTGAAAATGCATTTTTTAAAGAGGTGGCATTATGCTTTTTGGCTTTTTCCCTCTCCTTTATTAAGTTATATACCTTTTTGTGCATGTAATAGGTTTGCGTTCATCCCTGTGACATCACAGGAATAAAAGCTAAATGCACCTCATATAACGCTGGCCAAGCGGCTACTGCGACACGCCCTCAAAAACACCGATGGAAAAACACTGAGCTGCAGCACACACCTCCTCTCCCTTCCAAACACTAGCTACGCGACATAAAGTTGTTACTGTGATGTGGAGACAGGGCTCAGGTAAAACTTTATGGATGAAAGATACTTTGATACAGATTAATGACTCACCACTCTGAAAGTCTTGCTTCAGTACATGTTGCCAAGCTGGTCGGCAACATGTAGCCTACAGCTGAATCGAAGCTGTTTACGGGCTTTCCGCTGACCCGCACTTCTCTTCTTCGGATTGGCTAGAAGTCCTTAACCAGGAACTGCGCATGTGCAACTCCCAACAAAGATCATTTTGAAACAAGATGTATCACTCCATAGCTAAAAACAAAGACTTCAACACAGGGTGAAAAGAGGAGCTGCAGCAATGTACAGTATGAAAAGTATGGTGTTTTTTTTTTTTATTAAACCATGCAAACCTGTTCTGGTACAACCCCTAAATAAGATTTTGAAACTGAAAATGACCATAATACCACCTCTTTAAATAATTCAATGACTTTTATAAGTCTACAATGTAGGAATGATGTAGCAGTTTCTAAAACCATAAAGTGGCATCAATCCTTCAGTTATAAAATCACTAAATGTTGACATATATGTCTGCAAAACAGAATGATTGGAGAGACAATGCCTTTTTCTTTCATATCTATTTCATTCTGACTCTCTTGTTTTTCTTTGTATAGATGCTTCATGTGTTTGAAAAAGTTGCAGGATTCAAAGAGATTCGTGTTCTGGGATTTCGGTGGGTTGAATCAAGTTTTATTAGAGGTTTGGCACTATAATTGTGCTTTGTAATAATGACTGATTTTGACAAAACAACACAGTAAATAAGATAAGAGACTCAAAACATAAATTTCTTATACTTTTCCCCTGAAGTGACTTTTATTGAAGCATTTTATTGCTCAAGTCTCAAGAGAAACTATTACATTCCCTGAAATATCCTCTTTTGGGATATGACTCAGAAATTTCTGCCTTAGCAGACATCCATTACCAGCGAGGTCTGTCTGGGTTTCTGACATGATTTGTTGTGTTGATCAGCTCAGAGGACGTGTCTGTGCGTTACGCTGTGGTCTTTAATGGAGAAACAGAGCTCAGCAATGAACCTGAGAGTCTGGAGGATCTTGGCACAGAGACACACAAGGACGTAAACTCGCCTAAACTGAAGCACATCATCGTAAAGGCCTTAAAACAGGAGCCGTCACTACTACTGGACATACAGACACTAAGCTTTGAGGCTGGTAAGAATAATATTATACTCATATTTCACTGATTAAAATATTAGTTTAGAGCTCAGAATAGGATTTTAAAGCTGTATAAATGTTTTAACTCTTCCTTTTCAGTAACCACAGTTTATCCAGTTGCGGAACTCGGCGTTAACCCCATTGAAAGCGTTGCATCTGAGGATGACACCACACAGGCGGGCCCAGAGGGCAATACCCCCACAGTGCCAGTGATTGAAAACTCTTTGGAAGTTTCTACAATCAAAGCAGAAAGACACACTTTTGTGCCTTTCATCCCAAACATCTTCCCAGAAGCCACTTTTGCTGTCACAGATGAGACTCCTTTAATGGCAGCAGCAGAGGAGGACTCCACAGAAGATACTGCTGAGGAGCCTGGTGACATTATAACACCCGATACAAAACTCGAAACTATAACAGAGCAGGAAGAGGAACCAGAGCCCGAGGTGGAGGAGATACCACCGATTGAACATGATGACGGAGGTGAGGCGGAACCTGTAGAACATGTGACAGGCTACATCAGGCTGAATCTTGTTTTTAAAGCAGGATGTTGAAATTCAGACAGGAGATGCAAGTTTAAGAATTTGAAGCTTTATTGATTAACCAACCATTAGATTGTGGTGTAAACTCCATTTAGAGCTACTGAGAGAAAACAGGAAGAACCTCGGGACAAACCCCATCTTAACCCACACTTCTCCATCAAGTCTCTGTTCCACTGATGGTGGGAAAGTGGTGGGAGGATGAGCTCATTGTTGTTATGGTCAGGATACACAAAATGCAGGAACAGCTGATGGGGTATATAAAAACACATCCCAAACATTACAAAACATCTCAAAGTAATTAGATTAAAGCAGGAAAACATAAAAGAGCCAGAGAGTAACCTATTTAAAGCGGAAATGGAGAATGAGATAGTAGATGGAAAACATGCTTTTCCTGTTTTGTGTATATCTACACATTATGCACCAACACTAATCCCAATTTTAATATTAACCTCAACCCTAAGAGTAACTTTAACTGGGTAATGCATGTTTGTCAGCTTCATTTTACACATGAAACTCCACTAGACTCAATAGTGACAATCAGCAGTGGACTGTCCAAAAAAAGAGTGACCTATTTCTTTTTGTCTTTTACCCACGCATAACTGCACAGAACACTCACCTCTCATAGGAAATGGAAATGGCAGTGCAATTAGACTTGGTGGTTTGGTTTTGCACATGGAGATGCTCCCTGCTGAAGCAATACATCATATTAGAACCCATTAACAAGCAGAGGCCTGCCGGTGGCTGAGTCATTACAAACTCATGCTGCGTAGCCTAATTTTGTTCAAACCTGGACAACTTAATTTTAAAGTTTCCAAATACACCAAATGTGTCAGGCTGGTCAAGTTGAATTTTGGTGTAACATGTATAAAATGATGCTCAAGACATCTACTGTATTTTAAATAAATACTATATTTTTTATATATAAAAACAAGGAGTCTTAATATTAAGTATTTTAATATTTTATAATGAAGGTGAAATGAGTTAGATAAGAAGATCAATGCCACTCTCATGCCTGTGTGTTTAGTATGGAGCTGTTAAGAAATCCACCTACTAGGTCCTCGAAAGCTACTAATTTTCCCAAAATAATTTCCCCATCTGTAATTTGTAGTAACAGTAATGTAAAAAGGGAGAGTTACGTGGTGTAACTGTGTAACTAGCAGAGATCCTAGTTGCCTTGCGACCTCACTGTTACGGCAAGACTTTGCAAAGTAACCGCACTCGGATATTGTTCACACAAATTGTTTTTTTTCCCCACATTCCTTTTTGTGTGTGGATGGGACAGATGAAGAGAGACAGGAGAAGTGGGGAGAGTAAGGGGATGACGTGTGGCAAAGAGGCCCGGGCTGGAAACGAACCCAACAACAAACAAGATTAAAACATGCTAATGATTGACCTTTAGAGGTCTAAAGAGATAGGAGTTATTTTGAACACTGGTGAGAGTCAGGCTAGCTGTTTGCCTCTGCTTCCTGTCTTCATGCTATGCTAGGATAATGGCTTCCTGACTCTGGCTCTATACTTATCTCTCAAACATGAGAGTGGTTTCAATCTTCTAATTTGACTATTGGAAAAATGTCTATCTATATTTTTAAAGAGAAACAACAGGTGGAACCGGTGTGTCAAGGGGTTAACATGGAATACATAGCACACTGGCTGCAATGGAGGTGGCTTTGTCCCACAGCAGCAACAGCAAAAAGCAGTCAAATCATCAAAGCAGCGAACTATAATGGGTACTGGTACCTATCAGATGAAACAGCATAAACATAAAAACTCTTTTCTGATATGTTTTATTTTAAAGAACTTGAATCAGCTGATGGGGCCCCTGAGGAACCTCCAGAGCAACAAAATGAAGATCTTCCTGAGGCAACTCCTGACTCCAAACCAGAAGAAGAAATTACTGAAACACCTCCTGAGGTTAACCTTGTGCTGCCAGAGTCTACATACCCCACGGTTACTGAGATATCTGTCAAGGAAGCTTCAGTCCCAGTCTCCAAATCATCATCTCATGAGGATGCTGTCCAAGGCATTGAACCAGACACAGATGTGGAGCCTTTGCCATCCCCCGCTGAGAGCGGCGAAGCCCTTGAGGACAGAGATGAAGCTAGTGGAGGGCACAGTGGAGTGACCCTGGTCTCAGCAGACCTGCCTCCTGAGAACTCAAACACTCAAGAGGATGTAGGGTCAAGTCAGAATGGGATGGAGGTGGAAGTGACCGAACCTCTGGAAGAAGGGAGTGGTAGTGGATTCCCCTCAGAGTATGACGAACGCCCATACGAATCCACGGCTGCGCCGGCCATGAGACAAGCCAGCACCCCTCTGATGACCGCAATGGATAAGAACAAAGAGTTAGTGGTTTTTTTTAGCTTGAGGGTCACTAACATGATGTTTTCTGATGACCTGTTCAACAAGAGCTCCCCAGAGTATAAATCACTGGAGAATACCTTTCTTGAGCTGGTAGGTACACAAGCTTTTGTGCTGGATATTATGTTTTTGCATGCTTCATTCTCATATTTGCTTTGGTAGTCCAAGCTGAAATGTGTGATGGAAGTACATTTGTGCAAAACGTTAAACTTTGGTTTTAATTTATACTTTAGTAAGAATAAAAATGTTTTAGAGTAGTCCCAGATTGGTGCTTAGTCTAAATTTTGTTGTCTTGCACAGTTGAGGATGCACTTCACACTAAGCCTTATCCTCTCTGCTGTTTTTTTCTAAATCTGAAATTTACAGTCACAAAATTTATATTTTTTCTTCAATAAATTATTTTTTTATAAAAACATTATAAAGTGTGACGTGGCGTTAAGCAATCGCCAAATTCTTGATCGAATCTGCAGTATGCTAATGCTTTAATTTCAGTTTAAAGAATTATTCTGTTTCACTCAGACACAGCACTCTAGGTCCAGAAACTCACCAAACCCTGGAGCTTCCAGTAAATCTGGGCTTGGGAGACAGACGACTTTAGCTTCCATACCGGTATTTTTTTTTCTTCCATATTGGAACTACATCTCCAATGCCTCAGAGAGAGCATATGACCTTTCTTAACTAACCTTTCCGAAATGCAGTATCTAACAATCTAAAAGCACCTAACATTTCTGAAACACTCAGCTTTAGTTTTCAGCTTTGCTTTTGTCCTTACATTAGATATTAGACCTTCATGCTGCAGCTGTTCATGTCCATTGGTTTTATATGCGAATCTGGTTCTAATATTGCTTGCTATGGTGTGTTTTGCCTTAATTTTTTAAATAGTTTTGGCTTTTTCAGGGACTGTTTAGATTCTTTTTGACTCATATTTCAGCAAGTTATTTTGTAAAATTTGTGTCTGAAAGGGATTTGACCAATGACTGTGGACTATGAAAACAGACAGAAAGCAACGCAAATTTTTGCCTCATGTTATTCGCGCAAATTTGACCAATGGAGTTTTGCAGTCTATATTTTTTGGCCATAAAAAGCTAATGCACCAACAGTACAGATACTAGCTCCAGAGGTAGCTCAAGTAGCATCTGACCATGTGTGCGGTTGGTGCTGTCTTGTGAACTCACCAGGAACTCTGGTTCTTTCTGTTACTTTCCAACAGTCCTTGTCCTTTTCCCTCTCTGTGCATTTGTGAGGTAGCACTATTCATACTGGGATAAGATTTGTTTTTTTTTTCTCAGGTTGAAATTTTCAACTCGCACGGACGCCTGAGTTTGTGCCACCTCAGGTGAATTGGTGCCTATTGGTACCCACCCACGTTTTGCGATCGTGCGTTTAAAATTTGCCTCGCATTCTGTCTGGACACCCACTTAGGTAAGAATATTGATACCACTCTCATATCTATCCATTTAAAATGTAGCTTGAGCCAGCAGCCGGTTAAGTTAGCTTAGCATAAAGACTGTAAACAAGGTGCTCTGTTCGAAGGTAACAAAATCAATACTGCTAAAGCATCGCTGCTGGTTGCCAGGCCGAGAAACAGTTCAGCTCATAACTCCCAGTTAAATCACTAATTGTAGGGTTACCATACGTTCTCTTTTTCACGGACATGTCCTCTTTTTGGGTGTCTGGGATTCAGCTTTATTCCTTTCTACAGTGGGCATTCATTGTGTGCATTTTTTCCATTGCTTTGACCTTTTTCTGTAGGTCCTGCCTTCTTGCCGTACCGGGACTTTTTCTTGCCTACCATCACTTGTCACAAGCTGCTGGTACTTTTTTCTTCCCGCTCCACCAGCTGAGAATGAGTAGGCAAAAGATGGGGTGCTTTTTATCCAAGCGTGTGCACAAAGTTTATAAAATACACTTTTCATTAACCTACCAATCACAGCCTGGATGGGGCGGGACATTAAAAAAAGATTGACCTGGTGCTGCAGCAAACTGTTGAAATGTTGAACTCGTTCTGCATGAATGGTTTTGTTTAATGACAAGTTAGCAGTTAGCATTAACGCATTAGAGACTAAAAACTGTGTAGAGCAATTTTCTTAAATTAGATTTAATGAATGAGAATAACGTATCACAATGAAACTGCTGACTGGAGTTAATATTATACTGGTGCATGGTTTACCCCCACAACCCCTTACAAATAACCAATTACTTGAATCCCCAACCCCAACTTTCCACCCACTGCTGGTGTCCGTCTGCCTCCTGCCCCAACTGTCCTCTTTATTGAAAACCAAAATATGGTCACCCTAACTCATTGATTTTTTTAATCGTTAATTTGTATGGATTTATTAATGAGAATAACTTGTTTTTAGTGAGCATTATATGTGCTGGTAAGCACTCTTTGTTGTATTTGGACAAAACGAGGTTGGTGGTGGCCCAAAGGTTAGAGAAGCGAGCTTGTGAGCGGGAGGTCGCCAGATAAAATCTGGGTGTGGAAAGTAAACCACACAGTGCTTGCCTTCCCTCATTTACCACCACTGAGGTGCCCTTAAGCAAGGCCCCTAACCCCAAAATCTCAAGTGGAGCTGCTTATTGGCCAGCAGACCAGGCTGTGGTTGTACTGGTCAGCTTCCAGGTGTGAATGTGTAACAGTGTGAATGTGATCAGGGCCGTCCTGCAAAAGAGAGGCTTCCTCTCAGTGAAGCTCCCCTGAATAAATAAAGGTTAAAAAAATAGCAAGGTGCGCTGTTTCCCCTTGTTTCAACCCTTTATGCTAAACTATGCTAACCGGCTGCTGGATTTAGCCTCATATTAAGTGGACAGACATGAGAGTGGGATCAGTCTTCTTATGTAACTCTTGGTGAGAAAGCAAATAAACATATTTCCTGAACTATTCCTTTAAAGAAAAACATTGTGAGCTAAACATCTGTCATTCCTTTGTACAGACAAGCTCTCTGGTGTGATAAACTAGAGAGATGCTGCTTGTTGAAGTTGCTCTGTATCATACTGTAGCATGCACTGATTATTGTTACCGGTTACATATTGTTTGAAGCCTTAAAGATAAACTTGCAGAGTGAATGAATGAATAAAAAAATGAATGCGGAACAGAATAATGTGATAATAATGTGTGAATTGGTAAACCTAATAGGAAAGTCATTCAGCTTAATGCATTTTTTATTGCTAAAACTGTATTGCTTTGTACGTGGTAGAGCATAATCTAGCCCAGGGTAGTCTGAATCATGAGACCTGGGTCTGCCTTAGTCATTGTAGGTTGTGACTTGTGGTAAGAAGCTTTAAGTAATTCTGGTCTGTCCCGGCACTACACACATTGTGCTAATAATGGTTCCAATCTGCTTAGTGCGACATCAGTCAGATTTGTGTGGACATCTGTATGCATGTTGCAGTAGTGTTCTGTGTTGGTTACCTGGTATTATAGACATACTATCTGTATTTCTTACTATTATACAAAACAATGAAATAAAATAGCTTCCAGATTGGGCGAGGTTATTTTGTTTTGGAGCATTTATGTATAAATGCACATACTTATGGAAAATAGTTTTTTTTCTCTAAATAAGAGTTTTTGGCAGGAACAAGCAGGCGAGGACTGTGTCTCTTTAAACCTGCACCTATTAGAGTACATCAAAGCAAGAAGCATCACTTGACATCCCTATTTAGTTTCAAAGCTTACCCTGAGGTTGATGGAAGGGACATATTTTTAGGCCTGCTCAGAGGTGCCCTGCACTCTGTGTTACGTAAAGGCCTCAGCCTCCAACTGAGGAGGTGCATTGATACAAATTGGATTGTGTGTTTGCAGCAATGCCAAGGAGCAGGGGGAATGTGAGGTACTGGGGCACGTGGGCTAAATAGTTAAGATTGTTATATTTGAAAAAATTCTCAATCATTTTCAATTATTTATTACAGTAATATACAAGACTGTGAAAAGTATGGAAGGCCTCTCCGTTACTCCGTTTTCCCTTGATAACGGGATTATGTTCTTGTGATCTTGAGATAACAAAACAGTAGTTTAACACAGTGGTTTAATGATAATTTCAGTCAGCGCTATGGTGTCATTGGTTAGCTCAGATGGTAGAGCACTGGATTCATACTCTTGGAGTTGTGGGTTTGATCCTCCCCAAAGATCAACTTTTTAAAATCTTTTTCATAATCCTCTTCAACAAAGTTCTTATGAAGAGAGTGTCTCACATGCTCACAATAAAGCATGTGCTAGACTGTGTGCATCCCGGCGATAGGTCCACATCCATCAACCAATGGACTTTTCATTTCCCCATCATTCGCAGGCAGAGGAAATTCCTGCGCTTCTCAGTCAGGGGAATCCATTTAACATGACACATTTCCTGATTTCCTTTCAAAACCATTGAAATAGCTGTCCGGAAATGTGTGATTGGATTCCCCTGAATCTCTTCATAACAACTTTGTTGGAGGGGATAATTAAAAGAAAAAGAAGGAAAAAAAAGGGCAAGAGCAAGGATCAAACACACAGTCCATGGATTACAAGCTCTACCAACTGAGTTAACCACACTGATAAATTGTCTGAAATTATCCTAAAGAAAGGCACCGGCTGACCCCTGTATTCAGCTATGGTTTGTTATCTTGAGATCACAAGAAAATGATCCTGTTATCACGGGAAAACAGAGTAAAAAAACTATTTGAATGGATCGCCACTTAGGGCTTCCGTAGAAAAGTTTAGGCTTGATGATTCATGTTTCATGAATTGGATCTGTTTGATTTTGTATTCAGTACAGAATTTTGTTTTATGTGTCACATTTTAGACTATTTTCATGGCAGAAATAGAAATATTTAACACTGTATCAGTGAATTCAAGATGAAGTAGTAGGGATACATGGACACAAATGACATACACAGATACAGTGAGGAAAATAAGTATTTGAACACCCTGCTATTTTGCAAGTTCTCCCACTTAGAAATCATGGAGGGGTCTGAAATTGTCATCGTAGGTGCATGTCCACTGTGAGAGACATAATCTAAAAAAAAAATTCAGAAATCACTATGTATGATTTTTTTAACTATTTATTTGTATGATACAGCTGCAAATAAGTATTTGAACACCTGTCTATCAGCTAGAATTCTGACTCTCAAAGACCTGTTAGTCTGCCTTCAAAATGTCCACCTCCACTCCATTTATTATCCTAAATTAGATGCACCTATTTGAGGTCGTTAGCTGCATAAAGACACCTGTCCACCACATACAATCAGTAAGAATCCAACTACTAACATGGCCAAGACCAAAGAGCTGTCCAAAGACACTAGAGACAAAATTGTACACCTCCACAAGGCTGGA
>NC_060160.1:14535625-14550760 GCF_021292245.1 Micropterus dolomieu
GGAGTCATGGGAGAAAGTCATGTGGTCAGATGAGACCAAAATAGAAGTTTTTGGTCATAATTCCACTAACCGTGTTTGGAGGAAGAAGGATGATGAGTACCATCCCAAGAACACCATCCCTACTGTGAAGCATGGGGGTGGTAGCATCATGCTTTGGGGGTGTTTTTCTGCACATGGGACAGGGCGACTGCACTGTATTAAGGAGAGGATGACCGGGGCCGTGTATTGCGAGATTTTGGGGAACAACCTCCTTCCTTCAGTTAGAGCATTGAAGATGGGTCGAGGCCGGGTCTTCCAACATGACAATGACCCGAAGCACACAGCCAGGATAACCAAGGAGTGGCTCTGTAAGAAGCATATCAAGGTTCTGGCGTGGCCTAGCCAGTCTCCAGACCTAAACCCAATAGAGAATCTTTGGAGGGAGCTCAAACTCCTTGTTTCTCAGCGACAGCCCAGAAACCTGACTGATCTAGAGAAGATCTGTGTGGAGGCCAAAATCCCTCCTGCAGTGTGTGCAAACCTGGTGAAAAACTACAGGAAACGTTTGACCTCTGTAATTGCAAACAAAGGCTACTGTACCAAATATTAACATTGATTTTCTCAGGTGTTCAAATACTTATTTGCAGCTGTATCATACAAATAAATAGTTAAAAAAATCATACATTGTGATTTCTGGATTTTTTTTTTTTGATTATGTCTCTCACAGTGGACATGCACCTACGATGACAATTTCAGACCCCTCCATGATTTCTAAGTGGGAGAACTTGCAAAATAGCAGGGTGTTCAAATACTTATTTTCCTCACTGTACATATTACAGACAAAAATCCAAAGCAATAATGAAAATAACACTCCATCTCCAATCTTTAATGGTTGCCCAAACCGTGGTTTCTGCAGTTCTCATCATTAATCGATGTAATTAGCTTCCTGGCAAAACTAATGTGGTCAGATGTTTGAGCTGGTAAGTATTTATCGTATACAGTCTATTGTCACTATTACATTAGGAATGTCAATATATCTTCCTTTAAATGGGCTATTTAGGCAAAGAAGGGACACACTGAGACAAATATTTCAAACTGGTCCACGCTGGTTTATAAATCACTGAAAAATAGCAGGGACAATAATGAAGAAATGTCAAATAATATACATTCTGCAGCCCATTTAAATGATTATGATGTAATGTTTTAGTGAATATTGGAACCCATTTGTGACACTCCCCATTTGGGTCTCATATATAAACATACATAGCCTTCAGTGGCTTGCAGTTCCCTGTTTGCCTCTGCCACATGCCTCCATTACTCCTGTACCTACTGGTTTGTGAAGCAACCAATAAAATTGGACATGGAGGTTGGAATGACTTTATTTTATTTAACATTTTCACGGCAACCTAATTTTCCTTGTGACTTTTCTTTTCTTTTTTCTTTTACATCAGTGACGGAATTTTTCATTAGGTTTTCCAAAACAAGAACCAGTAGATACATGTGTAACCTCAGAGAAGCATATGTGATTGTGTCAAAAATATTTATTATGGCTGTGTATGTGCCATGCTGTCTACATTTCTTTACAAAAGTCTAGTGTATATAGGTATAGAAATCTACAGTATCTCTATTGTTCCTTAGTACACAATACAGACTGCACTGAGGTTTGTTGTGAAAGAACCTTGACCTTGTGTGGAAGGCAGTAGAGCTGCATATAAGTTTCTAATCTGCAGTATAGTACATACTTGACATTCTGCATTGAGACAAATGGATGACCATACAGCAAGCTTTGTGTCCAGTTGTACTGCAAGCTGTTGCCCATTTGTTCAAAATGTTGGACCCTCTTATATTCCCATCTTTTCTCAGAGACTATTAGCTATAGGGAACTAGCCCTCAGTAAACTGTCTGCCAGTGATAAGTGAAGTAACCCGATCAGAGCAGAGCTCCTTAAGGCCTCTTATCTCCCCCTCGACAGCCAGGCCAGCTAAAGCATCGTAATCTCTGCCTCTCACACTGCTGCAGTTTGATGTTTGCCTCGTCTGTAGTGAACGTCAAGTGGCTGGAGGGAGAGCGGTTCAGATCAATGAACATTGATGCAGGTCCATTACTTGAGCAGGTTGACTTCCCCTCCCTGCCTAAATATCACCGCCATCAACAGTCCATAGTTTTAATAGATTAGTTTATCAGTTATAAGCTGCAAGTCTGAGTCTGTGGGAATATTTCTAAATAAAGCGATGTAGAAACTGGTAAAATATGAGGTCAAATGCGGCTGCGTACTGCCTTACAAAGGCAGGCAGCGCCTGCACTATATAATGAAAAACCTTAATTTTATGCCTTTTTAGGCTGATTGAAAAGTTCTTAATTACCACCTATGTAGTTACTACGTTTTGGCTTTGTAGGGCAGTGTAGTGGGGATAATGCAATAATAATCACCCAACAATAAAGCATGCACATGTTACTGTTGAAAGCCATCAAACAAAAAATGTATTATAGATTTCTCTTGGACTTGAGATAGCTTTCATGTTATGCAAGTCTTTGCAAGTATCTGATCTTTTATCATGTGTTCTCAGGCTTTAGTGTGACTAGAATTATCATGTTCTGTGTTCTTATACTAATGCTCAAAACCCTACTTTTGTTCTGGATGTAATTACACAGTCAACGCAGTAATGGAAGGATTTCATGCTTGCATCAAAATTTAATTATGAACTATTCATAGCATTCACACTGTAAAATGTGACCTGAATCCTTCAAAATCAGCTGTGCTATGACAACCTCAGTCCTGTCATTGTGGAAGTAAAAACCACAGGTAAATGTGGGCTCTGTTGCCCCGGTCTTCCTCTCAGGAGGACACAGATCTTTACTGACGCTTGACACTGACATGAATTTGACATAATTTCATTTACCTAAACATCCAAGTGGAAATCTTTGTCCTCCTAGGATCAAGAATGATTGCCTTTTTACCCTGTAAGATTAAATCAATCTTGCTTGAGTGTGTGAACATGTAGTTTTTCTCACTGATCACTAACTGCACAGAAAACGAATCTTCTGAAAAATTAAAAGAGAATAGTTTAACAAACTGAATAAACTGACTAAATTAATTTTGCTTTCCTTTTCCTTCCCCCACAGCTTCTGCCATATCTACAATCCAATTTGACTGGATTTAAGCAGCTGGAAATTCTCAACTTCAGGAATGGCAGTGTTGTGGTAAACAGCAGGATGAAACTGGACAAACCGGTACCATATAACGTCACAGAAGCTGTTCACTGTGTGCTTGAAGACTTCTGCAGCGCAGCATCGAAACGGCTTGACATCGAAATTGACAGTCGCTCCTTGGAAGTAGAACCAGGTGAAATGTCCAGCTTGTACAGTATAATCACAGCTGTGTCCTAAAAAACACTCTACCAACCCCCCATCCCTGTAAAATAGCTTCAACCTAAAGCAAAAGTACAATCGCAATTGCTCTTGCGTGAGTGAAATATGGCTTTGGGATTACAGGATGCAGACGCCTCATGCATAAAAAATGAAATAAGATCCCTAATCTGTTCATGCAGTGACATGCTCATTCATGCTACAAGGTCAGAGTGCCTGTCCATAACACTCATCCTCACACTGCTGTCTTTTGCAATATATAATCGCATGCGTCGTTATGTTTGGAAGAGTTCATGACTGTATGTGACCTCATTAAAGACACCTAACGGAAAGCACGAAAGAGCACACCTTTATTCGCATCAATCAAAACGCTCTGTAATTTCTCCTCTGAATCTGCGGACAGTGAGAGACACAGCATTAATGCTAATGAGCTATCACCTCTCTGGTCTGTATTTCTCCTACGCCTCTTCCCGCCTGCTTCTCCCCTCCTACCTTTCCTCTCCCCTCCTCTCCTCTCTGTTGGTTTCAGCTGACCAAGCAGACCCCTGTAAATTCCTGGCTTGCAATGAGTTTTCACGCTGCGTGGTGAACAGTTGGACCGAAGAGGCAGAGTGTCTGTGTGATCCGGGTTACAGCACCGTGGATGGCCTGCCTTGTCAGAGCACCTGCGCTGTGCAGCCAAACTACTGCCTGAATGGAGGCCAGTGTGAAATAATCCCAGGGCATGGAGCCACCTGCAGGTACACAAAAGCTTCAATCGCGAACATGACCTGAGCTTGTTTGAAGGTGTATTTACTGTATATTCAAAAGCATAGTCATTACTTAGAATTCATGTAAGTATTCTTAAAAAACAAATAAATCTCTTTTCTCATTGTGTTGCACCACAGTTTCAAGCGGGGATTGCGTTTAAAACCCTTCCTTGATGGTGCATTCAAAGAACATTCAACATTTGAAAGCTGACTGCCGAAAAACATTTCATTCTAAACTTTGTTATCACACCCAAAAGATAAACGTTAAGCAAATCTCAATGCTGTGGAGAGGATCATGTGTATCTATTAGTTTCTCGCAATTAAGCCTATTATTGCCATACACCAGTACACCAGTAAGAATTAAACAGCGAGGTCAACTAGTCTGGCAATTGTATTGACTCAGCATATAGTCCCGGGAAATGACATCTGAATCTAACTAATGAAAACAGCTCCTTATGTGCTGATTCAATGTAATCTGTTTTTCCATTTCAGTTTAAATAGGCAGGCGACAAGTGCTGTGTGCAATGTGCATACCGTTCGGGAACCAATCAAAACTCAAAAGTAATAGTATGCATTAGTCAGACTAGCTTGCAACTGCAATGTTTATTTAAAATCATGATCGAAGGATCATCTTGCTTTCCTAGTTTGATATATTCCTGTTGAAACAGGATGTTGTAGCCAGACTTAATGCAGGGTTCATTCAGTTATTTAATTAGAAAAGTGGATTTATTTGAATTGGAATGATGAAAAACAAAATCTGTGATGATTTAATTGGCTGGCAATTTTATGTATATTTACGACTTCATCATGGAGTATTTATTAAAATTACACTATTTTCCAGAACGTAGAAGTAATAATTAAGTACATTTCATGGCAATTCTTTTGTGCCTGGCAATCAAAGGGAAAAGGGTTTCTTGTGGTGTATAGAGGGTTCTATTTACATCTATTTATATATATATTTTTTCTCTTTCAGATGTCCTGTAGGTAAATACTGGCACTACCATGGAGAACGCTGCAATGAGCTGGTGTCTATGCCAATAGACCCTCCCTTAATTGTAACCTGCCTCGTGGGAAGCCTCTGCCTTGTTTGTGCCATCATTGGCATATTGATTTTCATCAACAAGAAATGCATAAACACCAGAAAGGCTGTGACATTGGTGTAAGTATGAGCTGTTTTGTTGTTCATATTTTGAACCATTTTTTTGTTGCAGGGTGTTATCTGCAATGATTTGTGATGTTTTGCATTGTGTTGTATTCACCGCCTCATCTCCTTTACGTTGTAGGCACACACTTGCTCCCTATGCCTTTGAGCATACTTTGAGGGTGAACCCAGTGTTTGAGAATGATGATGGTGTCTTAACTCAAGTGTCCACATTGCCATGTCCTTCAAGTTCTGCTTCTTCCCAATCCCAACAGTCTGAACAAGAACATTATGCCTCTATTGAAAATATACACCTGAGTATTGAGGTACACTGTGCAGCGCAGCACATACGACTAAGCTGACTAAACTACTAAGATCAATCCTTCAGCCTCAGTGTCATAAACTAATATGCTCTAACAAACTCTCGGCAAATGCTTGTCTTGGTTTCCTTGCAGCAGATGTTGCTCTCATCCTCCATACGTTTCATCTTAGCTTTGTCCTTAGAACTTTATGTTCACCATCAATGTCGAAAAACTGTCTGATGTATCTTTTAGTATTGTTTTAAAGTGTTCATTGTGGCTTTAATGGTAGTTAAATGTAGATCAAGGTCCTCTGATACCTTCAGGAGTTTCTCAAGGGCCTTGATCCACAGAATCAAACATAGTTTAGACTTTTTAAGGTACACACAATCCACAACTTTGAAGAGGATTTGTTTTAACAACTCTGCAGTAGCAGCTCTAGGTATAATCCCCTGTAGTGGAACCTTTTTTTTCCTGGTTTTGGTATATTGTGTGCTTTTATTCACATTGCATCTGTGTTGAAGTGCATCTAGCTCTATAACATATTAATGAAGCACAGTGTAAACACTGAGCCCCTCTCTCTCTCTCTCTCTCTCTCTCTCTCTCTCTCCACAGATCCCCAGACAACTCTACACAACAAGATCAGAAAGGCTAGTCTCAGAAATGGTGGACTTCCATCACAGTATACCCCAAAATGAGGTGAGGGCCGCTGAGTAAAGTCTGACTGTTGATTTTGCAGATTTTAAAGATTCACAAAAATCCCCAAACCTCCTACCAGAAAAGCTTAAAGGAGAAAATATTGGGAGTTTTTTCATGCTATGATGAGACATAATCAGAAAATGTACAAGAATAGTATCATCAGAGGCCGCACACTTTAGACATTCAATATGAATTATATACTGTATATGAATATGGATGATGGTCTGAGAGAGTTGCTGATATTCAATAACAATAACCTTTATGTCAAATATTTCACAGCTCTATGATGTGTGCAAAGGTAAAACTTCTGTGCATGTGTTGTAGTCCTTGCTGATTATTCACTCACAAACCAAATCACTGTTGACTTTTGAGCATTTAAACAATAGCTTTAACATGACCTACATTTACATGCAAATGATCAAATATTAACCTTAAAATGATTTCCATGTAGAAGAGTCTCAGTGCTGATCTTCTGCAATGTACTTGGAGCAATGAAAAAAATTCCCTTTCTTGAGTTTAAGTAAATTTTTGATTGATTAATCCAAAGCAAATATCTTGTGCTGATGTAGTTACAAGGGTATTCGGTCATTTGTTGTATTATTGCATCTGAAGTGAGCTATTTTTCATTCATCCCTCTTGTCTCTTTCTAGACGTGGCGACTGCCAAATGAATACAGAACATGCTGTGTTTTAAGGGCATCAGATAACGAATGTTTTGAAGTAACCGTTCTTTGATGACACCTTGTTCGTTTGAGGAGCAGCAAACACGTTGACACAGTGCAAAACACGAGGTAGCCAAGACTGATGTTGCTGTTTGAGCTGTATATGGGATGCGTGGTACAGTAGACCAGTCAAATGGTGTTAAAGTGTTGAGAATAATTGTTCATAGTGATGAGAGTGTCTTGTTAGACAGAGAGCTATGGATATTAAGGTGGACTTAGGTTGTCTTAAAGTGAAACCTAATATTTATTTTATATATTGAAGGTAGGAACATTTCCTGTATACCCTTGGCAAAGGTTGTTGTTTCCTCACAATGAGGTATTTATTATTTACAAACTGATACACACGGTGTAGTTTGTTGTTTATTTCAATGCTTGACCATTGTTTTGTCTCAAAAAGAGAAGAATTGACTTGATGTTGACTTGGGTCATGACATATTGTTTATAGAAATATTGGCTGTGGAGCTGTATTTCCACCAGTCCTATTCAAAAGAGCTCTTCCCACTAATCATCGATTTGGTATTATAATAATTTTCTTTTTTTTTTTTTTTTTTTTTTTTTTACACATTTTGCATTTCAAAGCAAAAAATAAAGTTTTTTTTGCATTAAAAGTATGTTTTGTTTGTCTTTGAATGCTCAAATATGGTTAGGTCTGTCAAATTGAGCCAGTTGTGAAGAAAATACCAGAAAAATGTATCTGTGTGGGATGAAAGTACTGTTTATTAGTACTGGTTACTGATACATACTACCACTACTGTGTATTATCCTGTGTATTATCAAGAAAATATACTTAAGTACAAAACATTTGCAGTCAAATCAAGGTCAGGTTATGGTTCATTAATGTGTTTATTATATGTTGTTAGAATTATCAATTGATGTTTGTCGGTGACGTAAATACAGAAAAACCTAAAATATAAAGAAAACATCTACAAAAGAGAACGATAAATCTGTTTTAATCCAGTTGATCACTTACTGGGAGCGAGCCTCAGCTCAGTGATGACATCAGCAGCACATTAGCCTTTGTTGTTTAATTAATCTACACTCTAATCTTATTAGCTGCTGTTACCGTCCGGAGGTCAGATCCATTAACAGAACACTGACCGCTAACAGCTATCTTACGAAGTCTGTGAATTGACTCATTCTCACTTGTAAATTATCTGTAGTGACTTAGCAACAAAATGGATTTGAAAACATGGGGGCACACATTTATTTTCTACAGTAAACCAGTGCAAAGGCCAACATACAACCAGATCCAAGAGGGAACACTTGAAAGTGAATCATTAGTTACAACAGTCTACTTTATCTTTCAGTAAATAAGTGTGAGCTTAAATTAAGGTATTGCATGATTGTCCAATGAGATGACTGAAATCTTCCTGACCTAACCGTCAGAGAAGTCAAGTAATCAGCTTAATAAAATATCACATGAGCACACACACACACACACACACGCACAAAAGTTACATTATGGTCTGTAAAACCCACAAAACTGCAAACATGAAAACAGACTTCCAGGTTTCCCCCTTGAATAAGAAATAAACAACAATACAAAAAAAGTAAAAGTTGTGTATACGAAGCAAGAAAATAATGGATGGATACATTTTTGTAGTAAACCCATCACTTTCATCTTTCTTAAAAAGTACATCTTAGAACAAAAATACATTCTATGATTACATTTGGGATGTTATATTGTGTGCATGATTTTGACCCATTATTTCTCATGTGTCAAATTCATAGTGGATGGAGGATTGAAATATAATAATTTTAATATTGAACTTGAAAACTGTATAACATAATTACATAAACATGTATAGAAATATAACTTGTTCGTTGTAGTTGTGATATTCTATCTATGATTACAGTCATCTTTCAGTACTTTCAACAAAACCGAGTAGGAGAAGCTTTTTCTTCCTTTTTAAGCCGAATGTTTGAAAAATTTAATTCTTCAAGTATATCAAGTGTAGATGTTGAATACATATTGTTAATGTTAATCAGAGCCTTAATATTCAGATGACCATAAAGCATGACTTGAAAGACAATATTGCTATTAAAAGCACCTCTACATATTTTCTCTAAAAGTCTTAATCTTTTGTTCTTATTGCAGACCGTTAAGGTTTCAGGTTAAGAGGCTGTTACAGTTACTAGATCGGCTCTGCATCAGTTAAGACTTCCTCGGCATAGTGCAGTGATATTGCAGTTTAAGGCCTCTCAGTGGGATATTCCATTCAAGCATAGATTGAGAATAAGACTGAACACGAATGCTAACGCTACACCAATGAGGTGTTTCACTGCAAAATATAGATATAAAAAGTGAAAATAAACATTATTTAAAAAGGAGATGAGTGAGTGAGTGCCTACAGTGAGCTTGTATAGGGAGCATCTTTCTCTGTGGTTACTCCTTTTCATCCCACAAACCACAGGTGCACTGTGCTGCCCTTGAACGTGCGTGTTTGTGTTTGAGAGTCTGTGTATCAGTGTCATGTTTCAGGACCAAACTCGGGGCTGTGCTCTTCTCTTGCTGCTGGGGTTCACTTGAGGAGACTCTGCAGCATGGCGGTGGCGTGCGTGGGGCGGGCCTGCTTGTTCTCAATGGCTTTCTTGAGGTACTGAATTCCATCACAGCGTTCCCAGATTTCTTCAAACTGCCTGGGCAGGATCTCAGCGCCCCTCTTCCTGGTCAGACCCGTCTCCTCTAGACTCAGTTCGCACATCTCCATGTCGTCTTTCCCTGAGTGGTGGACGTGTAAGGGCAGAGGTTTACTAAAAAGGACATGTACTTGTGCATATTGATCACAAACACTGGGTCATCCATTTACTAAACATTTACTCACTACACCTGCATATAAAGCAGGGCTAAAACAATTATTTGACTGATATCATCTCAAATGTAAAGGCTTTGACAATTTCTTTTGATTTATGTATCTTTATAAACTAATGTATATTTTAGGTTAGGGACAGTTTGTCAGACAAAACAAGTGATTGGAAGACTTCACCTACACCCACACCCACAGGCATTTATTTTTTTACTCTTTTCCGACATTTTATAGACTAAACCAGCGGTGTAGCGGAGGATTGGGAACCTCACAAGATGATTAAAGAGATACGAAAAGTATTTCTGTTACACAAAAGTATGTTTTATGTCAAATTATTTTCTAAAATTTTTCTGACTTTTGCATTTTTCTTGTCAATTACTAGATACTTTTCCAAAAATTCTTCAAATTAAACAATTTTAGGAGGGAAAGCCTTGTTTAGTTGTAACTGCTCGCAACTCTTTTCTGCACAATAGAAAAATCAATCACAGTTAAAAGTTCTCAGGGTAGTTCACAGGTAGATATTTCTTCGTTTTAAAAGGAGTCACGAGCCAAAAAGGTTAGGAACCACTGAACTAAACTGAATACTCCCACAAATAATGAGCATTTCAATCAATTATAAAAAATTATCGTATGTTGCAGCCCTAATATAAAGCAATGCATTTATGGGATTCTTTATTATCATATGACGCAAAAGCTGTTGACTCACCTGCAACCAACACAATAGGTTGCTTGTCTGGGTGAAGCTCCATCTGTCTGGCTATCCAGGGCCCATCGAAGTGGGCGTACCACCAGCCCTTCTTTTTATTCTGGGGGTCTTTGTACTGGTCGGCCGGCCGGATGAAAGGTATGCGGAAATATCGCTGCTGGCGGTTCATGGCCACTTCCTGATGCTGGGCTGTCATTGGAGGAGCGGGGTTCTGTTCCGCTGCAGTGGGATAGAGCGTGATCGTTAAAACATTTGATTTGTATTAAAAGTGGAGACTGTTATATCCGTTGTTAGGAGGAGTACAACAAAGCATCTGTCATTTGGTCTTAAAGAAATGTAACCCTATAATCATGTTTTTGCATGTGTTGCTAACACACTGAATGAGGCAGAAAACAAAGTATAAAGCTTTCAAAACATATGGGATCAAAGAGGACCCAGGAAATGCCCGAGTAAACATCACATGGAAAGGCCAGGTAAAGCAGCTTTTAGCCTCTTATGAAATGGCCTCGATAAGACCCCTGCTCCATCAGCAGAGGCCAAGAACAGGATCCAAATATAATACAAACAAAGCACAGCCAGTATGGCTTTCAGGAGCTATCATATCAAAAGAGAAAGGCGAGTAAATATAGTGAAAGTAGAAGAAACATTTTCCCATTCCCCATCAAACTTAATGTTTGTTTTTAAGATGAAAAAGAAGGAAAATGCAGAGCACCAGTAAGCTCTCAAGCAGCTAAATTACATGTATTTGTGTGTGTTTGTGGCACAGCCCCATGCTTGGTTGAGTTGAGAATGAAATGAACAAAGCAGTGGGCTGTCACACTAGCAGCCGCTGAACCTGACAAGGCATGGCTGGCAGTTATTTGCTAATTAGAACAAATATTTCTGACAGAGCCAGACGGAAGGCGGCTGCATTTTTAGGCCCTGGCGTTTCATCGGCTAATTGAATGTTAGGAAACACAGGCAGGTTATTTGTGTGCAGGTAATTAATTCCTGCCAATGACAGTGAGAGGCGAAAGTGGAGAAACGAAACACTTGTCACCTATAACTTAATGCGCCTGGGTTGAGGTATGCATGTGTGAAATGTTCATTATTTGCCGTATTTGTGAATTTACAGATGTGTGCTCCTATCTGTGAAGTATTAATGAAAGTAATTTAGAGCAAGAGGAGAAGATACAGGAAATAATATCTCTACTAACCATAGTCGGTGATAGATTTAGGAGCCCTCTGATCACTTCCATCATCATTACGTTTCTTGTTCTTGGACTTCCATGCATGATAGACCTTCAGACGACGGTGGAACTCCTCTCTGCAGGCTGCCAGCAGCTCAATGTCTGTCCACACAACAGGGCACCAGTGAGTAAACAAATGCAGCAAGCAAAGACTGGTGGCAACATGGTGAAATACTAAGTTAGACATGGAACATACAAGTATGACTTCCATCCCAAGTATTATATCAGTGACAACAGATGACAATTAGCCTGTTCAGCTAAGCCTGGCTCATTTACAGTTACTTACAGAGTCCTCAAATGTAGACTCAATCGTTTTAAAAACTCATTTGTGCCTTTCTTCACCATCCTTCTTAACAAGAGTCTGATACAGACCCAAAAATAGTAAAATGTTTAAAAATGTCTGTTTGATTGTAAATTATTTATGGTTTTAAATGTACGTAGCATCGCAGAGCCCAAAAAGAATTTCCCATGGGGACAATGAAGTATATCGTATTGTACTTTGCTGTTGATTAATAAGCATTTCCTCAGCCAAATAAACAAATAAATTAAATTAAACAAAGTCTTCACTTTCATCCTGTGTTGACTGGTATCAAGAGATTTTCTACAAGTTCAATTTCTGGAAGTAAAATGTGATAGTCCGAGCTTGAAATGAACAATTCCATATGCATCAAGAGAAATTGTATTTTCCCCCATCTATTAAATGTGTTGAAGGGCTACTTGATTTTGCATTGAACTTTCATACATTTCTGTGACTTGAAAGAGACAGATGAAAAAAATACTCATCGGAATTGAAGCATCAGAAGCATCTAAACTGTATCTTGTATGGGGGTCAAGTTTCCAAAAACATGGATGCTACATTTCCCATAATACCGGATTGCAGCTTTCAATAGAACCTTCCTACTTCGTAAATACGCATCCTGATGACTTTTGAAAGCTCCCTCAATTAAGCCAAATATTACTATTTTCACAAGCTGAGTAGTACTCCTTAGTGACGTGTAAACTGAACTTTATGTGTAATATTGGTGGAGTACCCCCTTAATAATATGTTTCTAATTGTTTGTAATTGTTTCAAACTTTCAACAAATATTTAAGACATGTCTATCATCAGGATGAAGTATAACAGTGGACAGCTTGAAATATACAACTGTTCTTTCCAGAAAACAGGATTTTCTGAACCACCTGTTTGCCCATTGATGGGATAAAGCAATTGTTCCATGTTTTGAAAAACACGCTTATTGGCTTTCTTTTTGAGAGTTTGGTAAGAAGCTTGATACCACTCTCATGTTTATCCATTCGATATTAAGCTGGACTCAGAGAGCCCAGCAGAGATTAAACAACAAGATAACAAGATACGTGTTAATTAATGAGCTTGTAGCTGGTAGACCTTTTTCTTACCTTTAGACAGAGCCCTGTTTTTACTCTTTATGCTAAGCTAAGCTAACCGGCCGTTGGCTATAGCCTTATATTGAATGGACGGATATGAGAGTGGTATCAATCTTCCCATCTAACTCTCTGTGAAACCTATTTTAAAAGGATTGTAATATTGTTTATAATATCTGATGTTGTGGTGACTTGGAAGTCACTGTGAAGTGATGGATTGTGTATAAAGAAACTGGAAACAACCCAATATACCACTCCAATCAAGGCAAAATAGCTGAAAACATTTAGGGAATAAAGCAAAATATATTGGAGACAAGATGTGCAACATGTTTAACTTTGATGAGCATGTACTTAAACTTAAAACGTAAAGTATAATGAGGAGTTACGGGGCACACACTGTGTTTTCGTCCCTACGATGACACACATCATACAGTCCTTTTAGTGAACAAAAGTTTTGGCTTCAAACACAGATTTTTGGTATCACCACTAGTACCACCAAAGTAAATTGGTTCCACAAATTAGCCAGATGTCCTTGGAATCCCACAGGGGATATCAGAGTCCCTAACACTGATCAGAGTACTGTATACAGTGGAAATTACAAAGGCATCGACAAGTGTGCCAGCAGAGGAGAGGGTTGGCTGGGAATGACTAGGAAGGGCAGAAGTCTGCCATCCTCCATAATGGTGATAATTTCCTCTCTCCACCACTAAAACGCATGAGATGAGCCGGAGCAGCTGTGGGAACATCCTCAGATCGGTCTTTTGAATTTTCAGGCAAGACATCTTATGTCCACACTGTGTACAGCTGCAGCTTCAGCTTTTTAAACATTCACTCTGGCTACTCAAAAAATGACGGAGAAAAAAATGCTACAGAGTGCAAATGGAAAACATGCATGGCGATGGTGCTACATGTTTTTGGGTAACAAAATTGCCAGAACATGAGCTGCTGCTGAATTATAAAATGTAAATACACTTTGAATGAAGGAGGGAAAAGAGCTGGATTATGCATTTCACAAAGAGCTCTTCCACCTTGATCTGTTTGTAAAGGCTGGGTCTGTGCACACACACACACACACACACAGGTTAGTTGATCATGGTGGCATCAAGCTGAACTTGGGTGTGTTCGGGATTTCTCACCACAGGAAGTGTTGATGACATCTCGCAGTTCAGCATACTTCCACTTGCTGAGGTCATACTTCTTCACACCAGCAGCGGCTTTGGTTGCCTGTACCAGAGGACCCCTGTAGCACGGAACAGACGCACGTGGGTGTGTGTGACAGAGAAAAAAGACAAAGTAGGTGAGTGCAGACAGGTGAGAGTGTGACAAGGTGGGTGTAACAGAGCTTAAGGCCTTGAGGTTTCTTATTTTTCAACACTGAATATTATTCAAGTTTCACAATCAGAGAGGTGTTAATTTCTAAAAGAACAGGAGAAACAGCACCTTACTTGAAAACAAAACCCAGCATTTACACAGTAAACAACTGGCAGTGAAGCAACATTTTATGTGTAATTATACTGGATGTCATCATTTCCAAGCATAGTGTTATGTAGAATTTCTATGACAGACTAAATACATAAATATTAAAAGGAAAACAGGATTTATTAAGTATACCGCCTTGAGTGAGAAATGAAAACAGATGCCTCACTTTTTTCAAGCCCTCCTCATTGTCTCAGCCGATTAGATCCACATTATAGGCCGCTCAGCATGGGAGCTGAAGAGCAGTTTGTCCATATCCTTACAGCCCACTGTTTCAACTCCCCTTGAAATGATGCAAAGCTCTTCTAATGTTACAACTTGCCAGATGCCAGTTTACATCTGATGGCTTTTGTAGTGTTTTCCCCCTTGGCTTATTTTAACAGGAATGAGAGATGACGAAAAATAAAGGTGAATTAATGCACTTTAATATACAGTGAGGAAAATAAGTATTTGAACACCCTGCTATTTTGCAAGTTCTCCCACTTAGAAATCATGGAGGGGTCTGAAATTGTCATCGTAGGTGCATGTCCACTGTGAGAGACATAATCTAAAAAAAAAAATATCCAGAAATCACAATGTATGA
>NC_060160.1:14550780-14558595 GCF_021292245.1 Micropterus dolomieu
CACCTGAGCAGTGCCACAGACTGATCGACTCCATGCCACGCCACATTGCTGCAGTAATTCAGGCAAAAGGAGCCCCAACTAAGTATTGAGTGCTGTACTTGCTCATACTTTTCATGTTCATACTTTTCAGTTGGCCAACATTTCTAAAAATCCTTTTTTTTGTATTGGTCTTAAGTAATATTCAAATTTTCAGAGATACTGAATTTGGGATTTTCATTAGTTGTCAGTTTTAATCATCACAATTAAATGAAATAAACATTAGAAATATATCAGTCTGTGTGTAATGAATGAATATAATATCCAAGTTTCACTTTTTGAATGGAATTACTGAAATAAATCACCTTTTTGATGATATTCTAATTATATGACCAGCACCTGTATAACCTTTGAGGGGGGTACAAACCTGTATTACTTTCTCTTCCTCCTCTCTCTTTTTTCTATCCTCCTCCTCCTGCTTCCTCTTTAGCTCCATCTCTGCTTTCCTAAAATGTTTGAGGAAAAAAAAATCTTTACATTTATCATTTATTTACATTTCTACTGATAATCTTCCCCCCGCCCTCACTTACAGTCTTCTGTCCTCTTCCTCCTGTTTGCGTCGTTGTTCTTCCTTCTCCCTTCCCTTCCTCTCTTTCTCCATCTCCTCCTCGATGCATTTCAGCCTCTCGCTCTCTTCCTCCTCCTGCTTCTTCTTTTGCATTGAAGAGAGCAGCTGCTCTGAGCGTTTCACCAGCCCCTGGTACTCTGTGTCTATCTCTTTCCAGGTCATCACTGTGGCCTAGAGGTCAAAGGAAAGAAGAGAATGGCAGGTCATGTTCACAAAATGATGAAACACTTTTCATTTCTATATCTAATTGTTCAATTAATTTTCAGTCTTAAGCATCAGTGGTGTTCAAAGCCATAGGGTTTGAACTCCAATACTACAAGGTGTTTATTGATAATAAAAATTAAGGAGATTCCCTCAGGATGGTTAACATGCTATTGTGAATTTGTCTGAATAAAACTTTGCCCTGTGCCAAATTTCAATCAGGGGAAGGGAACATTTGAGAAGCAACACCGAGGGCACTTATACCCTGACTTGGCAAACACACAACTGTTACCATGGCACACTCTTCCCATGTGGCGACAAGGGAAGACACTGACTGACAGACACTGTGCCTGTCACTTACACACCACAGCGCTCAGTTTCCCACTATACTTGTCAGACAATAAGCAGGGGGAGAGGAGGTCACCGTATTGTGAAGGTTTATTAGAGGCAGTCTCAGTGACACAGGGAGGGAAGATGACAAGGTCTTGTCCCCAATGTATAGCGGTCTGAATGACAACCATTGGCATCTCATGCATTATTCACTCAGAGACACCATGCCAGGAGCAATTTCTAAGCACTCAGAAAGCCATAAGTGTTGACAGTGGGGCTGCTAAAAGGCTAACAGAGGAAAATAGGGGAAGCGGTGAGGCTGATTGGGGTAGAGGGGATTGAAAGGGTCAGGAGTCACAGGTGCATCAGCTTTAATCAGGAAACCTCAAAGAACTTATGAGCACTCTAATCATACCTGTTGATAGCATACACTACTGGGGAATTCAGGGTCTGGATGCGTTTGTGGTGATTTGCTGTACCTACAGGGTCCAATAAGACAGGCGCTTATTGCACAGGGAGAGCTGGGATTTCACTAAACAAGTTTGATAATTTAGCAAAGCAGCCTCACTAAATTATATTATTGGAGAGGATTTGTTCTTCACCCAGCTCTTCTTTTAATCCTGAGGTGATATAATATAGATTCTGAGAGAAGGAATGAGAAAACGGCACAGCACACGTGTGAAAGGGCATAGTGTACAACAGGAGAAGACTGGTTGTGCCGGGGAGCTGCACATGTGAATGTAGAGAACCATATATGTGAGAGGCAGTCATGCTTAAAACAAGGTATGTGCTCTGGAAAATGTTCTCTGGATGAGCACGTATAAAAGAAGAACAACGTGTTTGCTGTACACCCTTTTGCTCATGCTGTATCAGGCTCAAAGCACCTGAAAAACTGTTGACATGAACAGCTTTAAAATCACCAGAGCAATAATCCTCGGGTTTTATGAAAGAGGTCATTGTCTCACCTTTATCTTTGCTAACAGAGCATCTATAGCGGTGGCCAGCTCCTGAACCTGTTTGGTCATCTCCTGCTTGCCCTCCTTCAGCCCGTTCACCACCTCGTTGAACCTCTCCATGTGTTTCTTCAGGTTTCGAACCTTCACCATACCATCAATGCTATGAGAAAGGTGAAAAATGCAAACATGTCATAAACAAATTAGAGAGTACTATGAAGAGTTTCATTTAAATGGCCACTGCTTAAAAAAGGTAACAAACTTATAAAAGAAGTGATCAAGTGCAACTGAAGCATTGGTTGAAGACACCTGTGAAATAAGCTTCATTTTCGAAGCTGTAAATCATGTGTCCTTGTGTTAATGATATAGTTATATAGAGAGAGTTATATATAGTTGTATAGTATGTAACATTAAAGCATGTTTGAGGACTTATCTTGACCTCAGGATAAACATAAATTATTTCAATCAAACATGATTTGGGATGACAAACTAACTCCACTCCATCATAAAAAAAAAATCGCACTTGACTGTTGTAGTTGGGTTGTAGTGGCTAGAAGAGCAATTTCATGGGTCAGAGGTGCGTGTTTGGATTTCTCAGTTGGCGAAAACTTTGTTTATAATTCAAACAGAGCGTGGTTGTCTTCTGATTTATTCATTTCCCCCTCATCTTCCACCTCCTGACCTCATTTACAGCTTTTTTTGCCAAGTCATGCCCGCTATCGAGTGTTGTGACTTTGAAATGTATGAAGTCCCTATAAAGACCAAAATGTTTTTTTAAAGACACATTACATACCTTTTTCCTTTCTTAGTTTTCACCAAAAACAGATATATTACTGTTAGGAATAACACCCTTTCATATTTGACCAGATATGTGTATGCTGGTATAAAGTATTTCCTCATGCATCCATACATATACTGTCACAATCAAAATCTGAAAACCCATCATCTGGACGGCTGCTTTCACCAGTGCCATTTTTCCAAATACAACCCAATATAGCGAAACATGCAGTATTTCCCAAAACAGTACAGTGAGACATCATGACTTTCTAGATTGATTTGAACTCCTAAATTCCCAATATGGGAAAGTCATCAAAACCCACCAAGCGTGAATCCCTTTTAATAAAAGCGTACAGGTAAAAAGAAAAAAATAGGAGGGCTAACAGACAAACAGAAAGATGTTAAAATAATGTATGTGTGTAAGTCTGTGTGAGTCTGTGTGTGTATATTGTGTACAAGAACTAGCATGAGACTCACCGTGGCTTATGCTTCCTCTTACACAACCACATCCGGACAGTTTTCTGAATCTTAATGCAGGCTAAAGCTCTGTAACTCATCTTGTTCCTAACTGTTGAAGATGGGGATGAAAAAGAACAGGATTCAAACAAAAATGTATGAAAATTCTTATAGCAGAGGCCTAAGGGTTAAGGTGCTGACCATGAACCGCCATGTCCCCAGTTTACAGTTACAGGACCTTTGTTGCTTGTCGATCCCCATCTCTCTACTATGTCTCTCTATTAAATGCATAAAGATGCCCAAAAATACTTAAAAGTAGAGACACATATGCATCTGCACAACTTCTACATTTGAAATCACTGCAGTTCTCAGCTCTTACAAATAGATCTGGAATGGCCTCTTTAGATTCAAATATCATAAAAAACATTATAGTAAAACTTCATTTTTAAAGATAAATATCAGAAAGGCATAATATAGCTATGTATAAACTGCTATAATGGGTACTACTGATCAGGCATGCACAAAAACAAATGCAGGTGCAGGTGAAATAAATGACCAGAAACACATTTCCTCAGGTCACTTATTCAAGAAATGTGTCGTCAAGCAGAGGCAGTGTTCTGTTATAACTTTAATGTAATTTCATATGATGCTTTTGCAGAAATAAGTAGAAGTCAGCCTGCACTTTGCTATAAGGTGTAAATCAATAACTTGGCACAGAGTGTAATGGTTCAAAGAAATGCTTCTAGAGTACTATTCCATATGGCTAGAGGCTGCTGCTTTCAATATTCAGAATGAATGGAAAAGTAAAATGTGATTTAATACAGCTATCAGCGCTGTATAATAAACCATGAGGAAATGACAAAGCATCTTACAGTCAACCACTTGAAAGTGATGTGGCTGATTTTCTAATATGGGGGCATATTGGAGACTTTTTTCAGAAATGGTTTTATTACTAGTTTCGCCTCTCTATTAGAAACGACTCACTCAGGCCATTGTGTCATATTGCAGTATGGTGACAGGCATACAAATACTGCATCGGGCTGCATATTGTCTAAATGTTCACACACAGAAATTGAAGTTAAATCATGACTTTATAGGCAGGGTCTCTGTCTGAAACAGACATAACCCAGGCAAAGGCAATGGTAAATAATGATTACATATTTTCTTCAATGTCCAGACCAAGTGTGTTAAATTACTACTTAGACTAATGTTTGAAAAATAATTCCCATTACAGAAATCACAAAACAGAAAGATAATGTAAATAATTCCTAATCTATATAATTCCTATCTGTATTGAGGCTGCTTGAGATACACATCAAAAGTTCTGTTGTTCATAACCCACGTTTGATGACAGACAAGCTGCACCACTGGACCTTCTTCCAGCGGCTGCACACCAACCACGTGTTGACTTTCTTAAGCAGCTCTGCGAGGTGGTCCGGATCAGACTTCATAATCTGGTCAAACTCAGCAAACTGATGCATGCACACAGACACAAAAACACAAATTGTGTTTGGTGATCCTTGGCATATTGAAGGCATATTTATGTTCTGCGTAATGACCTGCAAACCTTAATGCTTAATCTGTTGACTTTTCTGTACCTTTCCAGGGCGGAAGAACACTCTGGTCAATCCAAACTTGAAGTCACTGTCATTTAGCCCCAGAGCTTTGAATAATGCCTACAGAAGAACAAAGTCTCAGCAACATTGCATATATGGTAAGAACGCTTATGCTAGTAAATCAGTTCCCAAATGGGTCAGTGTTGCTATAGGCTTTTTTTACACAACTACTTAAGCTTTGTTTTAAACAGACTAGCTAATTATATAAACCCAGTAACAGTACATTCTGTATTAATCCAGTTAAGGAGAAAACTATTTAATTCATATAATCCCACCTTGCAGAAGAGTCGTGGATTCAGGCGTGTGAGCTTGTCAGGCATATACTGTTTATACATGTTGTAGAGCTCATGGAAGGGGGCCCTGGAGGGGAAGCCCCCCTGCATCAGGTCCAACACTGACACCATTCCTAATCAACAGAAAAATGGACCTGACATTTAAAGCACTATTAAAAAGAAACAGAATTGCCTGAGGAATTGCAGTATACTGTAAAATGTGCACTACTGATCGTCTACCAAATAAAAATTATGAACTTGAACTCCAAGCAAGCTGAAAACTGTTCACATACAGCATGCACTATTCTGCTTAATCCCCGACAAGCACAATGTCAATGTCTATCTCTATATCAATATAGGATAGGAAAAACTGCACTGAAAAGTAGTGTAGTCAAATGCCTGACAAGCTTTTTCCAGTCGCTACAGTTTAACATAATTTAACCTTTGTGGGAAGCAGTTGGAAGAATGTAATATTTACATGTTTTGCATTCTTTAAAAACTGGAGACCTTTATTTTTGAAGAAAGGTCCAATATTCAATGCCAGTTCTGGACATATGTGTAAATTGCTCAACTAACAGTAGAGCTACATTGGGTGCATCCTTATATATATTCACACATCCTAGATTAAATTATAAATTATGAATATAAAAACTTTTTTTATTCTACAGTACATATTGTACACACTGTTTTTGGTCCTACCTGAACACTGCAGCTGTGAAAGAATCAGAGCTCCTTCAAACTGGTGGCTGACCATCTTAAGGTTGGGTTTTACACAGCGGATAAAACTTGAGCCCTATGACACAAAGATTAATCAGGGAAAACACAGTGCAGTACTACAGTCTTTACCTGCCATCTATATAATTGGCATCTGAAGCAGTAATAAGTTGCTCCAGTACATACTGTATATTGTAAAGGGACATTTATTTCATGCTGATTTTGAGCAGAAAGCAAAAACCTTTTCTAGAAAATACAGAATGAATCTGACGCATAACTGACATATTACTCACAGTACTCCGAAGCTTTTCCAGTAGCAGGTTAAGCTGGGTCTGTGTGTACAAGCAGACAAAAGGAAATGTTTAATAATTTGATTTTAATGTTCATGATGAAGCTAGCCCCCGTGACCCTGTACACAGGATAGGCGGTTGATGATGGATGGATGGATGGGTGGATGTAGCCCAGGCAGACATTTCAAATGAGGCAGCAGTGACACACATCCTCATCACAGGTGAGGGAAGGGAGCAACCAGAGATAACAGTCATGCAAGGACAAAGGCAACGCTAGGAAAATTTAGTTGCATAGCACATGGAAAAAACAAGGAAATTCTACTCCGACGCATTAGGGTCATTGTAGATAAAAAAAATTACCAAGGCCGTAAATTTGCAAGAAAAAAACGTGGAAAAATAGGGTCTGCTGTCATTACTAACACAAGACAAGTGTCAGTACAGACATAACAGAAGAGGTGGAGCTTTCAGACAGTTAGGCAGATATAAGGGACTTCAACAAAGCCACTTTAAAGCATGTGTCACATCTTAGACATTTATAAATGTCTGCAGTTCTTTCCCATTTTTTTATGCTTTTGGCCTTCGAACAGAAGGAAATATCTCATAATACTGGTTAGTGAAAGTAGCTTAGATGTGACAGCTGTTGTTATTAACATTTGCATACCCTGCTTTTAACTGAGTAGACTACAGAGCCTTTAATAACACAAGCACATCTGAAGTTTTGTTCTCGTAAATTTATTACTTTAATCTCATTGAATATTCAAGTTTTTTCCTCCTATATGTACCTCTTTAATCTCAGAGTTTTTTCTTCCCTATCCCTCTGTAATTTATTTTTAACCTACTATAGCCCTAATACGCTGTCAAACAATTCAGAGTGCTTTCCATTAGATAATCTCTACAAACATCTCTGTTTTTTAGTCCAAGTTGTAACTAAACCATCACGTCTGAGCTGGATTTGGTTGTATGCAGGTAAACAGCTCATGTGGAGAGCAAAAGAGGCAGAAAGCATTGGCCATAAGCTTTCTAATAATCTCAGAACCCTACAGGTGCTGGTCATATAATTAGAATATCATCAAAAAGTTGATTTATTTCAGTAATTCCATTCAAAAAGTGAAACTTGCATAATGTATACATTCATTCCACACAGAGTGATATATTTCAAGTGTTCATTCCTTTTAATTTTGATGATTATAAATGACAACTAATGAAAACCCCAAAATCAGTATCTCAGAAAATTAGAATATTGTAAAAAAAAGTTAAATATTGAAGACAGCTGGTGCCACACTCTAATCAGCCAATTAACTCAAAACACCTGCAAAGGCCTTTAAATGGTCTCTCAGTCTAGTTCTGTAGGCTACACAATCATGGGGAAGACTGCTGACTTGACAGCTGTCCAAAAGACGACCAATGACACCTTGCACAAGGAGGGCAAGACACAAAAGGTCATTGCTAAAGAGGCTGGCTGTTCACAGAGCTCTGTGTCCAAGCACATTAATAGAGAGGTGAAGGGAAGGAAAAGATGTGGTAGAAAAAAGTGTGCAAGCAATAGGGATAACCGCACCCTGGAGAGGATTGTGAAACAAAAGCCATTCAAAAATGTGGGGG
>NC_060160.1:14558615-14565979 GCF_021292245.1 Micropterus dolomieu
CCTGCTATTTTGCAAGTTCTCCCACTTAGAAATCATGGAGGGGTCTGAAATTGTCATCGTAGGTGCATGTCCACTGTGAGAGACATAATCTAAAAAAAAAAATATCCAGAAATCACAATGTATGATTTTTTAACTATTTATTTGTATGATACAGCTGGCTAATACCCTAAAGGGTGCCCTCTTTGCTTGCGCGCTCCCGGGTACATTATCAAATCCGGGTTTGTTATTTTCCAAACTACAATGTAAACAAAAATGGCACATTCTCATATCCAACCTTCCATGGTCTAGTCAGACCCCTCCATGATTTCTAAGTGGGAGAACTTGCAAAATAGCAGGGTGTTCAAATACTTATTTTCCTCACTGTATAGATCAAACTGATGGCACAGAGTTTCAGCTACTTAAATGAATGCTGCAGCAAGTCTGAGCTCATGTCAGCCATGTCTCCAGCTTCCCTGCTGAGTTGAGGCTGCTAATTCAATAATACGAAGGATTTAGCTCCTCTATTTGGAATAGCTGCTAATATATCAGAGTAGAGTACTGATCTATGAATCATTAGCCAGATTAGATTACCATTACTATTTGTAATTCATACTGACTGGAACGATGAATCTGATGAACCAGGGCTGAGGCTTTACTTTTGCTGCTTCAAGGGGAAAAAAAAGGAAGCGAAGCAATGGCCAGGCTCTGCTTTTGGTAGTATAGTGAATAGGAAATGGATGGTTGTAAAAAGACGGAGGTGGTGCTCTAGCTACTTCGCCAGCAATCTTAGCCAGTGTGTATACTTCTACTGCACACATGCTTTCATCTGCTTAATCTCTGTGGGGTGCACATGTAAGACACGTGGCCTGTGGAGCTTCTTTCTTGCATCAGAGCTGCTTTTGGTTTCCAGGGATCAGCTGACTCACAGGGATTGTAGGAGACATGCAACCCTGGATGCCTGAGTCGATATGGACAAGATTACAGGCTATTGGATCAAATGTAAATTTGTGCTCACTGGACTTGAAGATAAGGCCCATGCAGGCTTTGAGAGAACTTACCCTGGCTTTAAACACAAATTTGGGTTGTGGAAAATGTAGAGTTTAAATTAACAATATGATAATCAAACCTATTGGGTTGTGAATCCAGTTTCAGTGGATGTAGCTAATGGTGATGAGGTAGCTGCACCAAGCAGAGGCGTCCTGATGTAACCTCTGTGGATGTGGATTTTCTTGCTGTCCAGCATTATCGAACATGGAAGGTTGGATATGAGAATGTGCCATTTTTGTTTACATTGTAGTTTGGAAAATAACAAACCCGGATTTGATAATGTACCCGGGAGCGTGCAAGCAAAGAGGGCACCCTTTAGGGTATTAGCCAATCAGAAGACAGAAGGCTTTTGGGGAGGAGTGGGCTTTAAAGAGAGAGGAGCATCTACAGCTTGTTTCAGACAGAGGCTGAAATGAGGGCCTGCATGAAGGGCCAGTATAAGATATATAATATCTAATATTTATTTGAACTTTGACTCATGCAAAGCTACCATACAGGAGTCACACAACTACAATACAGGGCTGGAAATGCAGTATAATTGGTCACTCTTAAACACTGTTCAATGGCTGTGTCTGAAATTACTCCCTAATCACTGAATAGGATGTCTGAACTAATGAGTGTCTATTATATAGGGAATAGTGAATGAGTGGACAAGGGAGTGATTTCAAACACAGCTAGTGTGCAAGGTATGTGAAACTGCAGGTAACCATGGAAACTACGTATTATGTTCCTGTACATAACCTACAATGGCGTCACCTCACTCATGACACAAACAGGTGGTTTCCAACCTACAAGAAGTAAAGGAAAACCCACAAGGAGTCCCAAGATATATCCGATAGCTCAACAGATGATTAAAAGGATAAACAAAACATGTATATTAAAGAAATAAATCTATTATTATGTTTATTTTTGTCTGTTTTTGTTTTTGTTTCATTCTTGTGAAATACTTTCACCTCTTCAGGCCTCTAAAAGTCCATTATGAGAAGTAAAAACTTTACTACGCAGGTCCACATTGAGGCCATAACATTACTTTGTGCTTTCTCATCCCGGTCCTTCTGGCACTTTTTGCAGGTATTTCTGCCTCCGGAGCTGTGGAGTCTGGATTAGATTTTGATTGCCCCGTTGTTCATGCTCAACAACCGCAACCACAATTATTATTTATAGTCTTGTTACTATTATTGTTATTGCTATCATTGTCATTATTAATATCAGTAATTTAATCAATATTATTAACACAGACATTACCATCATTTAAAATCTTTTTAAAAACTTTCATAGTGCTACTGTGTGTTCTCAATGAAGCATTATTTTCCTTTTTGTCAGTTATTTTCTCCTTGTCTTGCATACACTTGCACAACACTAGTGTTGAGCTAACTCAACACTAGTGGATAAATATAGTACAATCCAGACTAACAACGAAAGGTGACAGAGCATTTGCTGTCAGTGGCCCGAGGCTCTGGAATGACCTGCCTGAGGAAATTAGGCTGGCGGGGTCTGCTTCTTCTTTTAAGTCTCTTTTAAAAACTTATTTTAACCAGAAAGCATATCCTGATTTTATCTGAGCGGCCAGTAATTTTAATATTGTTGCCTGTCATTCTGTATTTTACCCTTATGTATCTTAGTCCTCATTGTTCGTTTTCTTTGTATTTTATGTGTGCTTTGTTGTGAAGCACTTTGTACACTGTTTTGATATGTGCTATATAAATAAAGATTATTATTAATACAATTTATACCATTTGTACCATTATAAATATTGTAGATAGCATATTTTAATGGTATGAAAGAAAATTGTGAGTTGCCAGGAAATAAATATTGGCTATCTTCACTAATAGCTAAGACTCTAAGCACCTGGTACTTAAAGGCAGCTGATATCATTAATAAGATTTAAGCTAGATGTACAGTAAAGTAGGTGAGTTAAGATGTAATGTAATTATCATGCAGTCATAAAATATACATGTATCCAGAGGACACAAATACTGAACAAATTTAGAAAAACTAAATTTTTGAGTCATGGGAAGCACATATTATAGTCAAGCTCATGAGCTTTTGCTGTCCACCAGCACTAAAAAGGACAGACAAGCTTTAACCACCACAGACTCATGCGGCGCCAATTAAGATCACGGTAACAAAACAGTCACATACTGCACATTCTGATCGACCTCTCATTTACGATTAGGTGTCCCATCTTCAATTCTGAGTAACCTGTGATCACACATAATTATCCTCTAAATGGCTTATCTTGATGATTCATGCCACATACACATACTACATTTGACTGGTGATTTCTTAAAGTCAAAGGCGTTTTCTGTTGGCTTTGCATTGCTGATATTATCCTGCATCTATATTAGGTTCTGAGATATTTAGAACTATGACAGAGATTAAGACAGACAGTGAGGGGGTGAGTGACTGATTACTGTTGGTGTTAGGTACACAGGGCAGTAATAGAAACCTAAGCTGATATCTTACATGGCTCTGGCTGAGGATGAAGAGATAGGAAGATCTGAAAAAGACTCATCACTGAGAGAAACACAGCAACAGGAAATATGCAGTTACACATGCATGCTGAGGTTATTGTTCACACTGCTTGTTCACTGTGCACTGCATAGTATACTGCACAAAAGCCATATATAATGGAAAGGTGTGCATTGCAGTCACATATACAATACCTGCGCAGGCTTGCATCCAACTGCCCCTCCTCAGTGATGAGCTCCGCTTCATTTTGAGCAATTCTCATGGCTAACTCCCTGTCTCTTCTCTCCTGCTCCAGCATGGTGGCATGCTGGACCTGCTCCTCACGCTTCAGAGCCAGCTCAAACTCCAGCTCTGCCTGTAAACAAAAACACACAACACTTCATAAATAATCTACATAAACCTAGCTCTTGTCCAAATACTAATGCTGCCCTTTGTGCCCGACAATCTGCTGTGTGCCCAAGCCCGATTAGACCCATTAATCCAGATTGAAGGGCTGCTAATAAAGCTTTCAATTCATTTGTCTAGACACAGACAACAGAAATACATTCAACATCAATCAGTAGGGAAACTGTTTATAGACTTGACCCAGATTTATATATATATATATATATATACACACACACACATCCAGGTTTGCCTGTTGACATGGTTGTCATGATAAATTCTGTACTATATCATGTACATTTACATGGTATACATGGTGTACAGCTTCAATCAGTCAGTCGGACAGGCAGGCAAACAGTTACAGAAGTTGCAGAATTGTTCATGTTCACAAATATTCATTACACTATTGTGAATGATATCGAAACATATCGAAAGTCTTCAACTGAGTTGTGCAGAGTGTCAACTGCAGAGTTGAGGACATTTTAAAGGGAGCAGTGCTAGATTAACCTTTGACACAGCAGAAAATAGCAAAGAAATCACAAGTCACAGCAGACACCCAAAAAAGTGTACTGCTGCAGCTTTCAGCCTTTAGAGCAGTGGGTAAACAAACTTTGTTGAGAGCCTCCTGAGACATGTGGCTTATGACAGCCTGGTGTCAACGGTCTCGCAACTAGAAAGAAAAAAAATGACTGGTCTTGGGTGAATAAAAAAGGGCGTTAGATGTACAGAAGGTGGGATGTATGTGTAACAGATGGACGAAGTGATGGTTAGGAAAGGTGACACATAATAGCAAAACAGAGGAGGAGCAGGTGTATGTAGTGATCAGGCCAGAGGAGAAAAGTGAAGTGAAAGAAATAGCAATGAAACCAAAAAGTGAGACATTTAAATGTGAGAGAAAGAGACGGATAACGGGGACAAAGTGTAGATGAGAGTAATAAAACACAGGAGAGCACACAGAAGGATAAAGTAGTTTTGTTAGGAGAAACTCGGCAAGAAGTGGAATGATCAATCAGGACCCTGTGGACAACCCTCTGGGAATCTGACCAATGTCATGACACAACTGTTGCTGTGGGAGACCAAAGAGCTAATGGATGTTTCACTCAGAGGGGAGAGCAGGCAGACACTGAGCCATACCGGTGGTTTTATATATTTTTTTACCCTGCCAATTAAATACAACACACATATTTTACACTACATCCTCGGAAGCCTTGGGATTCATTTGTAAGGTCAGCCTCGTATTGTATGAAAATCAACCTCAAGAGACATGAAATTAGTTGTAAGTTACTGGTATGCTGCTTAAAGTAGGGACTGTTCTGAAAGCGCTCTCGTGGTTTAAAATGGAAAACGTACAGTCAGCGTTTGCTCATTGTATGACCCCTAGCTTCTAAATGTAATGCTTTTCAGCAATTTATTTTGAGTCTCACATGTCGGAGCCTCCTTTAAAGCCCCACTCCAACTGCTTTGTTTGTTGCCATTTGGTCTGCAACAAATGGTTATATTTTTTTTCACTGTCAGTTAACATGCAGATTATTTTCTCGAATAATCAATTAACCTTTTGATTTATAAAAAGAAAATGCACATCGAACAACTGATGAGTTGTATGTGGGTTCAACAGTGTCCAAAACCTAAAGAGATTCAGACAAAACAAGCAAGTGTTCTAGAAGCTGGAGAAAGGGAAATGTTTTTCAAACCATTAAATCAATTTTCAAAATTGTTACAGATTAGCCTTCTGTTGATTTACTAATCCATTATTGAGTAGTTGTTTTAGCTTAATGGCGATTATGTACACAATCACAAACTCTACAAAACACTTTGACATAAATATTTCATAAATTGACTGACTTATTTCCAATCCAGTCCCTATCCACTTAAAATAGGTTTCTGCTGTAAACTTAGTACATCGTTCAGTTTATTTTATGGGTTTAACCTGGAAATAGGGGGAGAAACCATAATAATTTAATGACAGTGTTCAGTTTTCACATTATACTCTACAAATTGACCGTGTGAAGATCCTGCTCAGTCTAGGAAACCATCTTGCTTAAATGTGAATATAATGGCAGGGTATGAGCACTGCAGGGGTATATCATCAAAAAGTTGATTTATTTCAGTAATTCCATTCAAAAAGTGAAACTTGCATAATGTATACATTCATTCCACACAGAGTGATATATTTCAAGTGTTCATTCCTTTTAATTTTGATGATTATAAATGACAACTAATGAAAACCCCAAAATCAGTATCACAGAAAATTAGAATATTGTGAAAAAGTTAAATATTGAAGACACCTGGTGCCACACTCTAATCAGCCAATTAACTCAAAACACCTGCAAAGGCCTTTAAATGGTCTCTCAGTCTAGTTCTGTAGGCTACACAATCATGGGGAAGACTGCTGACTTGACAGCTGTCCAAAAGACGACCAATGACACCTTGCACAAGGAGGGCAAGACAAAAGGTCACTGCTAAAAAGGCTGGCTGTTCACAGAGCTCTGTGTCCAAGTACATTAATAGCGAGGCGAAGGGAAGGAAAAGATGTGGTAGAAAAAAGTGTGCAAGCAATAGGGATAACCACACCCTGGAGAGGATTGTAAAACAAAAGCCATTCTAAAATGTGGGGGAGATTCACAAAGAGTGGACTGCAGCTGGAGTCAATGCTTCAAGAACCACCACGCACAGACGTGGGTTTCAGCTGTCGCATTCCTTGTGTCAAGCCACTCTTGAACAAGACACAGCGACAAGGACTGGACTGCTACTGAGTGGTCCAAAGTTATGTTCTCTAATGAAAGTAAATTTTGCATTTCCTTTGGAAATCAAGGTCCCAGAGTCTGGAGGAAGAGAGGAGAGGCACAGAATCCACGTTGCTTGAAGTCCAGTGTAAAGTTTCCACAGTCAGTGAGGGTTTGGGGTGTCATATCATCTGCTGGTGTTGGTCCACTGTGTTTTCTGAGGTCCAAGGTCAACACAGCTGTCTACCAGGAAGTAAACTCGCCTGACCTTAACCCTATGGAAAATCTATGGGGTATTGTGAAGAGGAAGATGCGATACGCCAGACCCAGCAATGCAGAAGAGCTGAAGGTCACTATCAGAGCAACCTGGGCGCTCATAACACCTGAGCAGTGCCACAGACTGATCACTCCATGCCACGCCACATTGCTGCAGTAATTCAGGCAAAAGGAGCCCCAACTAAGTATTGAGTGCTGTACTTGCTCATACTTTTCATGTTCATACTTTTCAGTTGGCCAACATTTCTAAAAATCCTTTTTTTTGTATTGGTCTTAAGTAATATTCAAATTTTCAGAGATACTGAATTTGGGATTTTCATTAGTTGTCAGTTTTAATCATCACAATTAAATGAAATAAACATTAGAAATATATCAGTCTGTGTGTAATGAATGAATATAATATCCAAGTTTCACTTTTTGAATGGAATTACTGAAATAAATCACCTTTTTGATGATATTCTAATTATATGACCAGCACCTGTA
>NC_060160.1:14566079-14611718 GCF_021292245.1 Micropterus dolomieu
CAATTCTGTCTCTGAGCTCTTCAGGCAGTTCCTTTGACCTCATGATTCTCATTTGCTCTGACATGCACTGTGAGCTGTAAGGTCTTATATAGACAGGTGTGTGGCTTTCCTAATCAAGTCCAATCAGTATAATCAAACACAGCTGGACTCAAATGAAGGTGTAGAACCATCTCAAGGATGATCAGAAGAAATAGACAGCACCTGAGTTAAATATGAGTGTCACGGCAAAGGGTCTGAATACTTATGACCATGTGATATTTCAGTTTTTCTTTTTTAATAAATTTGCAAAAATTTCTACATTTCTGTTTTTTTCTGTCAAGATGGGGTGCTGAGTGTACATTACTGAGAAATAAAATGAACTTTTTTAATTTTTGGAAAATGGCTGCAATGAAACAAAGAGTGAAAAATTTAAAGGGGTCTGAATACTTTCCGTACCCACTGTAATGTATGTACCTGTTTGGTCCATGACAGGACTTGATTTCAGTGGAACTTTCTGTTGCTGCAGCAGAAACATTCATTAAAAGATGTATTTTTGGAAGCAGTATTCATTTTGTTGTCTTGATTGTTACAAACTCAAGTTTAATTTAAAAGCTGATAGCTAAATTAGAGGCATTGTGTAATTTTGTGATTCATAATCCAAATAGTCAATTACTCTCAAATTAGCCCTAAATCACTCTCACTGCCAGAAGGGGAGACAAAGGCTCCACACTGCAGGTTTAGATTTTACTATGGTTTTATTCATTTTACTTTAATGTGTACTGCCCTCATTGTTTAAATATCATACTTCATTATTTGCAATGTTTCTTTATTTACTGCTCAGTATATAATCTTTATTAGGTGCGAAAGGGATGTCAAGTCTGGAATGCATAGTTTAAACAGCATCCATTCACTTAACAAAAAGGAAAAAAAAAACATATACACTATATTGCGCTAATTGCTGCAATTTCACATGGCAAATTACATCTGTGTGTAATAATCTGTGTCAAGGAGAGCAGAGCAGTAAAGGTGCTATAAATTAAAATGTACATGCACACATACAAAAGTACCGAAATTAATCTGTTGCAGTTCTTCAGCTGGCTGCAGCTCTGCTGTGTCTATGTTGTACCATCACTGCAGTATCCTGCAGCTGCTTCCAGGTCTCCATTATTGCTTTGTTCCTTTCATCCACAGACAGTGCTCTGCACATGAAAATACAGGAAACACATGACAAGACACTAGTTTAACATGCTAATATGAATTTTTTGGGCTGACTCATCAAGCGAACACATAAAAAATTACTGTACACAATATATTCAGATTATGGTGGCATTAAAACACAAAAAATGCAACCTTTGCTGAAGGTAGAAATTGCAGGTTTCCTCGAAAGTGACACAGCTCCATGTTTTTTGTTTTGTTTTTGTTTGTGAAACATTGTACTCCTTAATGATGTCAGACTCTCCGAAACAGAAGATGAAAAGTTGACTCTGGCTTCTGTCTTTAGAAGAAGCACCGCAGCTGGGGTCCTTGTCACCTGTGTAAGACAATGAAAGTTCTATTTCATGTAACTTTGCGTAACGTAACGTTGTGTAACTTTCCTATGACGTAATGCAAAACAAATCAAACATTTGGCTTTGCGTTTACCTTTTATGAACAGAGTTTGCTGTCTGGTGTTCAGAGCATAAACAGGAGTGCAGGGAGTAGCAATCACATGAGTTGTGGGAGGAATCAAGAAGCACACAGTGGTTTTGTTGATGACATCTTGGAGGAACATTTTTCCATTTCTTTGCACCACAAGCGACTAGTTGAGGCAAGAAAAATAAAGTAGAAAATACTGTAAGTTTTAGAAATTTTGTATTATGAACTAAACTCAGTTACTAACTTCTTGTTCTTACCAAGCTCTGCAGGAAAGGCACTGATATAGTGACAGTTGGGAGGTCCTTGCTGTCTTTTGGCCTGTAGATAGGAAATAATGTGTGAAAATGTTTTGCCTGATGCAATATGATTGCATTTATAATGTATTGCATGTATAAATAAAATATGTAAATATGTATGTATTACACAGACCTTTCAGTCAGCTGCATTGTGCAGGATTGTGTCCCTCGCCCTGTGGTTACTGTATGAATTGCTCCACTTTTACACAGCACCAAAAGATGGACTTTTGCTGCAGTAAAAGTCTGGGAATCATTAGCAGACACAGGCCAATAATCCACAAACTGCATTCTGAAGAAGGCACTGTCTGCTGCTGACACTAAGACAACACACAATGGAGAGCCTGCAGGGAAGACAAGAAAATGAAAGCGAATCAAACAAGCCATGACCTTGTTTATATTACAAACCTCTAACAAGCAGAAATGGCTGTAAGCTTGGCTAATAGCTTGTCAGTCACTCACAAACACACATGAAGTGTCATTACATCTTCCCACAAACTGATTCAGCCTTATTATCGCTAACCAATTAACATTCTTTCGGGGAAATTCTAAATATATCTCAGTCATGCTTTGATGTGTGCGAGTGTTTGGGGGGCATTGAACCACAGAAGCACTAAGAACACAGACCTAACAGTATGCTAGTGTAACTGACTTGTTGAAGAAGACGCCTCTTGACACTTTTTTGTTGTGTTAATTAAAATTTACAATATCTGTTATATAATTTCTGCATATAAATTGTGTCAACATGTCACCAATTAGGTAGCTGGTTTATGACAAATAATCTCTAAAATCTTCTAAAATCTAATCTTCTCTGCCCAAAAGTTATTCAGGGAAATTTGAAAACATTAGGAAATATACTACATTTACTTACTTTCGCAGATTACCTACAAATGTAGCTAAACGTGAACACGAGTATCGTATCTTTGTCACTTGTTTTCATTAAAAACGGCTATCTTTTTAATTAACACCAAGGACATTGCTGAAGGTTCAGTTGCATGTCAGTTTGTCTCGGTCACGTTTTTTTTGGACATTTGGCGTTGTGCACCTGGAACGCTTGGAGGTCGTAAATTGGAATTGCTCCAAACACCATGAAAAACTTATCCACACCTGGAAATTACTAATCAAATTCCATACTGCGTATGAGCTCTGGCTACAGCTAAATGACACTGGGGTCAGATTTGCTGAAATATTAGATATACCTCACCATAAGATTTGCTCACCAGATTGTCTGTCCCAGACACACACCAAAGCGCCATCGAGCCCAAGAGCTATGTAATGGGTGCATCTACTAACAGCAGAGCAGAGGATTTCCTGTTCATTTGGCCACAACACATCTGGCATGGGTTCCACATCTGCCTCAAAAAGAGAAGGGTCAAAACCAAAAATGTATGCCTGTCCTCTCCAGTACAAAGAAAAAAGCACCGTACACGTGAGCTCTTCACAAGCGGGACCACATTTTAAAGATGCGGTTTTGAGCATCTCTAGCAAATTCATGTCAAATAAATGAACAAATAAATATCCTATACCTGGTTTGTTCTTAGGTGTTTTTTTCAGCAAATACTGAAGAAGATTATGGCTACCACTCCACCACACACAGACAGCAACAGGCAATCCTGCTGAGAAAAGGTCAGAAATTAAAGATGACATTAATAGGAGCATAGCCTGTCACCACAGACTTGAAAATGCGTTTAGAAAGGATTGACTGAATATGAGGGATGTAATCCACAGGAATTCAAGGGGTATACCCTTGTGCCTGTCAATCTGCAATTCTCCAAAGGTTATTCATTAAAACAGAAAGTCCCTGATTATGATCTATTATTCTGTCACATGGTTTTGTGGGAATGCCTCTGAAACCGTGCTGGGCAACTGTATTAAATTATTCTTTATCATGGAAAGTTCACATATTCAACACTCATATTTCAAATACTGGAGAAGCCAGCACCCTCCCTCCTCCATTACAAACCTGGCTGAGACTTTGCTTTACTTTCACCAGGAAACTGACCACAAGGCAGAAGAAAGTGGTGGGTGCAACGTCTGAAAAAGAATCAGTGCAACATGAGACAAGAAGAAGGCTGAGAATTACATAAAATTATTTATTTACAGGCAATATTGTCAATATTAGCCCAACTAAGGTTTCAGAAGGTGGGTTGAAGTCAGGGGGTCTGACCAAAAAACAAATAAAATACTTAAAAGACTCAAACACATTTCATGCAAATACTTAAATCAAAGCCCATGTATGTATTACGTAATTATGTTGTGTATTAAAACTACAACAGAACTAGCTCAGTTGTGAAATGATGATTGTATTTTTGTATAGTTTATTGTACCTTGGGCTTTCAATTGTTTTTCCTGCATCTGTATTGAAACACCCAAGTTCCTCCCATTGGTGACAGCTGCTGGTGTCTCTGTCCAGAGCCAAACTGTGTGTCAAAAAGTCTGCCATCTGCAAGACCTCAAGCCCTGCAAAATAGCAGAAACATGATGTGATATTTACTCGGCTGTATTTGGCATGCTCATGCTGTTTTACTTCAATTATACCACACTACATTTTTGGTCCAGGTAAAATTATACCCGCTGGTATTTTGGGTGGCTTGATTTTTATCTTGACTGCGACTGGAGACCATTTCACATCCACATCTCCAGAGAAGTTTGGGTCCTAAGGATAAAAAAAAATCCTGTCAGCTACTCTGGATTGCAACACGTTTCAAGCTTAGTGCTCTTCCTCAGGTAACACTGAGTCCAAGTCTTTTTGTGCTCTTTATGCCATTATATACAGGTGCTGGTCATATAGTTAGAATATCATCAAAAAGTTGATTTATTTCAGTAATTCCATCCATTCAAAAAGTGAAACTTGTATAATGTATACATTCATTCCACAGACTGATATATTGCAAGTGTTTATTTCATTTAATTTTGATGATTATGACTGACAACTAATGACAACCCCCAAATCAGTATCTCAGAAAATTTGATTATTGTGAAAAGGTTCAATATTGAAGACACCTGGTGCCACACTCTAATCAGCTAATTAACTCAAAACACCTGCAAAGGCCTTTAAATGGTCTCTCAGTCTAGTTCTGTAGGCTTCACAATCATGGGGAAGACTGCTGACTTGACAGCTGTCCAAAAGATGACCATTGACACCTTGCACAAGGAGGGCAAGACACAAAAGGTCATTGCTAAAGAGGCTGGCTGTTCACAGAGCTCTGTGTCCAAGCACATTAATAGAGAGGCGAAGGGAAGGAAAAGGTGTGGTAGAAAAAAAGTGTACAAGCAGTAGGGATAACCGCACCCTGGAGAGGATTGTGAAACAAAAGCCATTCAAAAATGTGGGGGAGATTCACAAAGAGTGGACTGCAGCTGGAGTCAATGCTTCAAGAACCACCACGCACAGACGTATGCAAGACATGGGTTTCAGCTGTCGCATTCCTTGTGTCAAGCCACTCTTGAACAAGACACAGCGTCAGAAGCGTCTCGCCTACGCTAAAGACAAAAAGGACTGGACTGCTGCTGAGTGGTCCAAAGTTATGTTCTCTAATGAAAGTAAATTTTGCATTTCCTTTGGAAATCAAGGTCCCAGAGTCTGGAGGAAGAGAGGAGAGGCACACAATCCACGTTGCTTGAAGTCCAGTGTAAAGTTGCCACAGTCAGTGATGGCCATCACTCTGGCCATGTCATCTGCTGGTGTTGGTCCACTGTATTTTCTGAGGTCCAAGGTCAACGCAGCCGTCTACCAGGAAGTTTTAGAGCACTTCATGCTTCCTGCTGCTGGCCAACTTTATGGAGATGCAGATTTCATTTTCCAACAGGACTTGGCACCTGCACACAGTGACAAAGCTACCAGTACCTGGTTTAAGGACCATGGTATCCCTGTTCTTAATTGGCCAGCAAACTCGCCTGACCTTAACCCCATAGAAAATCTAAGGGGTATTGTGAAGAGGAAGATGCGATACACCAGACCCAACAATGCAGAAGAGCTGAAGGCCACTATCAGAGCAACCTGGGCGCTCATAACACCTGAGCAGTGCCACAGACTGATCGACTCCATGCCACGCCGCATTGCTGCAGTAATTCAGGCAAAAGGAGCCCCAACTAAGTAATTCAGGCAAAAGGAGCCCCAACTAAGTATTGAGTGCTGTACATGCTCATACTTTTCATGTTCATACTTTTCAGTTGGCCAACATTTCTAAAAATCCTTTTTTTTGTATTGGTCTTCAGTAATATTCAAATTTTCGGAGATACTGAATTTGGGATTTTCATTAGTTGTCAGTTTTAATCATCACAATTAAATGAAATAAACATTTGAAATATATCAGTCTGTGTGTAATGAATGAATATAATATCCAAGTTTCACTTTTTGAATGGAATTACTGAAATAAATCACCTTTTTGATGATATTCTAATTATATGACCAGCACCTGTACATATTAGCTTTTTATTAGCTTTTCAAAATGTATCCACATTCAAATCGACGTCAGATGAGAGCAGACTGTAAACAATGATGGTGAAGAGGACGTCTTGGCCTGGATGTCCGCTATCTGGATATCACCTGGCTATACTTAGCCAAACACTGGCCGTTGCCCCCAACAGCTCAATTGATTCCGAGATTACACAACACATAAAAGGCATTAAGATGATATAAAAGAAACAAGGCGATATAAAAAGAAAACATAATAGACACACATAAATAGGATTTAAAGGATTAAAACAAAGAAGAGGATTGAAATAAGATACATGTAAAACAGAATAAAACATATTAAACAGTAGAATACATTAATAGATATTAATTAATAGTCCCAATTTTAAATAAATAAAAATAAAAAAATAACAAAATGCAGTAACAAACACAAAAGTATTAAGCCCTGATCTAAAAGAATGATTTTCTGAGAGTTTGTTGCAGAAATGTGGTACATAAAAACAGTGTGCAGCTTCTCCATGATTAGTTCTGACTCTAGGGACAGTGAGCTGACCTGTCCCAGACCCTCTGAAATGCTGCAGCTGTCTGATCAAATAAATCAAGCTTATTGAAGAAAATCATTCTAAATCCAGCTGAAACACAAGTCCTTTAATTCTTGATTTATTCCTACAGTTAGTCTATGCTGATACTGTAATTGCCTTAATGTGGATGTTAAAATGTTGGTTGATGAGTCCATGACTACACTGGCTTCTGACTTGGTTAACGTTAGCGACTGATGCTGAGTGCTGACTTCAAATCGTTCTTCTTTGAGTCAAAAGACAAACATTTCAGTTTTTTTTCTCCCTTTGTTTAACTAGAGAAAAATTTGGCACATCCAAACTATTGATTTGTTTGATGCACTATGGGACCTTAGTTACATGGTGATATTGTTACATAAATCAGTGTGTCGTCACAAAAGGCACGTGCATTATTATAGTTTTTTGGCAATTACCTCAGAGAAGGAGGACTGCCTTGCATTTTTCGCAACCTGCATTAAGTTTTTCCTTACCAGAGATCGCCTTTACCATTAGTAATTTCAGAACAGAAATGTACAAGACCATTGAGCATGGGCATACTGTGGATGACTTATAAATAGATGAATAAACAATGTTGCTTTAAAAATACAAGTAAGGAGTGCTCATTTTGATACATTTATCTTATCTTGAGTCCATATCTTATGCATTAGTGATGCAAGCAAAGAAGGTACATTAATAATAAAGAAACCTCGAGTCAAAATAAGACTGCCGTTGAGTTTTTTGATTGCTGTTGAGACATGTGGCTGGAAGTTCTGTACTTATGGCTCGCTCAACAAACGTCTATGAGAAAGAGTTCTTTCTTTCTTTTATTCTTCCTCTATCTTATTTCTTTCACTCTCCCTGTTTTCTAACTCCTCTCTATTATACCTCAGGCTGACTTTATCCAGCTTTATCCACAAAGGAAGGTTTTCTCAGAGTAAAGAGATGGAAGAGAGGAGGAAATCTAAAAGACGGGAACCTTGAATAAAGAGGAGAAAGAGGGATGGGAAGAAGAGTGGAAAGGTGAAAAGTTACTGAACATGTCTAGAGATTAGAGTTAAAAACGAGTGTTATGAAATATTCAACAACATTTTACATGTTTAAATAGGAAAGCAGCACATTTAATAAAGCATGTTCAGCAAATTCATGTATTGCAAATATTACATCTAAATAATTGCATTTTTACAGAATTACTAGACAACCAAATATCAAATTTAATATGAATTATTTTTATGTATTCTTTAATTTGGACTACATACTATGCAGTTAGTCTCTCCCCAATCCAGTTGGTCAAAATATATAAAATTAAATAATGCTATTCTAATTCTATCGGACAATAAAAGATATGATCTACCATCCCACAAAGTATTGTAGCAAGTGTTTAGATTCAGATCCATAATTCAATAGAAAAAAATACATTTGATTTCCTTATTATTTGCGATAGTTAAGTATTATGATAAACTAAAAATGAGTTTATTTATGTTCAGCCACTCTGACCTTGAACTTGTTGCCAACGCTGATGAAGCTGAGTTTTCCCGCTTTCTGTTTGGAGTCCTTGGTGGTGCTGGAGTTCTCAAACAGCTCTCGAACAAATTTGTCTTTTGATTCACACACTAAGCTCTCCAAGGACATGTGGAGGGCATCATTATTCTTCTCCACAAACCGAGTCTATGGACACAAACACACGCAAATCCATACATTTATGTAGTGGCAGACTTTTATACAGATGTACAAAATACAAAGACAAATGAGGAAAGCCTTAATCCCTGCAGCATACAACACACAAGTATAAGTGATGTATTGTAACTACTCAACAGTGAAAATAATCATTAGCTGGAGACTTAAAATGTGACATTGACTTCATTGACTATTGAGTTTTACTTAGCTTTAACCTTAGCTAGTAACTCCATTGTCTTATGGAACTGGTAGACACATAATAAGTAGAGTTGTTTGGTAAAAACATGATATTACTGGATTTTGTGAATATCACACATACCCAACAGTCCTACATAAGATATATGTTAAGAATTACTGTTTCATAGCAGACAGCTCCAGCAAAGTGCCTGATGATAAAGCCCTCGTCATCCCGGAGATTCCTATGAATGGTCAACTTTGACTTCCTGGGAACCTAAGTGGGGGAGGAAGAAAGCAAATCAAATTTAATGACAGTGCTAAAACACATCATCTATCCATCACCATCTCTGCAGCAGAATCTCACTCATCCACACCCTTATTGAATGGAGAGGGCAGCTTTGGAGAATGAAGCATTTGGATCAGTGAAGTGCAGCAAAAAAAATTTATTTGTATTTTTTTGTTATTTAACATGTTTACTTACATTGATATTAAAAAGGGATATAACAACTGTACACAGTTGAGATATATATTTTTAAATGCCACATTATTTTTATCTGGCTCACGTATTATAATGGACCCGAAAAATCCATTACCAATATTATTCAGGGATAATAAATAAAATGTAGCACCCAGCTTTTTAAAGCTCCATTAGCTTCATCAGTGAGGGAAAGCATTATAAATTATCCTCAATGTGAACACTGTACAGCAAAAATGTGACATTCCAGCACTTTAGATTAAGATCAATGTGTTTCATCCTATTAAATGTAAAGAATAGTCTTCATTTGAGTAATAACTCTCCCTGCACTATGTGGCTGCAGCCAGCCACCTCTAATCTTAAATTTGAATTGGTGTCAAGGCTACAGTTTTAAAAGGATTTCATGCTTGAAGAGATACAGGCAGAGTGACGAACTAAGGGGACAATAACAGAGACAGAGGGAGGGACTGGGACTGTGCATCATTCACAAAACTGCTGTTACAAACAGGCAGAGTAAAAATTACCACAATGAGAAAAACACTATGTGCAGTTACATCGCTGCCTGCTCTCACAAAAGAACTTAGGACACAAAGGAAGAGAACAATAGCAGATTACTGGACAAAAACCAAGGACAGAAGGAGAGGGAGAAAATAAGAAAGATAATAAAAGAAGAGAGAGGGAGGGAGAGGGAAGAGAGAACACAGCTAAGAGATCTGACCGTCAGTCTGAAGTGGTCTTTATGCTTGCTATGAACAGCCAGTGCAAAGTGTTGGTCGCTGGGCTGAGGAAGACGGTTCTCTTCATCCAAAATGTCCAGGACTCCCACCAGCTTTGCTTCTACTAGGTCTGGAACAACAGTTATGTGCATCAGCAACAGTATGTTTCATTCATGTTTAAGCCCAGCTCTACAACATACAATGAAGCATCAGTATGAAAAGTAATACCCTAATGCTTACTGTTAACACTTTCCAAACTGATAATATTTCATCAAATGCTTATAGAGATTTTAGGGTAAACAATAAAACACGTGAATCCCTGTGAAGGTATTTAGGAAGCGTGAGGTGGGACTCATCATTACGATACAGAAGTTATAAAATCACTAAACATTCAGTTTATGAAAATGACATTTATTGGAAATTTCCACTGTTTACTGCTTCTGGGTGTGAATATTCAAAGCACAAAACATGTTCATCAGGATGTTCATTTAGCCATATATCTGAATTATTCATACGGCATGCTGTGTTTGGAATATAATCTAATAGCCAAGGACCTCTGAAAAAATTTGCATGAACAAGCACCTGTGCATAAATCCTGAAGATTGATGAGTGAATTAATGGCCAACCCAAACGGTCATTTGCAAGTCATAAATGTTATTTGCGGCTGTCAGTTAACCTCGCACCTGAATAATCACAGCCTTTGAAATACAAATCAAACTGCTTCACCTTGATACACTGACTACTTCATCCCATAATTCGAGAATTCATTCGAGGACAGAGACAACAAAAACAAGGGGGCATTATTTCTCCGGCTTCTCATTGCACAAAAAGGGGCCATAAAACCCACAAATCCTCATTACGCTTGCTCCCTTCAGACAAATGGATATGCCAGCTTCTTCAATAATGAGAAGTTGGTATTTTTGTCCCCCTGACAGGTGTATTCTTGCTACTCTGACGTGTAGGCCAGAGCACAAGGAATGGCCCCAATCAATGCAATGTGAGTGAGCTGATGAAGCTCATGAACCAGCCTAAGTACATTTGTGGTGTGTGGGCTCAACAGGCAGCCACGTCTCGATCAGTCATTTTGCGTATTGAAGTACAAGCCCTCAAAAGACAACACTTCTTCACTTAATGTTGTCCCTAACTGTCGGTCCTCTCTTCATTTCTGAATATCACCCAAGGTACAGATCCATGAAGTCATCAAAACACATACTTCTACACATGAATATCTTTGATTCTAGTCATTTGAAACCAGCTCAAGTCAGACATCGGATCAGCTTTACAAGGAAATATCATTACAAGGTTATTAGCCCTGAATTATTATTTTTTATTTTGCAATGCAAATGCTGCAAATTTTTAATATTCAGCTGTTACATTTTTCAGGGAACTTTTGAGAAGTGACTGAGCACACGGGGGAGGAGTAATGTTTTGAAAGCTGCAGAGTTGGAAGGAAGCTGACATAGAGACTTACCTATGCAGTCCTGGTTGTCAACATAGTGCACTTCATTCACTCCCAGCCCTTCCCTTTGATATAGCTCTTGCTCCTGCACAGACATGGTCAAAAATCAAAACCTGTGAGTGGCTTCAGAACTCAATCCACCTGATATAACAAACAAAAACAAACGCATCAAAACGACAACACACGATTCAGATAATGAGAAAGAGGATTCAACAAGAATTGTGGCACATTAATTGCAGACCTTGGAAGAGAATAACGCTAAAAGATCACAGGAGAGAAACAAGCCTCATCATTTCCCTTGAGAAATTAGCATTCTAATGAGAGAGCGCAGGAGGGAAAATCTAAGCGTGGAATCAGAGAAGAGAAGGACAGAGAAGCTTAGTGTGCCAAACACTTCCTCCAGGCTCATGAAAGAGTCAGTAAGTTCGGCTTGGGAGCGACATGACATGGCCAGTTTCCTAGGATGAAGAAGTAAACCACACCAAATCACCTTAATTCACATGCTGTTCACCCACCTCTTTCAGAATGCGCTCGTTGAAGAACTGCTGCAGTTTCTCATTGCAGTAATTGATACAGAACTGCTCAAAGCTGTTGTGTTCAAAATACTCTAAGAGGAGGAAAAAACAGAAGAAGCAGAAAAAGTACATATTTCAATTAATTTTCAAAAATGAAAATTTGTGCAAAGCCTGTATTAATCATGGCAGTCGGGGGAAATGATTTCTCAAGCAAGAGCCCTGGTAATAAAGTGTGTTTATGCATTAGGGTACTTATATTAAAAAACAAGCTGCACAGACAAGTGTCTCTTTAGTAGACTGAATTCTTAACAAACCAAGGAAAAAACATGACAGATAAATAGCAGCAAAATGCTGTCAAGTTGCAGAAAATCATGGTTTAAGTTTGTCCGTTATGTTGTCAGTGATGTTGGGCTAAATCTACACATTATATTAAGTTTAAGTGAAACTTCCACATTTTATTGAACACTAACTGCATTTTATTACCAAACCCAGCGATGTCCAGCACCCCGATGAAGTTGGAGGACGACTCGAAGGGGAAACACTGGTTTACTCGTTTGACCACATGATCAAAGAGGCGGCTGTACACTGCCTTTGCCAGGGCATCGCGGGCATTGTTAGCTTGTTCCACCTTTAGAGGCACCCTGGAGGGAAACACAAAGTGGGGCAGTGAGAGACAGTCTGAAAGTGGGACATGCTAGTCTCTGATTAAACTTTTTTTTCGCTAATCAACCCAATTTTCACAAGGCAGCAAAGTTTTAGATCTGTTGATGTGCTGCATAATGCCATTCTACTTCTGATCTCTACAGTCAAGCTAGGTAATCATTAAAGAAAAAGCCAAAGATGAGGTATTAATACTAAAATACGAACCTTGAACTCTACTAGACTTTCTAATGGTGCTTTACGACAATTTATTTTTAAATTATTTAAAGGGGTTGAGTGTACGGAAAGTGCAGTCCATAGTGACCCTAAGTTCAACTCAGCAGTCCCAGCTGAGAAGAAGGTGAATTTAAATTGAAAAGATCTGTCTTTTGCTATGATAGATCATTGCCCATTTTTTGTCTTTAGATTTTCTACCCGCCCAGTCGGAAAAAGAAATAAAACCCTCATCCATTACAAATCGAAATAGTCCACCTATGCTAAGGCAAAGGCAGCCTATTCAGGCAGAGAATAGGTCACGTTTTCTCCATTTGACTATTACATGAGTTAAAGGCAGTAAGTCTTTGAAAACACATGAAATTCTTACAATTCATCTCAGTGGCATTTTTATCCATTGCAATGTTTCATCTGTGCACTAGTTAGAGACTCAGTCATCCCTGATGCGATCACGTCGCACCATCCCCTCTGTAACCCTCAACCTCCCAGGGATTGGGTGGATCCCCCTGGGGCTTAATGACAAAGCCAGGCCCCCTCTGCTCCACCTGCTCCCCAGACACCAGGCCTGCACTGTACTGCAGCCATGCTCGCCTGCCTCCTAAGATACAGGCTGCATTATTTATGTGGAGAAAACTCTTCCAGGCCAGGCCAGCATCTGGTACTTCTGCAATATTAATCTATCAAACACCACATCACCACCAAAGTACAGAGGGACAGTGCCAATACTGCACCATGTGCAATCATGTAGAAGTATGGTTAACCTAAGCAAGACCACTCTATATTTGTGTTACTGTGTCCTTTCCACTGAAGTTTGCTGTGAGTCATTTAGCAGTGGTGTTTGAGTCTTGTCTGCAAAGAATAAGATCCATTATATATTCTGCTAATACCATATTTAAGACCATAAAATAAATGCTTAATTCAGTGTCAGGATTTCAAGTCATCGTCATGTATCTTAATACTAATCCTACAGGATAGTATCAATAAGTACTGCAACATCTGCCTGGCCACTGCCTGGGTCAATAACATTCTAGTGGGTTAATCTGTAGTCTAGGATTATCAGCTATTTTCAGACCTATCATGAACCATCACTGAGAGAGTTCAGTTGTCTGTAAACAATGACGGTGACTGCTGAGGGCACTAAGAGGATCATTTTTTTCCCTCTACAAAAACATTTTCAAAAGAAGTTGCAAAGAGTCATAGACCTTTGGAGCAGAGTGCTGTTGTTCTTACTTGATAACTGTTCCTTTGGCGCCCCCTGCTGTAGTGAGCATGACCCTGGTTGTGAGGCTGACACGCAGATCATCCTGGTCCAGACCCAGCAGATCAGCACAGTACTCTAGAGTCTGGCCTGACTGATTCTTCAGGACACAGCCACCTGAAACATACAGCAAGTTTCTGAAAATGTGCAAGATAATTCCTTCCCTTTGTATCAGCCGTACTTTCTGAATTCTTGCCAATGGATTTTAAGGGAAATCATTACAAACAGTTTTTATATCAAAACAACAATGCAATCACACGATTAATGGATTGTAATTTAAGATGAGTTGAATCCATTTTAGTACTAATTTGACTTAGTAGAGATTAGAACTCGGGGTCTTGTAGTAATACATAAAATTTTTACAAACCATTGTAAAATCATCAGAGTTTTGTAGCTATGCCCCAACATGAAACATGCACTGTCAACTTTTTATTGGCAGGATAATGAAGGACTCAACAGCCTGATACAAAACTGGTATTCAGGTTCAGTGGGTATAAGATACACTAAGGGAGATCCTTCTGAAAATTGCCCTCAAGAGAAGTTGAAAGTTGACTTATTTAATTCACAGACTCTTTGGTTGTAGAATCAGAAAGAGAAAGAATGAACCAGAAAATTAGACGAACATGGATCTTGGTTACCAGGGAAACAGAGATTTTCTTTATCAACGTTTGAGACTAAATGATGGTGACATCCAAGGACAGCAGATCTATTCTTCAGTATTTTTATACTGATCTAATACTGTAACTTGTATGCGATCGCATTTATTGAAAAAGCGAACTGACACCTACTTGTTATGGTGATTTCAATCGGCTCCATCTCATTAAAGATTCTACATACCTGTAGCCCTGTTAGTTTTAGGATTGATTTTAACATCTTATTGATTACTTATAAGGCTCTTCATGACCTGGCTCCAGATTATATTTTGGACCTTTTAATTAATCCCTTAGGAACCTTTGCGTAATATGAGATTTTTGGGCAGTGATCTTCTGTTTCATTCCTGAAAACAAAAGAGGTTTTTATTTTCTTGTTATTTCTTATTTAAATTTTACCCCTCATTTATTTTATCATTCACTGTGGTATTTCAATTCATGTTTCTCTCCGTTTCTGTGAAGCACTTTATTGTTTGTGCTCTATAAATAAAATGTATTATAATTATTATAATTAATGTAAAGACCTTTTCAGCGAAAAATCCCACATAGCGACACAGTCAAATTAATCTCCAGAAACCCTTGCAATGACAAGTTCTCAAGAAAGAGCTTATCTGATCTGTCTAACCTGAGGAGCTCCCTGTCTCTTCAAAGTCAATGTTGCCGAGATGCAGAACGCCGGCAACCACCCTGAACAGGTCCAGCTTCTCTGTGTCGTCCAGACCGATCTTCTTCATGGCCACACACATCCTATTGAAGTCACCCAGGTCATCAAGAAGGGGGTCCTTCAGAGAACCAACGTTCAAATGCTACAAAACACATGAGTGAGTCAGAAAAAGCTGAGATCACAAGAGAAACAGACACTGAGTGAGAATTCAATTCAAATCACGATTTACTCAAACAAGATGCAATTCCCGAACGACAATCTGTTCTATATTTTAGCAGTTTCATAAATTTTTCTTTTAATATTGAGTAAATCTGACTCTAAATTGAATTAAAGGGGCTCCAACGCTGCAACTATGAAAGCCACATGTTTAACATACTTTTAACAACCAAAATATTTTACATAAATGTGTTGAAAGAGCCTCCACCAACGGCACACAGCAAGCACACCATCCTATGAACTACTATAAGGTCGCTCCGCTACAGTAGCCTTGTCTCCAAATGTCTTGACAAGCACTGTATTTATACAATTAAAGAAAAAACATAGCCAATGTAACATCTAGCAATATCTCAGGGATGATGAAATCAGAAAAAACAGACATGCAGTGTAAAATGTCACTGGAACAGAGCACTTCAAGATTCATTAGGAGTCAAGATCGTAGATAAATCATACAGTTATAATTAACAAGGGCTGCACGATTATCAGTAAACGTATACAACTGATTATAATGTAAGATAAGACACCATTAACAGTTCTTGTATAAATGAGACCAAAATGCTTTGTTTGCACCTTTTCCATGTTTTATTGAAGTTTTGCATTTTTAAAAATAATGAGCCTTCAAACTAAAATGTCAATCTTACAAACGAACCTCTAACAAATATTGGTTATTAACTATGGAAAATATACAATAATAATTATATATATATATATATATATATATATATATATATATATATATATATATTAATTGTGCAGCCCTGCATTGTATGACTGAAAAAGCGGAATAAGCAAACAGTCTTTGTATTGTTCTATCTAAACACCAGCCAGCCCCAACCAAACCTGGCAGACACATGCAGACAAAGAGGAAGCATGCACTCTTATTTCCTGTTTGCACTACAGACAGCAGCACATAAAACCTGAGAGTCTCAGTGTTTACTTCAGGAAAAAGACTAATAAATAAAGGGATAAAGGGAGCACAAAGCCCTTATAAAAAAGGAAACATCACCTTATTGTCCTATATAACATGTGGAAAGACAGACAGATGTACAATGACTTATTTAGCATTAACACACAGGTACTTACAATAACAATTACACAGTGCTATAATGTCTCTTACAAATGTAAGAAGGGGAAGGTGATAACACATTTTAATCTCCACCAAGGATCCAATATTTCAAGAGAAAACTAGAAATGACATATTGTTTTGAAAGATTAATAAACAGAGAATAGCTAAAAGCTGGACCAGTATGGCTAATCTAACACCAGCTGCCTGTGAACTTGTAGAAATCTATCAGTATTTTTACAATATGTCAATGCAAAAATCACATGTACATAAACTCATCATGAGCAAATTAATAGAGAACTGAAAGTACCTCCTTCGTCTACCACTATCTCACCTGATTTTCCTGAAACACTGATTAACATACAAGTAGATATTATTCTATCTTAGCAAACAAAAAGTGAAATGAACATGTGTAATTAGTCCCTGAGAGCGCACCGTGTCACACTTACTCTTCTAATTGTTTCATGATATTAATTACACATCTCCTTCAGGCTTTGCGGGCACTGATTCTTTTTCATGTCGTACATAATTCATCAAATATACAGACCTGAACTAATTTCTCAGCATGAAATATTCCTATTGAGGAGTTTCACGCATATCATTCCACATCTGCAGCTGATTTCCTTGAATATGGTCTGGGATTTGCTTTCTGTCCAGTGCTTACGTCATTACTGAGAAAAGAATCGTGTTCATCTGTCTGAATGATTGAAATTCAAAAGTGTTGCACTACAATACACTATTCGCCTTTGCTCATTGACATAAAATATGTTGCCACACAGTAGGCTTATGTAAGACAAGTGTCCAAACTGATCATGTGTTGGGTTAGAGTGATTAAGCCAGAACTGAACGTGACCTTACCTCAGGACTCTTGCGGTTCTGCATTATTTGTTTATCAGAGTCCTTGCTGGCAAAATATCTGGTGCATCCTCGGTTGAGGTACTGCAATGGAGAAAAATCATCTTTTCATTTAAACATAATTAGTGTTTTTATAAATAACACAGACACTGTATAAATGTATTTCCCTCGTGGCTGGCAAACCTACTGGGGATATTTGTATTGATTTCCATCATCTAAAAGATTTACTCTGCTGTCTTCCAATAATCCTCCACAGCTGACTAGTAGCGAATCACATTAAGTAATTGCCTCTGTTGATGTGGGTGTCACCTCAGGGATCTAATATAATGACACTATGATAAAACATCCATAAGGAACAGCTTGAGCTGCTTGTTGTTTTGTTAGACATTGCTTTGTAGCGCATGTAGAAGAAAATAAAGGCTGGGGTAAACACCTTCAAGCTCTCTGACTTTGCCCCTGCTGAGTTGATAACTGCATTTAAAAGGAGATATAATTAAAATGTGAAATATTCTGTTTCTGAGGGATTTTGATTTTGCTTGGGAGGACCTCTTGACGTCACTAAAAATAAGTTAATGTGACATCTAGTGGGCTTCAATAGAACTGCCAACCAATGTCTATTTCAAAATTATGAGAAATATTGACACCGCAGACCCTGGTGTCTGTCTAAGCCCACTGACCCTGAAGCTGTCTGGAGAATCCAGGTGCAGTTTCTTCTTTATGTCCTCGGATGCCCCGGCACACAGCCTGTAGAAGATGTGGTAGTTCCTCTCGTCGTTACTTTGCATGCAAATCCTCGACTTCTCTAGCAAGTAATGAGAGACGAATCCACCCACAACCGCGTTCTGGTGACACAAGACAAGAATCAGGTCTTAAAATCAGATTTTAAAATTCATGGTCCACACAGAGAAAATGATCGACCAACCTAGAACGTAATCAATGATCATCTATTACCTTCTCACTGAAGTGGATTTCCACAAACTTCCCAAAGCGACTGCTGTTATTATTCCGGGCTGTCTTCGCATTTCCAAAGGCCTCGAGGAGGGGATTTGCTGAGATTTGAAATAGAGATTTGACAAAAAAGAATCAGGATCACACTGTACCCATACAGTGCAAACAGTATCAATAGTTAATCATAGTTGTTTTAGATTTGTTATTATATTACCTTCTACAATTCTCTCATCAATATCTTGACCACTTCCATATGTTGTGGTGAGATATCTACAGGATGGGGATGAAACTGATGTCAACAATGATGAATATTTTTAATAAAGAATTTTTAAAAAGACAAAAAGACACTCAGCTTACACAGTTTACTACAACAGCTTTCCCTTTCAAAGCAGCTACGACTACTAGACATAAAAGTAAAAAAATATTTTTAACTACTTCTCCCCCTTATCTGATCACTCATTTCTGTATTGTTTGGAGTGGCCCTCTAAAAACAGAGCTCTGAAAGCTAGTTGGAAAATAACAACAATTAACAACACTACGGAATTGGACGCCACATGCAACTTGTATAAAAACTGACACCAAGGGTGTGAAAGGCCATCATTTTTGCAAGTTTATTTGGCAATTGTGTCCAGCTTCAATTTGTATTACTACCTACACTGTTCACTATTTTCATGAGATATTTGCAAAGTATTATCAGTAACTCTCATTGTGGTGCAGTCAAAGTGCAGCGGGCAAATGTCTTCGTTTGGAAAGAGAGTGGAAAGTTTTAATTTGCAACACTACTTTGTATCTCATGAACACACAATCAGGAGGGAAAGGACCAGAGGTGAGTGTGAAGGGAAGATGAAGATGGGATGCAGGATGATTCACGTGGACTCATACCTGAGAACAAACTTGGTGTTTTCAGTCTTGCCAGCGCCAGATTCACCGGAAACGATGATGGACTGGCTCATCTTGAGAACCTTCATGTCCCTGTAGGCTTTGTCAGCTAAAAACAAACAAAATCCCTTAACTTTCTAATATAATACATATCAAGGATCAAATAATGCAAGAATAAGAATGTAACAAGTGTTGAGGAGGTGAAACACTTGGTGTATATTTCATTTAGACTGTACATTGTTTTAATTATGCTAATTTGTGCTATTTCATATTTTGTTTCTAGTATGTTAACAAGAAGGTCACTTATTTCCGTTTTTTGTACTGTATTATTTCCACCTCTGACCAAATGAATTTCCCCTTTTGATTACAAAGTTACATTTGAATTGGGAAGCCTGGCAATAAAATAATATATAATGTAAAGATGCAATCCCCTTAATAAAAAAAAAAAAATCCATTCAATTCAGATAAACTAGAGTTCACACCAAAGCCTTTTCAGAAAGTGCCATTACAATATCTTGTCAATATTTTATAAGCAACACTTTTCAAATACAACTCTGTTACTCTTTTAGTGAGAGTAATATAACTTCAGTTTGTAGTTATGTATGTTATGTCCTCAGTTAACAGTGATTAGATGGCATGAGCTCTCACCTATAGCATAGACGTGAGGTGGCAGAGTTCCCAGTGACTTCCCCTGGTACGACTTGATGGAGTCGGGCCCATACAGTTTGGGGATGTCATAGTAAGGATTCACAGCTATCAATATATTGGCCACATATGTCTGTAAGAGATGTACATACAGGTATGAGTGTAGTCACTGTATTTAGATGACGTTAATAAACAGCAAAACAACATATATATGATTGAATAATGAGAGACAACTGAGGTGAAAATGAGCCCAGTGAAGGCTGCTCGGACTTACATTTTTTCCCTGACTTGCTTTCCCCATCTACCAGCTGTCCCTCATTTCCTAAGTGAGTGACTGGGATCAGGTTGGGTTTGCCAGTCTGACTTGGTGACCCCTTTCTAGCCTCCCTTTCCTCTTTACCACCTGGTGCTTTCCCCCCAGGGAAACAAGGATAGGGATCCTTTCTCCATCTATCTTCCAACCCGTTACTGTATCTCCTTATGATGCAACTGAATAGTAGTGACTTTAAGCCATTGTAGGAGAACACATATGAAGGATTTATGCGTGTGCTAATGCAAGCTAGAAAAGGAGAAGAAGAAAACATACATAGATGTGGTCTTTATTGTACCGCACTCTGACATTGTTGAGAAGAGTGGCTTCATTCAAGTACATAAGGGAACCTGAAAACAACAGGAGACAAATACAATGATAATATATTATTTCTTGGAATACAGACCTTGTTAAGAATAACAACATTCTTAAAAGATGGTTGTAAAAAATAAATTAACAGCCAACTATGTGTTGACTTACAGTTGTCATCTACAAGTTTGTTGACATCATCCTCTGCTGGGAAGACTTGGCTGATCAGAGCAAGAAAGGTCTGTAACACAAACAGTTTTCCATATCCAATCCATATGATATAATTTCCAGGATGGATGGACATGCTACAAACAGCACTGTCTCTACGTATCATTGCTTTATGTACAAGTTTTATGTACAAGATTATTCATTGTTTACTTCTTGTTCTTTGAAAAGCTTATGACACAAAACAAATGTTTGTTAGCACCCCCCACCACCACCACCACAAAAAAGGGAGGCATATTAGACATCATAAAAAGCTAAGCAAGCATGCATAAACATGAATCATTCTTCATGGGTAAAGATCACAGTAATGATGTTTGGTGCGACATGTTCCCAGGCTAAATTAGTTACTGATATTCTCGTTCTATTGTTTAAGAGTCTGAGTTAATGGAAATAAACTCAATAGAACAAGCCGGCTGTGAGAGAAACAAGGGGGAGACATGGCAGGGTAATGAATTATTTGGTGGGAGTGCTACCGGATCTGAACACCTGAGTGAGTATGTGAGTGTATGTGGTGTATGTGTGTGGTAAAAAAGAGACGATGGTGGTGCTCTGTGCTCATCTTGTAAGACTTTATCAGATGAAATTATCAAAGTAGAACAATGACTGTTTCTGGTTATTCCCTACAATATCTATCTATCTGATTCTTTTGTCTTTACATTTACATTAAACTCCCTATGTCAATGCCACTGATTGTGACTGTGTGACCCAGTCTGTGTTATAATGCATGGTTTATTATCACAAACAGGCTGTAAGCATAAACAGAAATCAGCTTTGTGTACCAGTACCTTGGCTAAATCTGGGCTTACCCATCTACAATAATAACCATGTGAGAAATAAAAATGACAAAGAAGAGGCAGCCAGGCTGTGGGTTGTGTACTGAGTTGAGGCACTAATGAGCGCACTGCAGTAAACCCCCACCCCAAAAATACTCAATGGGCCTTTTATTCCCTCACTGAATGGGACAGAGTTTATGCCTTGCAATAAGAAACAAACTGATCATGATCATTCAAAGTTCACAGCTATTCCAAAAGAGATTCACTACCAACTCTTTCAAATCTTTTCCAGCTGCTTACTCAAACACCTAAATATGCCCTTTTTCACAGAAGATATTTTGACATGTCCCAAAGGAAAAAGCACAGATGTAAATAATAAAATTAATGATGGCTGAATTCCATTTAGCTGCTTTAGTTTCAGGGTCCTGGTACTGTGCAGAGACACTTTAGAGACACTGTTAATGTTTTTGATAACACCTGTGCGTTTCCTACTATAACAAGCCAAAATGACTGCAGTTAGCTGTGATTAGCTGAGGTTAGCTGTCATTAACCGTGGTGAGAACACATCAGACAAAACAAATGCAGAGGAAATTGCTAAGAGTGCATGACTGTTGTAAACATCAGAGGCCTGCCTGCTGGGGACACGTGACGGCTCAGGTGTAAGAGGTGGCCTTTACCTCCTAATGAGCAGCTCGGCCTCCAGGCAACTCTATCAGCGCACCTGCTGCTGCTCTCTTTATTTATTCATGCCTCTGGACATGGGGTCTCATGTTTCTCACATTTTACGCATTGTTGTGCTAACGCCTTTCTACCTGAAATCGCACTTTTGACCGAGAACATATGCATGTGTGTTTGTGTGTGATGACCCACCTTGCCCTTCTGGTTCAATGGCTCTATGGTGAGCGTGTCGGCTCCTATGTCAACGATCATGCCCAGCTGGAACCCGTCGGTGGGGTGGGGCGCCCATACTGGCTTCCCATCATCCATGGCTTACCTCCAAGTCAGCACAACAACACACCTGGGAGAGGGGGAAGAGACAGAAAGGAGAGGAGTTGCAACATAAATACAGGAAAGAACATATGTAGTTTAAAACAGAAATTCAAAGCACACAGTTTCGCATTTAGCTTCTAAGATTTTAACATTAATCCCGTGTGAGGGTGATTTCCCAGTGTCATTGTTCTGTGTTCTGTGTTTTTGATCACCTGATCCCGATTTGTACAGCATAGCATTTCCCTGCACCCTTCATTATCATAACAGTCTGAACTCTACATGTCTACATGAAAATCCTTTTAGCACATTAATATTTTGTCAGTAAACATTATCTTTTACTTGACATAGAGACTATGATTAAAATAGTTAGGTATGACTGATAGAACCTTAAGTGAAATCACACAAAAGCAAAGATGGAAATCATTTTATTGTCTGATCTAATAGTTAGGTATGACTGATCATTTGCATGATGTGACTGGGACCTGACCCACTGCCGCTGATGTCTGCTTCGCTTCCATTAACCTGTTGTTCCTCCTACTAATCTTGTCAGAGAGGATTTCCCACTGGAATGCGACTGGAGTTGTCTCCTGAGGGATTCCTGCGTTCTTTAGTGAAGATGACACAACCCCAAGTGACCTGACATAAACTGCCATCCCATATAAGACCCATGTAAGACTTTATTCTGTGAAATTGATAGCAGTAGTTGGACCACGGCAAATGGAGAGTACCAAATGGATAGTTTCTAATAATTTGCCTTAATCTTGTCTGAGAGCATCTTTAGTCAATGTGAAAGGTGTTCCATGTCATTTTAACAGTTCTTGACAGTTAATTCTACAACCGCAGAGTTCTTCAAAGCAAAAGTGCTGACATTTTGACTATCCTATTAGCTTCAAGGATTGGGGTTTAAATGTCAGAGAGGATAGGCACTGGAAACTGCTGATGCAGCCTCCAACACGGACTCAAAGATCAACAGGTACATTGACTCAGCATAATGGTGAATCCAACTTAGGGAGAGAATGGATGAATGAATTTCTTTTGGACCTAGATGAGGCAAGACAACAATGCTGTTGCATTATTTAAAATGTTAGATAGCATTCGTGATATTACTTCTACAGCTCAGTCGACAAAAAACAAGAAACTGAAAGACATTTGATTTCTCTGTGTTACATAAAAATGTCAATCATTTCTTTCTTACTAAACAGCAATCACATGGTGACAGCACTCAGACTTTTATTGCTTCGTTATCAAGCATATGTTCTGTCTGGTCAATACACCTACCTGGCTTTTGTCAATAAGCTACAGCAATTTCTAGTCACTCACTCACTTTGATTTGTAATGCGAGGCTCACATGGTAAACCCTTAAAATGGAGAGATAAGTTACAGTTGTTGGAAATCTATTGTCTCAGCAACCCCATTAGACTGTACATTCTAAATAACATTTGGCCAGATGCTTTACTTATAGACATAATGCAGATATGTCAGAATTTGAACAGAAATTAGAGGATTTGGGGAACACCTCTGTACATATGCTAATGCAAAATAACCAAATATGAGAATGTATAAAAGATTTAACATCTTATTTATACAAGCATGAATGTATGAAAACCTGGTTTTAGTGAATGATCTTTAATGCAGTAAGGACTGAATGTTATCACTGCTTCCGCTAAAAGTGAATGTAAGATGAAACAAATGGCTTGCTGCTTTGTCAATTTATTATCATTATATGGCTCATCTATTGTTGGAGCAATAATCTTTGTTTACAACATTTTTTGCCCAGTGGGGAAACAGCTGAGCAAGAGGATGCCAAGGCCAAAACTAGCACAGAACAAAAATTAGAGAGAGGCAAACTTCATGGCTGCTTATAAAAGTTTGATTCAATAATATACTTGGCTGTAGAAAGCAGAGTCAATGAATTGTCTTCAGACTGACAGGATGAAAACTAGAGCCACTTAACGCCAACACAGAAATCTGATTCTACAACATTCACTAGAGCTGGATGAAACATGTGCAAAGTAGCGGGTGACACAGAAGTGGATTTTGACTCCTATCCTATCCCGCTCCCACAAAAATAATCCTGTTGCGTCCCACTCCCTAAAGAATCATCCCATCCCGTTTAAAATAGCTTTTATTCATATTAGAAATGCATATTTATATTGACCATCCCAGTCCTATGATGAATAGACTCCCATCCCGCGGGAATCCTACAGGAATCCCGTGACCCACCGGTTTCCCAAATAAATGTCAGCCTCAAGCCTACAAAGGCTGGATCTGTAACTTTCAGAAGCTGCGTGTACACTACATGGATGCCAAATGGAAATTTGCAGTGGTGACCATTTGATTACCAAACTTGAAAACCGTAGAATTGTTAAAGGTTAATTGACACAGCATTCAAACCACATTCAAACATATAATCGGGAAATGCACCAGAAGGAGGGAGAATGAGATTACTTTCCCAGTCTGTTATCTTCAACCTTCAAGTGTGAGATCAAGGCTGGGGGGGGATCATCAAGACTGTCTGTGTTAGATGACTGATAGCCATGAAGCTTTCCCACAGATCCCTACTTCAGTCCAAGTTTAATTACATTATGTTCAAACAGGAAATATGCTCAGTTCAAAAGTATAAAACCAGAAAAGGCCTAAATATCTACAAACATTCTGTACAATAACACAAAATTCATGTGAATCTGTCATTCACCAAGAACAGTCTAAGTCTGCTGCAAACTCAGTTCCACACACGTCCTGTATGTCTTCATAAGAGCACTGCACAATATACCAAGAGCTTTGGGATTCTCCTGCTACTTTCTGGTATTTCATTTAGGGAGATGGCCTTTACCCTAAACGTCTACGTCAGAAAGCAAAGGCATCACTGACTCCTCTCAACAAAACAATCCTCTTAGTGTTTGACCCTAATCCAGACAGGGAGGTGAGACGCTTCAAGTGAGCTCTAAGCCCAACAAAATAAAAGCAAGTGATCAGTTGCGATACAATGCAAATCAGAAGGCCGTCACATTACTCGTAAAACACAGAGACACATAAAGTACAGAGAGAAAGAAAAATAAATAGACACACAGACACACACACACACACACACACACACGAATGGACACTGGCTCCCAGTTAAAGCAGGACACACAAGCACGCCTCTTGTTTCCTGCCTCTTGTTTCCTGTTCTCCACCAGGCAAAAGGGACATGGAAAATGCACTGGATTTCGACAACAGGCCAACAGGATAAAGACAGATGTACAGACACATCAAATTGTCAGAGGTGTGATCTTCAGACAAGATAGATTTTTGGTTTAAGAAGGGTTGTCTTGACAACCTTTTATATACAGTCTATAGAGGCAACAAGTCAGAAATTGTAGACTGAAACACAGAGAGGAGATTAGACAGTGAAATGAAAAAATAAAATAAATAAACCTTATGTTACCATGTTATCAAGTATCAGGTATCAGCAAAACTACGAGTTTGTAACAGTGATACTTTTAGGATGTCATGCAGTTAAAATGAGGCAACATGGTTTACTGTCTCACTGTGATCTTTCAAGTCAGTTCAAGACAACTTCATCACTGAATGACTTTAAACATATCAATCCTCTGTTAGAGACTAATGGTAGCCTACTATGCCCCTTGTACTGTCAATAATTCGTTACTGCAGGAGTTTGTCAACAAACTAACACCATACTAATGCAGACATGGCGTGGTATTCATTAAATTACGTTATAGGTAGTTAGCATACACAGTAGACAACGGTACTCACGCCATTCGTGTCACTGTAAAGGTGGAAAGTAACGTTACCTCTCTGACCCTGACTATTCGCTAAAAAAGTATAAAAGTTAGACAAACGCGGGGACTTACGCCTTGTTTACTTCAGACAGTCAAATTTAAGTCCCTCATACGGATGTGCAGTTGTAGCACTACTCCTACTTTCCTCCCGGCGCAGGACAAGACGGACGGAGCTGCAGGATAGCAGGATGACAGACTATGTGCTCGCGCTCCGGTGAGCACAGGTGACGTCACTCTGACTGTACGCTACTGAAGGTGCATTGAGGTGCTCCTCGTAAGATCCTGTGTCAGGTACGTTTTTGTTTTTTTTGCTGGCTGTTTTTGCGTCTAAAAATCCAGAGGCAGCACTGAATCCCATCGTGCAACAGAGAAGAAAATAAGCATTGGGAAAGTAGACTACGGTATGTTATTTTTTAATATCGCAGACATATTTCCTAATTTGGCTTATCCCCCTCACAGCAGCAGAGAACAGTGATGTGCACCTTTTCAAGTATGCTGTAAGTCACTTTGTAGTAAATTCCAATTTTAAAACTCGGGTCAGACAGATATGTTTTATTTTTATTAACTTTCTGGAAACTGTGTACTTGGACCCATATATTACTACATTTAGCCAACTTTATGCACTGTATGTCATTATGAGGAATATATTACTATACTGTATTTTTGTGTCATTATAAAACTGAAGTTAGAGTATAAAGTGAGCGTGCACGCACACACACACACACACACACACACACAGCTACTTCACTGGCTGCATTGAAAAGACAGCAAATGTTGCCTTGAGAGTCATGAATATTTGAGAGGCAGGTAATCTAAAACTTTTGGGGGGATTTTAGAAGGAGACACCCAATCCACCATTGAAAGCCACCACTCGGTTTGTAAATCTAATTAGGATATCTGACACTCCAGTACTGAACAATATCCGATTACTGACTCTAGATGACAGCATTTAAAAATTAACATGAAATATTTTGTTCACAAGCTAAAAGTCTGGAAGTTAGTAGGCTAATTGCATGGTATCCTAAATAATGCAACAAAGACCAGCATCACTTACATATTTTATATTGGGATCCTACAGTAGGCTATCCTAGTCTCCAAACAACAACAAGGTCTATTGTAGCCCATAATTAGCCTATGAGTGGGGATTATGCACCAGCCACCATTTTATTGTTGTTCTTTTCACTTCACTGTGGTTAAGAAAATACACACCGGCGAATATTGGGATTTCAGTATATTTAAAGTCTGTAATTATATTTATTTTATAATTTTGACTATGTGTTACGTTAGTCGCAGTAATTGTAACTGATGCAAAAAGTAATTGTACATTTAGATCCAGACCAGTCGTTTTTGTGGGGGGGGGGCCACAAGACTGTGCTATTGTACTTGTATGGACAATGGCTCCGTCAGGTGGCCACAAAGGGGATGAGCATGTCTATGAAGCCCGAAGCCAAATCCCAAACCAGAGGCAGACAAGAGTGAAGAGAAGAGAGGGGAGAGTTTATCATCACAAGGAACCACAGCACTCTTGGGAAATGATAGTGGCAGAAATGCTATTCAAGCGAGTTATCATATTCACAGAAAATCCTAAATGCTTGACTTGGATTGACTCTTGGGGACAGAATTACACAAAACTATATTAGAGATGTAGATTAGAGATGTATGGTTTAGCTTCAGGGTAGACTCAGCAGTATCTCTATTGTTCCTAAGAAACACACACGCCAGACTCCAATTTCAAAAATCTTTTCTGACACTGAACACAGTGTTGTTTTCAGTAAGATGTTGCAGACACACACAGAACGTAGTGCATTTTGAAAGAACATAATTAGATAAGATACGTACATAGAACTAGTACACTCATTACACTCATTATACTCACATACATTATTTAGCATCTGCAGTGAAATGCATTAGCCAGTGTCACACAACCCATTATAAACCCCAAACTAACTGAAGCACAGGTAAACCAGAACTACAGCTACATAGTTCTGTGAAATGATTTAAAATGTTCTGTAGATTAACTTGCTTTTGAAATATCTGAGAGAGTCTGAAGTTGTGTCAGTGTATTTATCAGGCCCATTCACTGTCAATCACTCCACTACTTTCCCAGCCAATTATCTGAGGGGCCCCAGCTGCTTTGGACTTTATCTGTGAACTGTTTATGAAACAGCCTATCACACACATTCTGTGGTGCCTGTGGAAGAACATGAAATGTTTCTGTAGGACCACCAGTGTTCAAAGCTCCTGCAAGTCTTTGCAAGTTGCCAACACTTCTCTACTTCTGTCTGGAAATACCTCTACAGGTAGGCCATCCAGATTTTGATATGCACTATGCTGTTAAACCCGTGATGAACAAAAAAAGGTTCTCTCTGGGGTTATATATTTATTCCTGACAGGTGTTGCAAAGTTTATAATAAAAAAACAGAACATGTCCATCCTTAGCAATTTACATTAAGCATTTATTTAGGATATGTATGGATCGGTATTGTATCTATGGCTTCAAACGTGCGGTTTTCGCAACACCCAAATATTTCTCAGGATAAAGAAATCAAGCATTTTGCAAAGCTCACTTTGATTTGTGAAAGAAATGCTGCATTTATAGGTTCTGATCAAAATGGGCTGTTCACTTATCACAATAAGGCGTGTTCTCTCAGAAATTCAGTAGCCTGTAATCTGGATGTAATGGATAATGTCTTTAGTAATATATTATAGAAGTCACTGTCTTCTGTTACTTCTGATTCCAGCTCTGAAGTAAGGTATTTTAGATACTTAGTCACTCATTATATATTTTGTTTAATGATTTGTATTTTCTCTAGTGAAGCCCACCAACCAGCCCATGTAAAGCATGATAGGAGAGAAGCGGTTATTGCCCTTGATGCTAATGTCTGTGCTGAGTTTACTAACACTACAGACATCATATGGAGAGCCCTTGGCAGAGGAGTCCTGCACGGTTCAGATCCTTGTCCCTGGACTCAAAGGCATGTCGTTCTACATACTTTCTTATGCACACCATACAAAGTACACAGAATCAGCATTCATATTTACTTATTCTGCTTTTTCTGCAAAAGGAGAACCAGGGGAGAAAGGACAAAAAGGTGCACCAGGGAGACCAGGAAGAGTTGGCCCTCCTGGAGAGATCGGTATAGTTTTTGCACTTGCAACAAAGTGAGATGACTGTAGAATAATTTTTGTTTTCAGTGCAGGGAAACAACATTTACCACACACCCAAACGTAATTTTTTCACACTACTACTAAGCCGAAAGAAAAAGAACTGGGGTAAAGATCACATTGCTTGGGCTGATAATGCGCTGTTACATCACTACCAGGCCATCCAGAGATGGCCATGTGTTTACATTTGGGTGAGAGGCTGGAGGAAAAATGATTTGCAGAATCCACTGCTGTGGACAAGTGTTTACTGAAGCCCTTAACGAGGAGTGGAGGGTGTTTACAATATTACACAGACTCAGCATTTTAATAAATATACCTTAGTGGAAGGATATAGTGGTTTGAGAATTTGAAGTTATTTTTTTCATCAATTCATTTGTAGTCTTTTAAGGTAGCACAAGAGATAGCAGGGCCTTTTAAAATAGATTGTACAGAGACAAAATGTTTTTCTTTTCAGGTCAACCTGGGCTTAAAGGTCAGAAAGGCATAATGGGACGTTATGGAAAAGTGGGCCCAAGTGGGATGAAAGGTAATTAGAAAATGCCAAAAAGTACTTCTCATGTAGTTATTTAGGGATGAATTAATATTAAAGTATAATATCTTTATGTTTTTATGAATAATTACATTTCATATCTCAGGGGTAAAGGGAGACATGGGGGATCCAGGTCCAAGGGGCCCTAATGGAGATCCCGGTGAGATATTATACTGTGTTGTTCAGTTTGTCAAACAGATTATTCCAGGATTAGACAGACGCATGTTGTGGAATTTGAGAACTAAATAATACAGCCGTGTGGTAATCCCCTACATTTTTGCCTTATCAGGTGTTCCATGCGAGTGCGCACCAATGAGAAAGATGATTGGAGAAATGGACATACTTGTGGCCCAGCTCTCCTCTGAATTGAAATTCATTAAAAATGGTATGATCTGAGCATTACTTAAAAAAACCCAAATGTATTTGTGTGCTATTGCTTCACTTGCTATCCTCACAGAACTGCAAATGCTGGGCATGTCAATGTGAAATGTATAGAAATACAAGTGCTCATTTTTCAGCACTGCCCTCCCCTGCAGCTGTTGCTGGCATAAAAGAGACAGACAGTAAGGTCTATCTGTTGGTGAAGGAGGAGAAACGCTACTCCGAAGCTGAGGTCTACTGTCAGACGAGGGGAGGGCACCTGGCCATGCCCAAGGATGAGGGAGCCAACACGGCTATCGCAGGTTACATAACCGAAGCGGGCCTGAATAGAGTCTACATTGGCATTCATGACCTGCACCGTGAGGGTGTTTTCACCTACGTGGATCTCTCCCCTATGACCACTTTTAGCAAATGGAGAAAAGGAGAGCCCAACAACGCCTATGATGATGAGGACTGTGTTGAGATGATGGCCTCTGGGGAGTGGACTGATGTGGCGTGCCACCCTACCATGTATTTTGTTTGTGAATTTGACAAGGACAGCGTGTGAGCTCAGTCTACACTAAAGAGACTGCTTTAAGAAAGGCTGCATATAATGGAACAAAAGTTAGATGTATTGTTTGTGATATAGTCTGTCTTTTATCTGTATATAGGATGACAAAATTAAATGCAAGTTGTGCAAACTGGTATATGTTCTACTTTCTCTGTTCCTCATAAGTTTATAAGGTATTTATTTTCGAGTTTTTGTTCTTTTGTAAGAATTTAGTAGTACACCCTTAATCTCACACTCTGTGATTCACTTGTGTTTCTAACAGCATGCCAGGCAATGTATTGAGTCTTTATGTTATGCAAACTATCCACTGAGCATTATTTGCAACAGTACCATCAACAAACAAGACAAATAAGCAATTGTAGAAGGCTGTTTGTGCATAAAATATGAAATTAAAAGGTTTTGGTTCCAGTTAGGTGCTTTTAATCAGAGAAATGGAGTACACTATTCATTCTATATACATATTCATATAATAAGTTATGTGGTGGTTGGTGTCAAATAAAGATTCACTGATAATAAAAGAAAAAAAACCTAGAGAAACAGTGTCTATTATTTTCTGCCTGTGGGCCAACTATAGTTGAACAGCAGCTGAACCAAATCCAGCAGCATAAGACAGCCTCCACCCAGTGGAGGGAAACTGTACTGCATTGTAGCCCTCTGGGATGTCTTTTTTGACTTGCCACAGTGGGAAAAGCACAGGTCTTACTGATAACATTAATGATAGCTGCGCTTTTTTCACATGCCAGTGTGACAGTATGCACTATATCAAGAGCCTGTAATTGAAGCTGTAAAAAAATCAGCCATCATTCACTGTATTATGTACACCTGTGCCTTCCTTATGGTGAAAAGGTGTACTGTAGCTATCTACAGTAGGTGCAGACACTTAACTGATTTTGTAACTTTAAATTATTTGGTCTTCATTTGGATCTTACAAGTTTTATCTTATTGACTTTTATTACTGTTTTTATAGTAAAGCATTTTGTAACATTGTTTTTAAACGTGCTATATACATAAAGTTATTATTATTGTTATCTAAAAAAAAGATATAAAAAAAACAACCCACAGTCAATAGAAAAGACCCTCTGGAGTATGCTAAAGTCCTTTGAGTGCAATAACTCAGGCAAAGAAAATCCTATGGGTGAACAAAGTCTGCGTCTCATGTATTATCTAGAGAGCAATGCATTTACATCCAAGTGTTCGCACATCAAAGCATCCACTTATTTTTTTAACGGTTTCCTGTGGAGTTTTTGACCTCGACTAGTGCTATGGAGCTGTTTTTCTATGAGTGGGTCCCTGTTTAGTCGTGACGTGATACAGCCAGGGTTGGGAGGATTACTTTAAAAATGTATCCAGGAAAATTTGTAATTACATGTTTAAAAATGTAATCAGTAAAGCAATCAAAGTACCACAAAATTAAAGTAATGTAATCTGATTAATTTTAGTTACTTTTGGATTACTTTAATCCCAAATAGGCAAGTGTATGCTCAGTGTATTTTTTGAGAAACAGAATAACAAAATCTCCCATTCCCAAAATCCATGTTTAAATGTTTTTTTTCGATATGCTTTTCACTATGTCATCACTATGGCAGTAGCCTATCTTTCCCATCAATGACAAAGAAACGTTGTTTTGTATGTATTCTTGATGATTTAAGTTTGTCATTTGGAAAACAATTTTAAATTGTGACTCATGCTCATTGTGCACTTGTATTAATTTAACGTCCAATGAAAAGATTTCTCAATGTCAAGCTGCTGAAGCATAATGTTTCTGGGACCGGGCCCCACTGATTACTGTACAAAAACACAAGTTTTTTTCACTGATTTTGGTCAAACTGGATCAAATTTGGAGAAATATTAGAAATATGGAAAAAATATTTTTTTATAGTTTTCTCTCTGATGTCCCCCTGCTGCTCTGCCTCAACTCTTTGATTCACAGAGTTTCCTGATGGACAGATAGCTTTACTTGCTAAAGTTAGTTAACAGCTAATTAGCTGCTGTTATTAGCTCAGTTAGGTGTGCAACTACTGGTGAGATTAGCTCTGCCCCTACTGGGAGCTCGGAGCACGGGGGGAATGTTAGTTAGTGTTAGTTTTTACCATAGACTGTATAAAGGTGTTTAAGTTACAAGGGATAATGTTACGGTGTAACTTTACTGGGAGTGGGCAAGCAGGTAACGAAAACTCACTCAGCAGCTTACCAGTGAACACAGCATGAACATGACCGAACACAGCCTCAAAGACCAACAGGGAATCCAGTATTGAGATGATTTACATCAGAGCTTCTTGGTGGGTGGCTTTACTTTTTCTAAACCACTAACGTTAACTATAGCCAATTTGCCGGTCTCTTGCCAAACCCGGCAAGAAAACCACATCTGTACTGTAGTCCCAGTGGTCAAACTGGCCTCTGTCGGTCTCCATCTACAGTCTATGGCTCGGTCCCGGTCCAGCTGCCGTGTTCACTCACTGAGAGCTGGAACCAGTCCTCGCAGAGTCTGGATGACGGGGTAGGGGAGTAAACACACATTTGCCTCTATATACAGTCTATGGTCTACTGGCTACTGTAAACGCCACGTCCATTTCTAGCTTTGTGTTTTTACAGAAACACGTACATATACAATAGTCTGTAGTCTGTATATTAAAACATATATGGAGGCAAATAACACTGCGTTTTCTGTTTCATGGAAACGTTCTGCTTAAAGTAATCCCTATGAGTAATCCCTGACTTTTTCAAAATGTACCTGTAATCTGATTACCTCTTTATTTTCTGTACTGTAACGGAATAGTTACTTTTTTGTGTCCTGATTACGAAACGCCGTTACGTGTAATCCGTTACTCCCCGGAGTAAGCCAATGGTGTCACACTGCTCCACTGATCAAAAGATAATGTGCAGAGATATACAGGAATGGCGGGCAAAGGCAGGAAAGAAGAATACTTGATGTAAACAGTGGAGGATTAAAGCTTTTAAGAAAAGTGTTTTGTGAGGAAGGAAAATGCATTCGTAACATCTGTTAGACCCTCAAAGATGCACACAATGTGTTTTGGTGAATAACGCTGAATGAGAACGGGAGTTACGTTCTGTAACCTGGATTCTATGAGTATAGGCGCAGCCCTCTAAGGCTATCGCTATTGGTTTACCCCTTCCGCGCGCTTGCGCGTCACTGATAATTTTAGTCTACGCCCACCCACAGCGTGGGCCTCTCCTACGTCAGCACCTTGTATATATACACAACGGTGAGACCCAGCCTTCAGCTCCCAAATGCCTTTTCTTCAGCACTGAGAACCAAGGTCCAGTGAGACCTACAACTTAAGAGGCCTGCGGCTATACTCAGAGAATCTGGGTTACAGTACGCAACCCCCATTCTATTTCGTATAGGCTTCGCCCTCTAAGGCTATCGCTATTGGGTTAAAGACGAAGCAGAGAGTCAACGCCTCACTGGCCCATACGGTACCACCAAGCACAACTCACCTGCCCAGAGCCATAATGAGCCACCCAGTCGCCCGCTGACCGCGGCATTGGTCTCAGCGTGCGCGCGAGCACCGATGACCGGGGGCCGACCCATGCGTAAATCGGGAAACTGGGTGGGGCCCCGCAGCCGTACAGACGCAGGAATGTTCACGACAGCAACCACATCAGCTGCACCCAAGGCAGGCCCACGTAAGCAGCGGCTGCCCCGCCACACTGTCCCGTGGGAGAGGGCGCACCGCACACGCACAAGGAGGATCACTCAGCCAAAACAATCAGTACTGATTGAGTCAGAGAGAGATGGGAGACATCCCGCAGATAGAAATGACGACCAGGAGGCCACCGTGCAGATGTAAGCCCCGGCAGACACGTAAGCCTGGGAAATTGCATCACACAGCCAGTGAGACAGGCGTTGCACCGACAGGGGAAGTCCCTTGGGCCGCTCCCTGTAGTGCACAAACAGACGCTGCGAACGGCGCCAGGCGGCCATGCGCGCCACATAGCAGGACAGCGCTCGCACTGGGCAGAGGAGGTGGGACGTGGCGTCCTCCGCCAACCCATGGGGGGGAGGAAAAAAGCCGCGACCGAAAGGAGCTTGTAATGCTTTTAGGCATTAATGCCGGGTTAGGCCGCAGGATAGCCGAGCTAACGTCGCCCTGAATCCGGAGGCACAACGGAGCCACAGAGAGGGCAGCTACATATCTGACCCTCTTGGCCGATGTCAGAGCCAGGAGCAAGGCGACCTTAGCCGAAAGGAATCTCAGGTCCGCCGTCTCCAAGGGCTATAACGGGGCTTGGGTTAGCGCGCATAAAACCAGCGGCAAATCCCACTGTGGGGCAACAGGCCGCGTCACTGGCCTGCGCCTTCGCACCCCTCTAAGAAAGCACTTCACCAGGGGGTGGTCGATGTTCAATGAAGGTTGGAACGGGGGAAGAGGACAGCGGCTGGGGGACCCGTGGGGGGAGAGGGTGGAGTCGTCTGACTCCTGCTCCTCCGGCAACAGCATCTCAATCACTTCGTCCAGCGAGTGTGGGCCACACTTCCTCGTCGAGGACGGCTTGCCGGGCCGAGGCAAGCCTCACATCGGGGATGAAGATTCCCCGGCAGGATGAAGCCCGAAGACATTGTTCTTCTCGCTGTACGCAGATTACTCTTTTTCTTCTTCTTCTGTCTTCTATGCTCTTAGACTTCAAGCTCAGTGCTGAAGAAAATAGGAAGCCGAAGGCTGGGTCTCACCGTTGTATATATACAAGGTGCAGACGTAGGAGAGGCCCAGGGGGGTAAACCAATAGCGATAGCCTTAGAGGGCGAAGCCTATACGAAATAGAACAACTCCACAGGTAACCTTTAGCCACTGGTGCACAGAGATTAAGAGAGTATGTGACAAAGTAAATGTCCCGCTGCTACCCACTGATTTTCCACTTGACAAGACACAGGAGTCTTTTCTTTGAATAATCAACACATTTTATTGTGTCATATGGAAGCACATCACTAAGAAATAAAATGCGACCACTTGAGCTAAACACCATATACTACACTTATGTTATTTCATGAGTTGTTTATTTGGTGTTGATGGAGAATTTTCTATATTAATATTGCTTTGGGGAAAATGTTGAAATGTATCTTAAGCAGTGATTTAAATCCGATGGTGTGGACTAAACACACTGGCATATAGTGTTGAGCTAAATTAACACAGACAGTTTTGCTGTGACATGACTATTATTTAAATGTATTGTCTAAACACAAGGGTTTAAAATAATAATACATTAATTAAACTTAGTAACAATATGACAGCATGATGACAAAAACAAGACATCACGTACCTTAGGTTTATACAGCATTTTCATCTTTGTAAATCCTCTATGGTTTAGTTGTGTGATTAATAGAAGTTGTCTTGCAGCCCTGGCTGCTATTGTTTTTTTGGGTGGGCATCCCAGCTGAGATGATATCCTATTGAGCCCCTTTAAGGAAAGGAATTTGAATATGCATGATGCCGTTCTCTAATAAAGCACAGCACCATTCCCTTAAGAAATGAATATTTAATGCTGAGATGAATTATGCATTTAATTGACCAGGAGTTGTCTGGCATAAACCAATTAGGTGCCATTATTGGTGCAATCTCTGGTTACCTTTGTTGTAAACAATTTGGACAGCACTGTCTAAAAGTGGACTGGCAAGTAATGAAAAAGGTGGTGAAAAAGTGGGCTGCAAATGGGAGACATGGCTACTGTGCAGAAAAATGAGGAAAAACACATCCTGCATCAGATGACAAATCCAATTCTGTGTCCACAATGGACATTTTCATTTCCGTACTGTAATAGTGATGTTTTCACTTGTGCTCGTAATAAATGGACTAAAGTTTCATCATCATCATCATCATCAGTGAACAGCCTCCTGCACATATACAGCATAAAGTTGCTTAGAGAGACAGATGAAACAAATGGTGAAGAAATTTTAAATTAAGACAAAAAGACATATATACATCTGAAAGAGATGGTGGACCAAATCTAGGTGTGCCAGTAGCCTATTGGACTTCAACACAAAGTCCCTCAATTTGTTTATGCATGATGGTCAATGGTAGGTTTGCTTAAGGCAATACATCATATGTCTAAGCTTGTTGCTGTCTTTCTGGTCAAAATATATTATTTATAGCAATTTTAATACAATAATAAGGTTTTCTTGATTCCAAAGTCAGCAGGCCAAGGACTGGAGCAGAATCTGAATTTCTGAGGTCACAGAAATATGGGGCCATTGACAAAATGAATAAATAAAATACAATTTCACAGCATGTAACATATAATTAAAATAAATAAGAAATTTCCATATGGGTTAAAAAAGCCAGCTTGTTGGACATTGGATGTACTGTAACGTTCCGGTCTTATTTTGAATTGTGACTTATTATGACTTGTAGTATGATTAATTTTCACCCTGCTGGTTACCTTGGAAACACTTACGTTTTGGAATCAAACACTAAATCAGCGTTTACTCGTGTTACATACCAAAGGAAGAATCGAGTAAACAACAACACAGCAGTGGATAGGTTTCTCACCTCTCATGTGGAAGAAGTGGTTTCCATATCAGATGCTATCTCCAGTTACGTCTAAGGAGGCTCAACACACCTGCGAGTGACACATTTACTTTTGACACCAAGCGCCATCGTTGTTGAAACGGTTGAAACTGCTTCTGTTAGCTTAGTAAACTATGCCGGGAACTGCAGGGGCAGCTGACCTGCCGCCGACAAAAACAATAATTGTCTACAGGAACGGAGACGCTTTCTTTCCCGGAAGGAAAGTAGTCGTGAATCCGCGGCAGGTGTCAACCTTTGACAACTTGCTGACCTATTTGACCAGAGGGATTGAGGCTCCGTTTGGCGCCGTGAGGAAGCTGTACACTCCCACAGAGGGACACAAAGTTCAGCATATGGACGATTTGAAGCATGGGAGTGCATATGTTGCAGGCGGAAATGAACAGTTTAAAAAGCTGGAGTAGGTATCATGATGTTTGGTGTGTCTCTGTGTGTGGAGGGGTTATAGCAGGGAGGTCATATCACTTTGACCGAGAAGGTGCATTTTTCAGGTCTAGAGATGTCTTCCATTTATCTTGATAGATATTCCACTAGTAACTGTATAGGTTTCACATGTAAGTTAGCACCTGAAGCCTTTGGTTTTGAGTCATTTACATGATTTTTTAATGCCTTCCAGCTATTGTGAGATTACACACAAGAAGCCACAGAATAAGGAAAAAGAACCGGTAAGACCACCTTTTGTGTTTATCAGTTATACTGAAAACGATTAAACTGGGCTGGGTGATAAGGCCAAAAATGTTATCACAATGAAAACATTTCATACCATTCGATATTGATAATTATCACAATAAATCATCAAATCATTTCTTCTTTCAAGTTTAAAGGCTTGATTTTTGCTCCTAGGTGAAAAGTTAAAGAAAACAGATGGTTAATTGCATGGTTAAACTTTTCTTTATAGTCAGAACTGGACAAACACTTGATGCCAAATAGTGGATCACTTCAATAATCTGAGGTAGAATCTTCAAAATGATTCTGTTAAAATCATTTTTTTTTTTTTTACAAATATGATTAGTAAATCTTTTTTTTCAGTCCCTTTTCCTCAACAAAATAAATATTTTAGTAGAAAAATTAAGTGCAAATTCGTTACTGATTCAGATGAATTAAATCAAACATTTATAGAACATATATTGAACATTTGTTGTGTTTGTTATTGAGGAAAATTATATTACGATAATTATCATTATTGTTTTATTGCACCTGTCACACTTAACATTAGTTTGAGTCAGAGATTTAAAATGCCTCATTCCTTGTTTACCACTTGTCTATTTAGATTTCCGACACCTGTTTTTGACAATTTCAGATCCTACCTGTTGTTCACAGCAGATTAGTAGTTTCTGCTCGCTGGAGGAGAACTTCTGATGAGTCTTGTACGATAAAGTGAGTACTGATTTTAAGATGGATACAAAGTTATCCTAAAAAAGACGAAAACATTTAAATAACACAGCAAATCTTTGCTGTGTTATTTAAATGTTTTCTTCTTGTTTCCTTTTCAACAATTGAAATTTGTGTCTCATCTTTTGTTGCATTTCATAGTGTCTTCACCAACGGAGATGTCTTGGTTCCTCCAGCTCGAATACGGATCCCAAAGTATACTCTTAGAAGCTGGGAAAATGTTTTAGCAATGGTGACAAAGAGAGTGGGTCTTCGCACTGGGGCTGTGTACAGGTAATACCCCTTGTCATGTGCCAGTGATGGCAAGAAAAAGTATAACCTGCAGGTTTTCTCTATTAAGAAAATAGGACCTGACTCTAAAGAATAGGTTAGGAATAGGAAAGGTTTTTGTATTTTTTGTTTCAAATATACTATGAATCATGAAACAACTGATTTTTCTCCATGTTTTGAAATGAAATCAACACACATCAATAATTGTACATTATAAGATTTTGAAAACTTAAGTTGTCAAAAGTTAGCCAGTCACAATATTGAATCTCAATTCTCTGTGGTGTATCAGATTCTCTAAAATAGGTTAGGGTAATATGATTAGTTTCCAATCAGTTTAAATGCAGCATGGAAGGATGTTTCTAGTTAATTTGTGAGTCTTGTTGTGCTCAAAGGAGTTCATAAGAAAACTGCTTGTGGGTTTAAAATATGTGCTAACATTAAATAAAACCGATCAAACAATATTTGAGACATCTATGTCGCTTCAAAATCCCCACTGATATTCATAGTTCAGTCAGAAAACATTGCTCCAATTTGTGGCATTTTTTATCCCAGGCTTTGCAGATTAGATGGACGTCCTGTCTGTGGTCCCACTGAACTTCAGAATAACCAGCACTATGTTGCAGTTGGTGCAGAAAAGTTTAAAGCTCTCCCATATGAGCACCGCACCCCCTGCAGGGATTTAATCCGGGAAAACAAGATGTTTGAAGGGTACCTATGATCTATGAGACCTATGATTTTGAATCAATTAAATACATTTTTAGTTATGTATTTTAAATAAACATGGATCACTATTTTGATGTAGAAAAAAGAGAAAATATGTTTTTCTTGCAGCCAAGACACCCTGCCTGCCATTAGAAAGACAAGACATGCAAAGGATGTGGTGAGTACTATTGCCTCAGAGTTGGCCGCAGTTTGCCATCTGGTTGTTCACTTTATCACGACATGCTAAAGTCCCTCTAGTTTACTGCTGTAACACCTTGGTAGTATTGTTGTTGAAAAGCGTGTCTTTGCACACACAGCATTTCAATTAACATTTCCCATGTGTGAGACTTGTTGTGGGGGTGCAATTCGTTATGAAACAGGGCTATCATCAATCACTGTCTGCAGGAGGCATTGAGTTACCTTGGCTTTCCACTTTGATGGGTAATCCCCACAGAGACAGGCTGGCCCACTTGATCAAGTGCAGTGAGCCTCATAGACAGATCATATCCACCAGGGGGACTTCACTGACTGAAAACAAAAAAAAAAATCTCTTATTCAAACTAGAACCCGGTATTGTGATTAAGTAGACAGTGAAGTGCTTTGAATTCACGTGAGGACTGCGCTGCTGTGGGCCCGAAATGAACACCAAATCACACTGTGAAGATGAGAACTTGCCCACTCAGCAGGTTGAGGTGGTGATGGGGGGCCCTCCTGTGAGAGAGGCGTCTGACATCTGATTTTTCTAACCATGACAGATGACAATGCTGTGGCAGATGCCAATTTTTTTTCAGATGGAGAAAAATGCCCCATGTCTTATCTCCAGCTGTACCTGTGGTAGAGTACTGTTAAATTCAGAATTATGCTGAATATTTATTATTAATATATTAGAATCTTTCTAAATGTTGTGGCTTAAGATTTCTTTATTTCATTAAAATCTATCAAACCATGAAATAATATATGGAACCCACACTGGTATATCAAACTTTGCTTAAATGAGGTCCAGTCTTTATGTAGTAAAATCTGAATCAACACTGCTAAGACCAAAGCCTTTGCCATTTCACACAGTACCATGAGGTGGAGACAGAGACAGAGCTATGCTGGGTTTTTCTATCCACCATCTATTTGTAGTATTAGCCATTCAATGGACATGATGCTGCCGCATTTCACTCCCTTCGCATCCACGTCTGATCCCTCATGAATTTGTAAACATGATTTGACCAGTTAATAAGGACCTTTAAGAGGGGAAAGATACATGTGACAAAAATCGCCCACTCCGTCTTGATCTGTCAGCTGTTTAGCTTACTGATTACACATACATTTATAGGGTCATGTCCGTCATTAATTTCTGTTTGACCTCACAAAGCTACAGCAGTCTGGTTTGAAATGCCTGTAAAAGGATCCTTTAAACATGCCCACTGAGGCTGTGTAAAAATGTAAACTTGTAATGTAATCTTGCAACCTCGATGTATGGGAACAGTGTCTGTCCCATCCTGTCCTGTCTGCAGCGGCGGCAGAGCGTTTCTGCGCTGCTGAATGGGACATCTGGTCTGGAGCAACCATTGAAGTCTAAACTGACAGCTCTGCACAGTGTAATATTGAAACTCTCCAGCACACCATGTTCCCACTGGAAGCATGCATTTATGCTGAGTTTGGTGTTCACAGACATGATGAGGTAGAAACTTTTTGAGGTAGACATTGTATAAAGAAAAGATTAATAGGAGGGAGAGGAATGCAAAGAGAATAACGGTGTGCATCAAAGCTGACTACTGTCATGTTACAGTAATAATAATGAGCAGTGCAATTGAGTTTCACATGTACATGAAAGCAGCCCAGAATGGCTGACTAAACCTTAAATAGCTGCTCTCCCTGACATCAGCCATGACTGGCTGCTGCTCCCCATTTCGCCGCTGTTTCTGGATGATCTCATTGGTGAGGGGAAGTAGCAATGCCCCATGGAAAACTCTACCCCCTCACTGCTGCCAGCATGTCTGCTTGCTGAGGACCCTGCCATGGGAATGGCTGCTGCTGATACCACAGCCAGCATGGCTGGATGCTGGTCGGTCCAATTGGTTGGGACCCATGTTTTCCCCTGGCTATCATATCACGGGTGTCCTCTTGTTGACTCCTGTTCACTGCCACTTGAGAGGGCCGCAGATTACTTGCCGCTCGGTCCCCCCTGAGCCCCCTTCACACTAACTCTAGCTCTCTCTCTCTCTTGGTTACTCTCTCTCTCTCAGGGGCCTCCTGATACACACAGTTGTCTGCTCCCACAGGACATGGTACTGTAGATATGTTATGCCGAACGAGGGGAGAGATGACCTCAGCTTTTCCACTGCCGTGTTTGTAGCTGGGCTGCTACTTGTACTGTACTCTCCTGCCTCTGAGGCGCCCCTCGTCCTCCGCTTTCTCCTCCCCGAGTGAGACAGTCTTGATTTGACTTTGTTGATTTAAATAAGATCTGTTTACATCTCACCACCGGGCTGCAAACAGGGAAAACAAGCTGTTAAATTTTTGATTGCCCAGATGTATTTTGATTCTGCTCTTTATCACGGAGTCATTTCACATCACTCACAGACGAATTGAGGTTATGAAACTGAATTAACAGCTTACCGCTGCGACAGTGCCACTGCTCTTCTGTCTTTGATCTCGTGTGGTTATGTGGACACTACGGCGCTAGAGTGTGAACTCTGTTTCAACTCTCCTTTCGCCGAACATACCAGGCAAACTTCACTCTTCTTTTGTTGTTGTATCTTTCTCCCTCGGCCCACCAACGGCTGTAGAAATTCAAAAGAATATCAACAGACTTTGCCTCTGCATTAAAGAAAGCAAACAAGTGAAGAAACAACGCTGCTATTCCCCAGAGTCCATGTTAGTGAGCTTGCAAACACCATTGCCAGTAGTGTATTCTGCTGGAAGCCTGAGATCACTACGCTATCCCCCGAGCCAGCCCAGGGATCCAGCCAGGCAGCTGCAGTAAAGAGTGCTGTAGCTGAAAAGAAACATTAAGTCTGCTCTCTCCTGCTCTGTGACTGTGTCTCTCATTCTCTGTAAGGGAGACATACCTCACCTTGCTACCTACAGAAGGGATGAGGAGCCTGTGAGGGGAAAATTGCCTTTTGTGGAAGCATTAATTCAGATGTGTACCCTGCTGTCTGAACATCACTCTGAACTCTCCCCACTGTTCTCGCTCTTCCTCTCTCGCTCCTTCACTCTCACCCACCATGCAACCCAAGCCCCCCCCCCCCCCATCAATAACCTTCTGCTATCTACTGCTGAAGAATAAGTTATTCCCTGCAACTCCCTCCCTTTCCCTTTAAGCTTGTTTGGATTTTCGTTGTTTGATCTGACTTGATAAATAAGACAAATGCAGTTAGAAATTCATGGCTGCCCATGTCATCAATAAATGATTAGTTTGCCACACTCCCTAGTGATTGATAGGTTGCGCACAGGATGTATTGGAACCAGATGAATTCAATACAGTAGGAGTCACCGGGGAGCTACAAAGCATATCAGCTCATGAAGAATTGAGGTCAATGGAAAATGTAAAATGTTGAAAAAGAGAGGAGAAACAAGTTTTGCCCCGATGTATTTTGTCTTTTTTCCCCCTCTTATTTCCTCTTTGCAAAACAACAGCAAAAAAATCGATGATGAATCACAGAGAAATCTGAGAAAATATGCTTTAATCTCTGCCTCTGTTTTCCTCTCTCTTTTGTCTTGACATGTAGTTTGCTCACACAGGCTTTAGAGAGGACCTTGAGCCCGCAGCCAGGGGCCAGATGCAGAAACCCACAGCCAAGCTGCAGAGAACCAAACAACAGAGGCAGGTGTCCAGAAACCCAGTTCTCCTCTCAACAGGGGGTAAGTAGAGCAATTCTATAGAAATATCTCTTTCTCCTCATCTCTCTCTCCAGAACCCCCTGCCCTCGTGTTTTTTCCCTCCAACACATCCTTTCTCACTATGACAATATGAAGAAACCTGTTGGCTTTTGAAGACGAATGTATATGCGGGTGGGTACAGTATGTGTGTGCACTTACGTGAAAGTCTGCATGTGTAGGGCTACATTTGGGCACATATGTAGGCATGTGTATGTGAGGACATGTGAGTTTAGCGTGTGTTGGCAACATAGAGGAAAAACCAACATTTGGCAGGTGAAGGAGCTTTATTTTTGACTATCAACCTGTTCTTTTAAGTCCAAACAGAACACAGCTCCCTGCTCTTTGAAGTCTTGTTCTGTTTAACATTCACAGAAAAGACTGGGGTTTCTTTCAAACACCGTCAAAGGGCCTTAAATCATAGATGAATTAAATCAGGCCGGTTTTGTTGAATATGTATACAGAAAGCCTTGTTAACTGTGTGGGGGGAAAACAGAACGCTCTGTTTTTCTCCTGATGCGCAGATCAAAATGGTAATAACCTATTAATCACAAATGATGCTGACAAAAGAGCATAAGAGTGACAAAATACTCCTTTAGATCGATGGGTTTGAACATTGCAGCAGTAGTGCTGTTTAAAAGTGACTGTTTATCATAATACACAGTAATTGTGTGTTTGCTTCCTCTCTTCAGTACCACATATGGCATGACATGATGTAGTAGCATAGATGGGCTAATTGCCGCAGTCTGAAACCTGCCATCCTTTCATATGTTGCAACTAAGACAGCTGACATTATTAAATAGAAGTGGCTGTCTTTCTCCTCTTTGGCTACAAACAACAGCATCATCCTCATAAGCCAGAATGCTGTTCCCTGGCCATATTTTGGACAATTGATCATATCTAGTGTGGTTTCCTCGCACAAAGCACAGTACTAAGACCCAAGGGTTAAAGATGAAATTCACAAGTTTTCTTTGAAACAAAATCACCTCTTACAACCCTTCATACAGGCAGTAGTTCTGTGTAGTGTTTACAGGCGTCATCTGGTATAGGATCAAAGCTTTTGGCACCAGATTCCTTCTATCATTTTGCCTTTTTTTTTACTGGAGTGAGTCTAGAAAGAGATCCAAAAGTAATGGCTTGACAGAAAAACATAATGAAGTCTACATGTTTTGTCGTTGATTAATTGCCTCTTTTGAGCTGAACTTACTAACCGCATACCTTTTTCTATACATTATTCCTTTGTCTTATCACTGATTAATCTAACATGCTTTGCTATTTATTATTTACTTGAAATTACTTAAGGTTATTGAAGTAGATTCAAGCCAAATAGTGTGTTTAATTATTCACATTGCACCTCATATCAGATTCAGCAGCCACAGACAGAAAGGAGTTTGTTTACAAGGAAAAACAGTGTGACGTTACCGTATAAGCTATTCCCCACATGCATCAAGAGCAGCCTGTCACTGTCAGCGGCTAACCCTGGGCCGAAAGTTCACGCTGGCTGGCCATATTTGTGGCAGGGCAGCTGTGGCTTTCTGTGGCCCTTTCCTCTGTGTTACCACTCTAAATAAATAAATGGCATGACAGCAACATTGATCTCTTGAGAAGTTGAACAGGAAAAGCAAAGGGAGAGGACGGCAGGGCAGTGAGGGATGGAGGGGGTATAGAGAGAGGGAGCGAACGAGTGTGCAGAAGAATGAGACGGTGACTGCCAGCAGATGAGGTAATTGTGATTAATCACTTTTCTCAGAGGGCAGCGTGTTCCATGCACAAAACAAAAGAAGTGAGGTGGCAGGAGCAGCCGAGGTGCAGGAAGAGCGCCAGTTGAAGGTGGACCTGCCAATTGATCAGGTAAAGCACCCCCCCCCCCCCCCCCCCCCCCCCCCCCCCCCCCCCCC
>NC_060160.1:14611818-14625862 GCF_021292245.1 Micropterus dolomieu
ATTGTGAAACAAAACCCATTCAAAAATATGGGGGAGATTCACAAAGAGTGGACTGCAGCTGGAGTCAGTGCTTCAAGAACCACCACGCACAGACGTATGCAAGACATGGGTTTCAGCTGTCGCATTCCTTGTGTCAAGCCACTCTTGAACAAGACACAGCGTCAGAAGTGTCTCGCCTGGGCTAAAGACAAAAAGGACTGGACTGCTGCTGAGTGGTCCAAAGTTATGTTCTCTGATGAAAGTAAATTTTGCATTTCCTTTGGAAATCAAGGTCCCAGAGTCTGGAGGAAGAGAGGAGAGGCACAGAATCCACGTTGCTTGAAGTCCAGTGTAAAGTTTCCACAGTCAGTGATGGTTTGGGGTGCCATGTCATCTGCTGGTGTTGGTCCACTGTGTTTGCTGAGGTCCAAGGTCAACACAGCCGTCTACCAGGAAGTTTTAGAGCACTTCATGCTTCCTGCTGCTGACCAACTTTATGGAGATGTAGATTTAATTTTCCAACAGGACTTGGCACCTGCACACAGTGCCAAAGCTACCAGTACCTGGTTTAAGGACCATGGTATCCCTGTTCTTAATTGGCCAGCAAACTCGCCTGACCTTAACCCTATAGAAAATCTATGGAGAAGAGAAAGATGCAATACGCCAGACCCAACAATGCAGAAGAGCTGCAGGCCACTATCAGAGCAACCTGGGCTCTCATAACACCTGAGCAGTGCCACAGACTGATCGACTCCATGCCAATTCAGGCAAAAGGAGCCCCAACTAAGTATTGAGTGCTGTACATGCTCATACTTTTCAGTTGGCCAACATTTCTAAAAATCCTTTTATTGTATTGGTCTTAAGTAATATTCTAATTTTCGGAGATACTGAATTTGGGTTTTTCATTAGTTGTCAGTTTTAATCATCACAATTAAATGAAATAAACATTTGAAATGTATCAGTCTGTGTGTAATGAATGAATATAACATCCAAGTTTCACTTTTTGAATGGAATTACTGAAATAAATCAACTTTTTGATGATATTCTAATTATATGACCAGCACCTGTATTTATACACACCTTTAGCATTTTCTCACTTTTCTAGATTCAATGGCTCCCCTCCTTTTTTCTTTGTGTTCAATTTAAAACCAATGACTTAAATAAAAATAAAAACTTAACGAAGCACAGACTCAATGACAATAAAATTTCACTGTTGGTAAGATGCCTAATGATTCCTCCTACACAATAATGTCCAAACCAGCCTACCAATTACATTTGAGTATATATACCTGTTTTTGTGATAGTGCCAATTCCAATTCCTTCAGCCATGCTTCTGCGGGGAAATGATAGACCTCGAGCCAAAGAACGCCGTTGCCTGATAGGAGGTTGAAATTCACATGATTCAGAATTTGAATGTGTAGTCTTTCATTAAAATCACGTAATAAAAAAAGCTCAAACAGAAAGTAGTCCTCACTTACAGCTGATTGATGCAGCTCCATAATCTCCCCCCTCAGATAGTTCAAAGGTCAAGCAAATGCTCCTTTTGTTGATATTCTCCTGATATTGAAAGAATTTTTTGAACCTGTTAATTTTTTTCCTATTGAATGGTGGTGCACAAACACAATATGACACTGACAATACGCACCATGGTGTTAATAACACAGAGGAGGTGAATGCCTTCACAGTGATATGCAAAGACTCTGGCAACACCTGCAGTGGAAGATGATGTCAGCTGATGTCAGTATGATGATTCATTTTTAATAAAGACCCTGTTTTAGGTGGTGGGGGGCCTGGTGGGGCTTTCCAGTTTTAACTGTTCTTTTCTCTAATTCTCAGGTGTTACTGTCTCTGTTCAGCACAGCACTAGTTTGTGACTTCAGGATCAAGCTAGAGCAATTCAAGAGTCCAAGTAAGTGTCAATCTGTTCGTTTATTTGTGAAAATCTTACAATCTATACAGGTTCTATGCAGGTGAGGGATGATAAACAGAGGCTGAAGAGAAGCACGGTGGTGGATCAGAGGTGTACTACCCACCCATATCATCAACAGTGCCAAGCAGATAGGTATTCTCAGCCATTCTGGTCATTTGAGTAGATGTGATTTCCAAGCTGTCCTGCAGCCGCTCTGCAAGACAGATGAGAGAAGATGCACACCACACAGACAAGCCCTGGGAGTGACCCAGACTGAGGTACCTGCCGTCTTCTGAGCACGCCAGGCAGTTGGTGCTCTCTGGAAGCTGACAGATAAGACAGTAAAAAATTTATACCCACATTTCATTTGGAAAACACTGATGTTTTCATTCAATAACCTATTTATTTTAATTTGTAGAATAAAAAGACTTTATTTGACTGCCTTTTGGACACCATATGACACTGGGCTACACAGATAATCTTGACTTGATCTGTCGTTATTCAATAATAATTCAATAATACACAGTTTAGTAAGAGTTTTGCCTGATGGGTTGTCAAGTATTTGACATTTAGCATGATCTCTGTTATGAACAAATGTCCAGCAATAACCCGATAACTTTAAACTCCCCATCTCTACCTGTGCTACACTGGGCAGCTCAAAAGTAGAAGTTTTCTTTCTGGATGTCTCTGTTTTGCAAGGTGCTTCCATTTCTGAGTCTGGGGTACCTTAACTGGTGTACAAGGACATCCTATAACCAAAAAAAAAAGTAATTTGATACAAAGCATTTGACTTGCAAAGCATTTAGTTTTCTGTGACCATCTGAATTTGATGCAACACCACAATAGCTGGGCAAGAAAGAATGTCCCAGGTTATGTCTAACCATGCAGACATACGCAGTGATGGAAGAATTACTGAGATTTTTTAGTCATCTAAAGGACCAGTTCCACATGGTAAAAATGTATAAAAAATACCCCATCACAAGTAAAGGTCCTGTCTTACTTACATAAAAGGACAGAAGTAGCTATTAGCATCAAACCTGCAGATCTTCTACCAGTCATTAATAGCCAGTGCTCTGTTCTCTGTTCTACAGTGGCGTGCTGGGTTGGTGGCATCAAGGCTGGTGAGACCTAACAAGCTGGTAAGGAAGGCCAGCTCTGTGGTCGGTCTGGAACTGGACAGTCTGGGGTCAGTGGCGGAGAGGAGGATGAAGGTTAAAATCAAAGTCATCCTGGATAACCCCCCCTCAATCCCTCTATGACGAGCTGTGTACATCAATACATCATCCCACCCAGGTGGACTGTCACACAATTCTCCCTCTCCATTGTCTGTTGGACTAATTTATATATTTGGTTTATATTATATTATGCTTATTAGTTATTATGTAGCATACTATACAATACTATTTGTATACAATACTCATACTATACCAGATGATTATTGATATCCTATGCAATGCTGTACTATACTATATACTATATACAATATACTATAATATATGACTAAATTTTAGTCCCATACACACCAGCACGTACCTTGAGATCCTCGGGCAGAGGTCTGTTGTCTGTTCCAGAGTCTCGACTGAAAACTAAAGGGGACAGAGCGTTTGCTGTCAGGGCCCCGAGGCTCTGAAACAGCCTGCCCGAGGAAATCAGGTCGGCTGAGTCAGTGAACTCTTTTAAGTCCCTTTTATTTTATTCTATTTTCTTGCTTTTATCTTGTATTGTTTTTGTATTATTGTCTTTTGGGTATTATTGTCTTTACACTTAAAGCACTTTGTAACTTGTTTTTGAAAAGTGCTCTACAAATAAAGATTATTATTATTATTATTATTATTATAAATTTCATCTTATACGATTGCGTACATCCATTACTGTATACTTTACTATATTTTACTATACAGTATATAACCAGTATACTATGTATTACATTCCTGTATCAATACAGTTAAACACTAAGTATCGTTAACGTTATAGTCGACTAGTTGACAACTAACGTTAAATGTAACGTTAGAGGAGTAAGTCGGTCCATATCGGTGCATCACATTCAGTCTCGGTCTGGCTGAGAAAGAGTCATGTTGCAGCTGTATTTGTAATTAAATAGCAACTTCATTGAATTCTCTGTTAATTTCACCACAAAAGTGTTCACACACAAGTTAGCTATTGCTAACAGCTAACGTTACAACAAACACGGTGAACAAGTAAGGACAACAGAAAAGGTGAACACTTTAGGCTACAAATATAAAACTATCTTTGGTTAGGTAGAACTTAAAATAATGTCACTTCGAAATAGCATTTCATTTCACATCATTGGCCAGGTGTCTTACCTTAATTTGACCCTAATTTATGGTTTCACACCGGCAGCCCTATGAAGGTGTAGGTTAGCTAGTGTTTCACGGTCGACATGACAACGGTGTTACGGTTGGACCGAGTCCAACGCGGCTGTCGATAGATGAATATGCACAAATTGAGGTTTTCTGTCTCAGCTTCCAACCCAGACAATTCAGACTAATCAGTAGTGAGATAAGGCACACGCTGCTGTTTCATATACACATACTAACTAATTACACGCCCTGAGAAAGTCATTCAAGTTGCTCCTGTGAATAACAGATCAATCAGGCATTAGTAAATACAACTTAGAAACCCTTGAAAGTAGTAATGTTTTATTCAGTGTTCAATAATGAAGGTTCTTTTGTGTTCATAACTGTATGTTTTGGGGGTTCAATTTCATCCCATGAACTAGGCACTTTTATTTGCATGACAAAAATAATCCATAGACCTATTTTTCTATCCAGAGCAAGAGAGAGTGAGATGCAGACAGAAAGGCTGAACAATGTTGCCATGAAAGAAAAAAAATAAAAATGATGATGACCACCAATGATGATGATGATGAGTCATGACCTGCATAGAAAATGCTCATGACAAAATACAATCTCAAAGCAAAATACACTTTGATGTTTTTTTTATTCTTTTGAACTTGCAGGAACAGGACATGAGAAAGCATACATTTGTAAAAGTTCATAGTGCATACTCTCTTCTGTGACTAAGATGAGGCTTTCCCTTCAGCAGGTATGCAGTACATAAAACACCTACTGTGCAGTACACACTGGTTGGTGCCTTTTAAATATTCAGCACCAGTCCAAAAAACAAAACATCCATATGAACTTTTTGTTGCAGATTGATTAAGACTTGCACAGATAAATAAAACCCATTTAGTGATTTTGTCAGAAATATTCTGTCTTCAAGATTGGTGATTCTTTCATCACACAGATAATTATGGTCTTCAATCAGCCACTCAACACTGCTATACCATTCCCCCCCCAAACCTTCTCATAATTACCACCCATTACCTGAAAGTGATTGTGCATTAACATTTGAATGATTTTTTTGTGTGCTTGAAATATCACAGGAATCACTGAAGACAGTCTTCCAATCAAACTTCACCATGTGTTCAGAGCAGAGACAAATGAGACGTGAATAGGAGTATCAGCTGCAGTATAAACCAAAGTGGTGTTCCTAATGATAAATACCTGACCATACAATGATGAGTATGAAAAACACGAGTACCAGAAAGATTTAAAGATTACAAATGCAACTGATGAGTAAACCATGCCATCATAGCTAGTCAAACTGTGTACTAAACAATTGTACAATTACATTATGAAACATTTTCTCCAAAAAGCAATATTCAAATGTGTGAGAAAGCCACTGTTGGCATTCATTTGAACAGTGAAATGTCTAGATAGGTTTAAATGTGACAGCTAAAAGTAATATAAGGCAGATAACAGATGTGTGTGGATAATGACTCCTTTTGTATATTGGCAAATTGAAGATTTCATCATATAAAAGTGTAATCTTAAGGCTTATCTGTCATTGACTGTGTGATAACATTCAGTACAAAAACTGCAACCATGATGAACAATTACAATCTAAGTGGAAATTTTTACTAGCCTGCCTTCCCCCTTTTTTCCAAACTGGGTTTAGTGCAAAAAAAAAAAAACACTGAATGGGCGCTGATTATTACTTGGAAACTAAAGGATAGAAAACATTTCATACTATTGTTTAAAACACCCAAGTACCACAAATAGCTCTGAAGTAGCAAATGTACACTTTTTACCAATATGGCTCCACATTTCCCTGAAGACAAAACATCAATGGCTGACTCTGAAATCATTCACTGTCCATTACAAAGTCCCCAATGTAGTCGCCCATTTTGTAGATCTGTCTCAAATAATCCAACAATGCAATACAATGTGAATCCAAACATAACGTGCCACCATGCTTTGCGTAGTGTGTGATACAGTTGTTTCATTATAGGGAAGAAGTGAAGAATTTCAGACACAGCAAAAAGTGTTTGCCAACGTAGCCACTAACCTCCCATCTAGAGGACTTTGAGGCAGCTTTAACCCAGCCACTCTCCACAACTGTGTCCGGACAGACAAACATATAATGCTAGGCGAACCTCTGATCTGCTCACAACCTCTCCCGCCTGTTTGGACACAAACACTTTGATCGAACAAGACCTGGCACTTCAAGCGAAGGAAGATGGCTTAAAATAAATACATCAGTAGTTCTAAGGGGAGGGGGGGAGGAAGCGAAAGACTCTTCTTTCCAGTGGGTTAAAATACTTCAAACTAGACTCATTGCCTAATTAACAATGTCAGTAATGGCTTTGAGGAGGAAAATCATCTTTCCTCACCAATTTATTGCAACAGCCATCAAGGCCAAGCGTTTTGGTCCCTTTACCAGTCATTCTAAAGAAAAGGGGTGTGGTGCATGTCCAACCATTTACATATTTTCCAGCTTTTGTCCCTCATTGGATTCTGCTGCTTTCAAAATGTTAGCAAGTACTTTATGAATCTGAATTTAGTGTGCAATATGTCAGGACCACCTGCTCCATGAAACAAGATGATCAGATGAATCCGGGTGAACAGTAGGACCCCCTTACAATCTCTCAATTTTAAATCATCATTCATTTAAAATAAAATTATTATTTTCTGCCAAAGGGTGAGATTATTTCACTCGTTTCAAATACAAAAATCAACTTCTTTTTAAGATTTTGGTAAAAATCCAAGTTTCAATAGCTTGATGCTAATGCAGCAACTGCTTTAAAGTAGTCTTGCTTCAAGATAAATGCCTGAAACATTTAGGGAAACTGCACTGGGAACTGGTGGAATCATCTCACGCCATTTGCATAATAGGACGTGAAGGCTGAATCTGAAATGAAATGACTTCAAACACTTCAGGGTTTTTTTTTGCAGTGGGCTACTTCAATTATGTTTCATGAATGAGGCAACTTTGATGTGGATTTTTTTTTTTTTTTTTTTTTTTTTTACACACAGCATTTTGAAATATTTAAATTTACCAAAAAAAAGGAAAGGGGGATTTTGCCTGAAGCAATACTTGACTTAACAAATGTCAAACACAAAGTGAATAAATTAAAGTCATATTTGCTACCTTTTCCATTATTTCCATGGCTTACACTGACACTGGTTTTAACAAGGTTAGAAAAAAACTATTAGGGAAACTGTCTGGCATGGCAATTTGATGTGCACAGATGCTTTCCAAGATTTTATTAGTGACTTTTTGTTTTATGCCTCTCCCCTTGGACCTTTCACATCAACAAGACATCTCTTAAGGAATGATAACTTCAAACCAAATAAACATACAAATACCAAAGTTAAATCTGCTATTGATTGATTTCATTAGTGTCCACAGCATCATCCGTGGTCCCGGCGGAAAACAATCTGTGTTGACGTCTGCAGTTTCATCCAAAACCTTCAATATCACTTTCAATAAAAAGGCTTTGTTTGACACGTCCTGACACCTAATAAGGGGGTTTCCATATAAAAATATGATAAAGGGGAGAGCCAATGCTATGAAGAAGCCTCAGAGACATCATAGTCTATGATGAGCTGCTTGATGTACGACAGTTTCTCGTGGAGATATTCGCAGCGTTTCTTCTCTTCCCGGTAGCCTGGGAACTTCTATGGAGAAAAAAGAGAGCAATTCAACAAAAGGTTACGTCACTACTTAAAATGGATAATGGATAATACAGGAGGATGAGAAATGTGTAAACTGGTGATGCAGAAGTGGAAATAAATGGAGCTAAGAGCAGGACAATTGCCTAATTAACTCTTTACACGAATTAAGTCAAAATTCAAATTAAAGTTTTAAGTAGATCTGGTGCAATATGTGGCATTTCATGCAGCTGCTTAAAACAGGAGTTAACAGTGAGCCTTTTGCAGCATTATTAGGCTCACTAAATGATTGACTCTGTAAACAAAATGGCTGATATTGCTTTCCATGTGAATGTTACAAATTTAAGTCATCAAAATGAAGTGAACTCAGAGATTCATTATACAAAGAATGATAGAATATTAAATACTGGCAACCAATGTGAAGGAGGTGGGGATGTTGTCTCTACTTAAAACATTGTGTAAATCCTTCAATAAATTAATTACTCATTTATGCAAAGGCAGTAATGTCCTTTCCATCCTGATATGAATACAATCATGGGGCTATTTTATACGTCATTAGCATGGTCATTACAAAAATAGTGGTATGTGAAAATCTATCTTAAATCATTTAAATGTTTGACTTACCTTCCGATACTTGTTGTACTTTTCTAGAATTTGGTCTTCCATTATCTAAAGGGTACAAAACACAAATCATTAAATTGTAAATATTAAATGAGCTGCATAAAATATACCGTCAGCACTGAGCGCTGTAGATCAGATCAGATCTAGTTTTATGTATGTACCTTATATTGTTGTGTGCCAGGGGACAAGCTTTTGATCTTGGATCCTAGCTGAACAAACATGTGAGTTATGGTGGCGATCCGGGAGTGGAGGTCTTTGTATTCATCATACTCCGCACAGAAATCCTCCAGGTACCTCTGACGTTGCTCCAAACTCATGATAGTGCCATATGTACTACAAGGAGACATGTAGACAAACAATTACACTGTCAATGATGATTTAACTGTAACACATAAAGAACACACACTCCTCCACCTGGATTTCACCCTGTAGATACATTTTAGTAGTCACATTTATTCACACACAATTATCGTTTAATATTTTTTTGCTTTCTAAAAGAGGCTATTTCCTCAAGTCCTAATTTCATTTTATTTTGTGTAGTACCTCTTTTTGACACAAGATGACAGCATAAGACCACACTGTCATGCTTTTGTGATAAAGGGGTACCCCTATTCAACACCATGTTTCAGCAGAACCAATTATAAACAATGCGAATAAATACAAAGAAAAAAAGTGATGTCTGTCTTCTATCTTGTTAAAAGCCCAATCACTGTAAGTTCTGATAGCTGAAAAGGATGTGCACGTTAAACCCCACCTCTTCTTCTAATTGCACATTTTAATAGCCAATATAAATTAAATGATTTTAAAACATGTTCACACTCACAGCACATAATCCGGCTTCTCCTCAGAGGCCACAGCATTTGTGATGTCAGGATCTGGAAAAAAAAGTACCAGATAGATAAAGCAAAGGACATTAGCTCGAGTTGAGTCAATACAGTCACCTACGTGACACTTTGTCATTGTCTGAATGTTAAGCAATGTGTTTTTGTTTTGCAAAGTGTGTGCGTGTGCATGTGTGTGTGTTTTTATATCCCGGTGGGAACTTTAACCTGAATGCACACTAACCCATGAGGACTTGTGTCACAGTGGTGACAAAAATTGAGGTCCCCATGGGTAGAGACTGCTTTTTGAGGGTTAAGACTTGGTTTAAGCATTTAGGTTACAATTGGTGTAAGGTTAGGGCTAGTGTTAGGGTATGGATAAAGGTTAGGCATGTAGTTGTGATGGTTACGGTTAAGGTAAGGGGCTAGGGAATGCAATATGTCAGTGAGATGTCCCCACGGGAATAGAGGAACAAACGTGTGTGTGTGTGTGTGTGTGTGTGTGCGCGTGCGTGCGTGTGTGTGTGTGCGTGCGTGTGCCTGCCTGCCTGCCTGCCTCTGTGCAGACTAGCTAAGAGCTTGTGGGTATCAGGAGACATGTCAGCTTAGAGACCTGAAGCACTGCTCGAGCTGTTGTTGAGTCCATCAGCCACATAACACACTGAGGACTCCAGAGAGTTAGTTTAAGGGAGCAAACACAGATAGGCTCACAAGATAATACTGTATAAATGCACCTGTGGCTGTCGGACAGCTGTCTCAGAGAAACTTCACACACAATTACCACTGGCCACCAGTTAAAAGTACGTGTGGCTAACTTGTTATTTTGTAGAGGAGAAACTGCAGTTCAAAAGTGTTTTGGAGATGGGGCCACTGCCATATAATAGATGTAATACTCAAACCAAAATGGTCAGAGAAGCAATAAAGTGATATCTCCAAACTTTCTCCAAGTCACATAGAAATCAAAATGACTCAAAAGAATGTAAAAGTTTATCCTCAACTATAAAGTGTGGTCGAAATCTATCAAGACTCACCCTCTTCATTACTGTGTTGTTCCATGATGTGATCAAACAGTATAAGAGAAATGGAGGCTAAAATCTACATAAAAAGATACTTACTGTCAAGTTTGTCCGGTTTCTGCTTGAGATCAGAACTGGTCTCTAAGCATTCGCTGCCCATGTTGTCTTTTAACCTCTCCCGGTCCTTGTCTTTGTGCTTTTTTGATTTTTTCTTCCTGTGCTGGCTGTTGGCGAGCTGCTGGTGAGCGCAGTCAGAGTCACCTTGCGGTGGCTGGTGGCTGCTTACTTTGGGTTCTTGCTCTCTACTCTCTGTGACAGGTGCATCAGAGGTCATAGACAGTTTGTGAATTAGAGGGAAGCCATTGTTGCCCTCTGGTAAGCCATTTTGGTTACTTGTCCTTTGAAACTCAGTCTTTGTGTGGAAACTGGGGTTGAGGGTAGGAGCTACAATGTCATGTCCTTTATTGTTTAAGAGTCTGTTTACTGTGGGCTGCTGTTGCAACCTCTGGTCTGTAGGTTTTTGTCTCTTAACAGCTAGCCTTTCCAGTGAGTCAAAAGGCACAGGACGTTTCTGGGAAAGGAAGTAGAAAAAGAGAGAAATCATGCATTAATATTTCTGTAAAACTACATACAAAATACCATTCACAACCTTTCCTTAAACTGACCTCACCGGTGCAATGTAAAAGTCAACAATCATTAAAAACATAAGACAACGTATAAAATGTGCTTTTTTACATATGCATATATGTAGAAAACATATATTAAACACTGTATAATAAAGAAGCACCAGGTTAAAAACAGATTAGTAACTTTCACACATGTATAGATTTGAATGAAAAACTATATGGACATTTACCAATGCAGGATTTTTCACTGCGCTGCTATGTAGTGCCATATCCTCTATGGTCTTCGGCATGAACCCATTTGCTTGAACGTTCTGTGATTGGTGGCTGATGTGCAGCTGCAACTTCCTGTTAGACGGGAAGAATCAACACAAGGCAATTTGCAGACTAAAAATATATTCCCAATGTGGAGTTTAGAAACATTAAATTCTAACTGGCGTTGCTGCAGAGTTAAGTAGATTTACAGGAGAGCTAATTAAGTTAAGAATGAAAACGAAACAGATTCTGCACCTGCATGTGGGACTGAGAGAAGCAGATATAGAAGAGAGGAAAAGATGACAGACTTGGTTGAGCTTGTGTGCCTGACCCACCTGGCCAGCAGCCTGCTGATCAGCTGCCTCTCCTCCTCGCTGTAGCCTGGCCAGTCCCTCTGTACGTGCTTGTAGAAGTCATCCCTCAGCAGGTAGCTGCTGTCTTTGGGATTCACCTTTGCCACCTAAAATACAACATATACCACATGATGTTACCATACCAACTGCAATTGAAGTATTTTAATGCCTGGGATTTATGACCTAGGATCAATCAGAATCAAAAATCCAGTCATAGTTGCCACCTGTGTCTGTCTGATGTTTGGGCAGAGGAGGAAACGTAAAGTGGGTTTTTAGAGCTTTGTTGCTGAAAACAGCCAAAGCTCCAAAGTCATGGGCCAAGTCAAAGGGAGCTGCAGATTCAAGTTATAGCTGTCATTACATTGTCACAATGCTTGCAAAATATGCATGTGCCAGTATACATTTTGAAGGTCCAGATATTTAAACAAAAATATTCAAAATGGTGTCAAACCATTCATCAAAATAAGGTAAATATATTATTTAGCAATATGATAAATCCCTTGCTTGTTTTCATATACAATAAAATATATATTACACACATATTATATCCCAGCTTTTATTTTGTCGACCATAACGTTTGGGCTGATTCCAGGATTGTGTTATCAGGATAAATTGAGCACTGCAATTATATAAATTACAGTTGTGTCTTTTTCTTTTTTTTGTAAATGTAAAACCAACCCAATATTATCTGTAATAAATTAGTCAAACTGGCGACCTGTCCAGGGTGTACCCTGCCTTTCGCCCGATGTCAGCTGGGATTGGCTCCAGCCCCCCACAACCCTGTACGCAGGATGGGTGGACGATCCTGACGATGGATGGATGGATAAATTAGTCAAATAGTAACACTGTCACTAACTGGACTCCTGGGCGTGCTGAAAGTGGCACATCCACATTCCTGAAAAGCAAAACTCTTTTTCTGCAATTCTGTTCCCAAAACTGGGAGTCTCAGCGTTTAACCTCCTCTCTAATCTTGACTCCTTTCAAGGAGGACATCTGTCTTTCTGGGGCCTCCTGACAGAGCAGCCCCGCCCCACTGCAAACACAGTCTCTGCAGAGACAATTACAGCATCGACCTAATTACACACATGCATGGACACAAAAACCACATGCACGCACACACATCAACAAGTACAAGGGCAGTGAACGTGAACACACACACACACACACACACACACACACACACACACACACACACACACACGTGATGACAGTACTAACACAAACATAATTTAGGAATTACTCAAAAATGTATACAGGAAAGTCGCACAAATAAACGTTTCTAAATTAGATTACAAGCTGAATTAAAGCACAGCTGGCCCCTGGTTTCTTTTAGTATGCGATTGTATGTTTGCTAACTGGATGGTGTTACATCTTGCATTGTGTTGTGCAACAGTGTGGTTTATATACGGCAGGTTTTCACCCCCAGGACACCAGAAATGTGTGTATGTGTCTGTGTACGTAAATGAATATGTTGTTATGCGTAGGCAGTGTGCAAATGTTTAGGTCAAATGGGCTTGTGCACACACACAAGCAATAGTGTCCGCATTGGGTTTTTTTTTTATGCACAAGAATGTTTAATATATAAATGTGCATCATTTGTGCATGATGTGACACATTCAGGATGTGTATACGCAAGTAGTAGTATTTATACATTACATGGTTCCTAAACATTTTCCATTTTAAAATTTTTCAGAATCAAATCTCCAGATTTCTCTGTAGATTTTTCAGACCATATTTAACACCTGAGTAGGCTACAAACAGGTAGATATTTATTATGTAAATAAAATGTTGGTTTTAAAATCCAACATTCTGACTATGTATGCTATTATTACGCCAAATAATTGCCAGAAGATTGTAGCTAGATACTGTAGCTCATTCAAATCAGTTTTTTGAACATTTAGTCCACATTCCTACGCAGAAAACTGGATGACATTCAACTGTCAAACATATCTGATGTTTCTTGTGTACATACAATTGAAATCTCAGCCTTGCCCTTGGTGTTAAATTTACAAAATATAAATGTTAGCAAATATACAACATTGAGTTACCTTTACAGACAAATGTAACTAAACATGAACGTAGTTAATGTGTAACGTATCTTTATATCATTTATATATATTGTATTCATTAAAATGGCTCTGTTTTATTAACACCAAGGGCACTGCTGAGAGTTCAATTGTGTGTACACAAGAAACATCAGTTTGTCACAGTCAGCCATGTTTTTTGTTTACATTTGGCGTCATGCACCTGAAACACCTAGAGGTCGGAAGTTAACTGGAAAATTCCGACCTCCGACTTTGACTGGACCGCAGCATAAAGCTGTTGTACGGTGACCTGCGGACGTTGAGGCAGCTTTGCGTAGGAGTGTGCATTCAGTCATATTCACACTTCTTGCCTTGCTTTCGACGACATCAAGTCCACTCTGGCCCGTGCTCTCTTACATAGTGGTAAACATTATGGCTTCTGCTCCAAATGCCATGAAACACACT
>NC_060160.1:14652189-14681168 GCF_021292245.1 Micropterus dolomieu
CCAATCTGACCAAATTGGTTTGAGATCAACCAACAACGCCAACTCAACTCAGCTATGTTTCACACAGACACTCAGTCTTTCCATGCTGCATAACACCTTTGAAACCCCCCCCCCCCCCCCCCCCCCCCCCCCCCACCCCCACACACACACACTCACACACACACACACACAGACAGCACTGCAGCCTGATGAGGTCTTTAGCATACAATCTCTGAGCAGCTTGGTCCTGTTTATCTGACAGGAAGTAAGACTTGATTCCAGTCTAAAAACACTATTATCACTATAGAAAACATAGACCATAGGGGTGGGAATCACCAAGGGCCCCACGATACGATATTATCACGATACTTATGTTGCGATTCGATTTTATTGCGATTTTAAATATTGATATAATATTGAGATATACTTTGTCAACATCTTTTTATCTTAAAAGATCAATTTCTCTGTTTGTTCATTTCACTTTTTCAGTCTTCTATATGGTCCTGTTGAGTTTTCTAGTGGACTGAAAAAGCAATAGATCTTATTATTCTAGTAATAAAACATTAAACTCTCATGTGTAATTTATATAATAAAAGACTGATACTTGGCGTCCGTGTATCGATACAGTATTGCCATGACAAATATCACGATACTATGCTGTATCAATTTTTTCCCCCCACCCCTAATAGACCACATGTGCTCATTCCATTTAACTTGAATATATGATTCTAACTGTACGCTTCAGTTCTCATAATTTTAGAGTGTTTTGTCAGTGAAGACAAACAGAAGTCTAAAAGTTGATGAACATCACAACAAGCTTTTTACATTTAATGTAAAATGTACGGTGTCTGCCTGCTTTAGCTTTCTCTCCCCATTTTCCTCCATTTAAGCTTTACCTTTGGCTGTGTTTTTCTGCTTCAAAAAGAATTGGAGAATATAATTCCAGTAGAGTATAATCTCAGCTTGGAAAAAAGACTCATGCTCAGTAGAACAAGTTACATAAATATATAAATATTTTTGCTAAATCAATACAGCAGCACAGTACAGTGTAAGCCAAGGGGGATCTTGTTTTCTCAATCCCTGCAGGTTGAGGCCAAGATAGTTGACGAGGAGTATGAGGATAGGAGTTGTTGTGCGAGCCCCTGCAAGGCCTCCCTCCATGATTCAGACGGCTTGTATCTGCAGAGGTCTTTTTCGGCAGGTTCTGGGAAGGATGTAAGTACCCTTATTATGAGTATTATGTAGTTACTATTTTACCTTTAGTTCATTTCTACTTTATTATTATGTCCAATTTTTTCATTTGCTTTTTGGATTAGGTCACATAAAATGGTCTAACCAGCAATTATGGTAATCACCATTTCCATAAATGCAATATTGTCACGTAGACCTGCTTTGGCAACTGTACTTGTATATCTAATGTGTGTGTAACCTGTTTTTCTGTCTCCATGGCTTGTCTCTGTGTACTGTGTATTTAGCAGCGCAGCCTTTCTTTAGGGCAATGAGAGTCTGTAAAGACCCCAGGGCACAATTCTAATACTGGAGACACAGGATTAAAACCACCTGAGCACCAGGTACAACTTTATTGTATGACTTTATAAAGCTTAGCTGTAGCCAGAGATACTCTATGTATTGCAGCAGCTTAAAAATTACATAGAAGTGTGTATTTGTGATCAGAGTAGAGCCCCATAACAGTATGTGGTTGTATTTGATGTCTGTCCTTTTACTCTGGTATTTGTGTACGTTTACAGTGATGAAGTAGGGCTGATATGTGTATACCGATGTTTTTGCATGGAACCGTAGTTCCTAGAAATGACACTCATTTAAATACACTTATTTTGCTCTAATAATCCTCGAGGGACAGCGGTGTGAAGCGGTGTAACTGTGATGAATGCACACAATAGTTGGGTGATATTACTATTCCAAGCAATTTCATTCGGCTTTGAAATGAGAAGATATTGAGTCTTATTTAAGCAATCAATAACCTTGAACATTTTGTTTTAATGAAAACTATAATTTCAAGCAGCGGCAATTACCCCATAGGGGAATGTTTTGGTGTGGTGATGATTTTGCTGCCGTGTGCACTTTTGCAATAAAGATATTCTTATCGGGGTAATTATTGACTTCTGGGGGCCAGTTATGACCCTGGCTAAAGACCTCATCAATAGCTTAATTCATTACTTATCGCTTTTAGTCATACATGAATGTTGCTGATTCAGATTGGCTATGGATCGCAGGGAAAGACCATTAGATAATGGAAAATAATAATAATAATCCCTAGTACAGACTCAGCTACTTTTTGCAATAACCATCTCGCCAAGCAGTTTTTGATTTGTCAGCTAAGGAAGACTGACTTTCGAAGAAGGTAGGATTTTTGCTGCACGTTTTCCACTTGAAAATGTCATTCAACCCTAAATTATGGCAAGTTGCATCATAAAGGAAAGCAACTTGTTTTCCGCAGAACACCTTATACCTTACTAATATTTTGCTTTGCAGCAATTTTTAACTTCATGTTTTATCGAGGATTCCAGTATAGTTGTAAACGTTTTCATCAGACCAGAAATAATGATGCTGCAGGTGACACTTAAAAACTTAAAAGTCTAACCATCATTCATGCATACTCGCCTCTTTTCCCTCTGAGGCCAAACAGACTGTCGCTGTCTCGTTGTCGGCAACCTCATCATTTAGAGGGCTGTGAATAATAATGAGGGATAACTGCACTGCTATGACTCATACTTTGAGCTGAGTTGGGACAGATTTCCTCCCACTCTAGTGCTCGTATGTGCTTGTGAAATGCCACTCCGTATATGTGCACGTATATAGTAGATATTGATGACCAAATTCAATTACATGATTACATTTTCACCCGAAGCTTTAAATGATTTATTGCATTGAATTTAAATAGTGAATACATTTACAGACAGCAGACCGGTGAGGCTGTTGTGTGTGCATGTGATATTGACCTGTGTGGTCCAGGCCAAATAAAGAATAACGAGATTCAGCATCTCTGCCAAGTGGAGATGTCCGCTGGGAGTGAAGGCAGGCTATCTCGGTGGAAGAGAGCGAAGGATGGCGGACTAGAGCCTGATGCACATTTATCAAAGCTTTTCTTATAATCACTTGACTGACTTTTGTTGGGCTTTCTGAAGGTTGAGTTTTCCTTTAGAGTGCACTCTGTTAAGGAGCTGATTGATTTCATGAGGGGGGGACTCTGTCTATGCTGTAGATGTCATACACTTTGAGGAAATGTGGACAAGGGTAGATTCGTACTCACTGGTCTGGTGTTGTGTTTACAACTATCATTTGTTTTGATTTAACAATATTGGCTGATTTATCAACCAGTCAGCTAAGCATTTTTTCTTAATTAATATTGTTAGAAATGCCAATGCAACGAGGGATGCTTGATCAATTGTCTTCCTCTTTTGTAAGAATTTTGTGATAAAAAATCGAATGGTTATGGGCCGCTGCATTGATCCATTCCTTTCCTTTTCCAATGCAAGTCCATTTCATTTGTCTTTTAGTTGTTTTTCCGTGCTCTTATTCCCTGAAGCTTGGGTTAGCCATTTCAAAGGCCTTATTCTCTTCATGCAAGGTCAACTATAATCAACTCTTGACAATGTCACCGCCTTGCATTTCCAGAGAGCTAGTCAGGGGAAGACGACTCCTCTGGGCTTTTAAGGACCTACTGCATTATACCATTCAATTACTGTTCATTAGACAGTGTACAGCCATTAATCAGACGGAGATGTTCTGCTAGTCCTCAGCGGGGACAGTGAACTGGGGAAATTTATTCTGGCTTCCTGTCCGGGCTGCTGTTTAGTGGTAAGAAGAGAGATGACACTTTGGAATGCACTGAAGCTGTCAGTACAGAGACATCCTAAACTGAACTGCTACTCCACTCTCTGTATCTGTTTTTAAGTGAAGTTCTCTGCTCCATGCAGCCCCTGTCTTTGAATTTTAAGAAACATAGGCTTTGTCAGAGATTTACTGCATATGTGGGAGAGTATTACGAATCTGATATATCACTAAACGGGGAGAAAGCTGACAGATTTACAGATTAGAGCTGCATATGCATTGAATATGACTAGGTGATGATATGGGGAACTGATTTATGTTTTCCAGGAGGCTAAAGAGAGGGAGGTGTCTTCCAGGCTTTGCAGAATACGGTCATGGATGTCCTGGTTTTTCAAGGGTAGGTTCATCAAAGCATTAAGCCTTGTAGTACCTCACTGGCAGCGGCAGCCCCTGTGTTCCCCTCCACAGCACCTAATGTACCCATAAAGAGACCGCTAATACACTCTGCAATACCAGTTCCTCCCTCACATTGCATGTCACCGGATCCGCATCCACCTCTCAACATCTGGGAGAGCTTTACTCCATGCTTTATGGAGACCATCTGGTTGAGTGGGGGTTTTTTTGCCTCCCCAATCACAGATGACTTATTCTAGTATTAAAGGCACCTGCACATCAAGGTGTGCCATGCTGAGAGGCTGGGATTATTCACCGCTCTTTATATTTCCCCTGTAGTTTGTAATTCGGAACCACTCAGACAGAATGAGAGGGATATGTACCTTGTTACTATGAAAGTCCATATTTTTCTCGGTGACTTCTTATTCTAAGTGGAATTGCATGGTCTGACTTTTATTTGATCGATCTAGAGAAGAACACATCTGAAAAACAACAAAATAAATGCTACACACATTTGATTATGGGGCGAAAAAAAAGATAACGGTGTTAAAACACAAAGCAATGATGTAAACCTCACATTCTCCTTTGTTGGGGGAATGTGCCTCACACCTGATTCAGGCAATTGTATTGTAATTGCCTGCAAAACATAGGCTTTAGGAGTGAAGCCTATTCACCGGTTTTCCAGCATCTTCAATTTTGTCTTATGAAAATTCCAAAGTTGACTAAATGGAGCGGGATGTGAATCCCTGCACGTGGTTATCACTGTCTGCCCTTCAATCTGAGGTTTGCCCTGTCAGTGTGTCACCGGGAAAATTGCTGCATCCTGCGCTAACAGCAGGCTCCCTACCGCACTCACATGTCGTACTTTTTTCTCCCACACATGTGCATGAATTTTACGTATATACATGTATTCTCTTTCAATGATGCTTTTATTGATAGCACTAGAGGTCTAGATGCAGCCTGATGTACACTCTAGAGCTGGCTATGATTTCCCTGCAGAATATCAATGGACACTGCAGGGGCCATTTGAAATGAATCACAGCACATTATTGCTTACAGACTCCAGACCCACGTACTCACTTTTCTGTCCCTATCACATTAGATTGTTGTTGCTGTTTATGAATGGTTTCTGCATCATTCATGCGTCCATATTCCCTAGCTACCACAGTGGATCTGCAGATGACACAGATGAGAAGCTAAACAGGAGAGGAAGTGGGATGTGAAAGGAAATTCAAGTGATCTCTAACAGAATCAAACCCACCTGCCACCTGCTTTGCATCAAAATGTCAATATCTGGGCCAGTTTTTCTCCTTGAAAGGAATTTGTCAGTTGAGTGAAAATAGGAAGCCTTTTTCTAAAAGCAAATCTACCATCAAAGTACTTCCTCCTTCATATACTTTACCAGGGGTATTCCATCTTGACTTCCATGTATAAAAGAGATACTACTGGGTTCTGTTTGGCTGAGATTCTCCTTCAAAAGTTATTGGCACCATGTACAATGGCCTTGTAATTTATGAGAACTGTTAGGGCCTATGACAGAAGTTGTAAAGCATCTTGACTGATTGGGGAGATATGAGATGTGTGCAGTCATGGCATATTGTCGCCTGTATGTGCGCACGACATGCAGATAGTTGCCTGGCATGCTCTGTCACAGATAAATTACTCCACACAGTCAAATTAAGTTGTTGTAAATCACCTTGCGGACCCGAGACTAGTCCTGAGTGACGACCTTTACGCCTATTTGACTTTAAGTCTTATTTATGTTAATCACATCTGTATTATACTGACAGTAAAATTGTGTCATACACTAAAAGGTCATTGTTTTGCAGTACAGCATATGACGGGGACAGAAAAACACACTGTTTATTACTAAGTGTAAGAAGTCTTGAAAGGAAGATTTGACTCTCTGAATGTTTGTATGTTAACAGTTTTCTTTTGTATACTGCCTTTTTTGGAGAAAAAATTTTACCGTAACCTTCATTTCTGTGATGGCAGGACAAGGTATGTACTATACAAATAATACAATCCAGTGTCTCATTGATCCAACTTGTAATCTCACATAAAACACAATGCAGAGTGTAGTAGCGCTCCATATAGAGCACAGCAGTGTTTATCAACAATATGGTGATACAGCATTTTCCATGTTATTGTAACAAATAAACGACTTGTGAGCGTTACAGATATTGCTGCGGATATTAAATGCTTATGAAATCCACAAAGACCTTCATGATATTTACTACACTAAATAATCACATGTGCTTTGGATGTTAGTCCAGCGCAATACATCTTATTATACAGAATATATATTGGAGTTTTCATTCAGGCAAAGAGCAAATGAAATCCTTGGGGATGACTTCACTGAGGGAGAATGAGAGCCTTTGTTAACTACAGTGAAGTTGGAGAAAATGCCATTCTTCTCATTCATCATATACGTGTCATGAAAGGCCTTCAAAAGGCAGCAGGCTCCCAACAGCAGTAAGTTTGTCCTGCGTTTATATGGTGAACAATAAGTTTCAAAAGCCGTGTGTGTCGAAAATCAGCTGTTGTGATGTGAGAGAGGCGTTCGTGTGTGATCTACGCTGCACTCGAGACGACAGGCTCTGCGAAGTGCACCGCTGCCCAGTTGCACATTAGCTTTGATTGCCAGTTTGTTCTGTGCGTAGCCCTTAGCTTTGAACTGCGTCTCAAGATGAAAGCCAGCCTTGTCCACAGTGTGTCCACTGTAGAACCGTTGCTGTTGCTTATTTGCTTCAGGCACCATCAAGGGCTTCGGGACGGTTTTTTTTTTCTATAGTTCTGTACCATGCTGAGATGAGAGTCATGTATAATTTATCATACAATACATCCTGAGACAGCACCCTGTCTTGACTCCATTTTAATTTAACGCCTTCTCTTTCTCTCTGCATGTTGTGTTGAGTGTGGTCAATGTATGATGTATGGTATATACTTTGATAGTAGTAGTTCCCAATGTGAGCATCACAGATATTTATCTCTCTCTCTGTCTCTCTCCCCTTTTCTCCCCCTCTTTCTTTCTCTTTCCTCTATAAGCCAGAGCCATAGAATACAATGTCAGACTGCTACGGACCAGACATCCTTGTTCTCTTCTGTCTCCAAATGCCAGCTGCTCATGTATAAGTTGAAACCGTGTTAAAAACCAAATAAAAATGTCTTGCCTCTTGACAGCCCCACCGTGAATATATGGCCTCTTATTTCAGTGAATATATTGCATAATTATGTATGGTTATGAATATTACATGGAGCCTCACACTGAGTGCATGGTAAGATGCCTAATTGCAGAGTTTAATTATTAAGAAGCAAAGGTCCTGAGCGGGTTTTGTGAGAAGCACTTTTGATAAATTATTTTTTGCAGTTTTCTGATGAATTATTTTGGGAGCTTGTGTCTAATCAGCGGGCGTAGTGGACGGCATAACTGCTCTTGAGAGAGACTTATCTTCCCGTGGAGAGGAATTACTATGCTGATTAAATCCACTGAAATCAACTAATAACTTAATGATATTGGAGTGGATCAAAAGAATGAATCACTGCCTCTCATAGTGGTGGCTATGAAGAACACAAGGGCACAGTGATGGGTAGAATGATGTCTGTTGCCGTTGACCTCTGAGCTTTAATATTTCTCCGTGACATGAGGGAGGGGAACGGGGAAAGAGAGCGTGTGATGGCATGTACTAAAGCAAACCAAAGCACCTCATATTAAACACGGGGTAGTAGAGCTTTACTTTATACTTCATATGAAGCCTTTCAAGAAGAAAGTCCAGAGAGGCTGACTAAACAAGGAATAATGAACTAGATCTCCCTCAAGTACTGCCAAAGCCACTAGACACAGCTGCTTGGATAAGTGCAGTACTATTGCTACTGCTTTTCTTTCTCTCTAGCATATACTATAACTGAAGCACCCACACACATATATTCCTCTTTAGTTATGCATTCAGTTCAAGTGCACTTAGTATGCAGAAAAGTTTAAGGCTTGGCCTCAGTTTTGCGTCAGAAGGAAATGGAAAATGAGTAAAACAAGCTTCTCTGCATGTAACTTCAAATATTATTATTATTATTATAAATATTAAACTGCCGCACATGATATATTCTTCCATAAAAGCTAATGGCTGTAATGCAGACAATAAGAATCATTGACCCACTTAATCGCAGTTATATGTCACGCTGTGACCGTGTGAAAGTTAGTTCACCACAACAGCAGGATCAAACGTAGGGTAATCGCCGGGCTCCCTCCGTTCCCCTTCCTACAATATGCATGTCGGTCTAGCACTTATGAAATGCAGTCGAGCTGCTTTCCACGAGCCAACACAAATATGTGAATAATTGATTGTTATTGATGTGAGGATCACCTGGGTGTATCCAGTAGTTGTTTGGTTTAGAAGTCTCCCGTGGTGGGCAGGAGCCTGGCCATCTGTCAATAACACTTCGGTCGTCACACACGGCGGGCACTCTGACCAGCTCATACGCTTCAGTAAGCATCTGAACAATTGTTCCCAATGTGATGTTAAATCAGCTGTTCTGCTCTGAAAGGAACGCTTGAAGCTGAAGTGTTTCAGGTCTGTTTCAGTCAGGGGTCCACAAAGTTGTCTAATAATAGGTATATACTAAGTCTGTTCTCTTGCTGTGATATAATTGCAGTGATTATAAATGATGCATTGTAGAATGAACCTTACTCTATAGCACTCAAACTAATAGTTGATGCTTGGTATATACATAGTACACGTTTCCTGTTTAACCTTTACCCAGGTAAATTAACTACACAACACCTCATTTATAGCAAACGTCTGGAGAAATACTTTAGATGTATCACAAGCTATTGGGCAGCTTTTGTGCAGTTGAGGTTCAGTGTATTGCTCAAAAGGCACATAGAGGCTGTTATAGAAGTTTTATAGTCAGAGGCTGAATACGACAATAGTGTCTATGAACTTTTGTATGTTGTGTGAGTGAAATGAAAATTGCCGAAGGTCATTTTATACAGACGCTCCACATGCCTTGAGACCTGTATTGAGCCTCCTTGCGGACAAGAGGGGCAGGTGGTGTTATAAAAAGACCTTTTCGCCGCTGACATCATCCAGAGCCACTGGGAGGCCACTTCCCCCCCCCCCTCCCCCCCTCTCTCTTTCTGTTCCAGCCTGGTAGCTACCCACTGTCTGAAGCAAATGGCTGGAAGCACAGCTAAAAGCTCTCAGTGTGATAAGGTAATGTGGAGTCAGAGAGAGAGAGAATGAGTGAAAGAGTGCTATATCAGTGGGACCATATATACTGATTATACAATGATGAGGAAATGGTCTAAAAATAAAAACAAATGGAGAATGCGAGATGATATCACTTCACCCAGATTGCTGACTGCAGTGTTTGGAGTCATATCCAGATGGTTATGAAGCAGGGATGACGGTAGGAGCCGAGACTTACTGCTGTCCTCTCAACTGACCTTCCTGATGTCACGCTTGATAATAATAAAAGAGTATCGCAATCTGTTATATATAATGAATTATTAACAAAAGTGGGAATATTAAATTGAAAACAACATTCTCATAAGGTTCCTACTGTGCTTTGTATTTGGCAAAATTAAGCTTTTAAGGTAACGTTGGCTCATTTGTTTAGACACATTTCAGCTTTTCACTTACTACCTACTGTTGTTTCGTATGGTAGGTGTTAATGTTCACTCCAAGCATTTGTGTGCCTGTAAATGACAGCAGTAGAGAGAAAAAAGCTTGCATATTGTGCTGGTGTAATTAGTTCAGCCTTCACTGTTGGTGGCAATGGTGCCAATGGTCTAGATTACTGTTATACCAACCGCTCCCTTCTCACCTTGTCTTCACTCCTTTTGCCCCCCTACCACCAACAACATTGCGCACACACATACAAATGTGTCATTTTCTCTCCGTTTCTTCCCTACTGCTTCCTTTTCTGTCCTTCTCTTATTTCCCTTCTCCCTCTCATTCTCTCTCTCTCTCTCCCCCTCCCCTTGTTTTCCTTTTATCTGTTCCCAGACTGGCTGTCCTTAGTAAGATGGATGTGTGCATTCCCAGGGCAGATGGCCCTGTTGTTACTCTGTGTACCCAACTCACACTTTAACACCCGGCCTCCTTGTCTGGCCTGACGGGCCATTGCCTGGGGAAAGGGCTCTACTTCTACACCATGCACAAACGTGTGTGTTGTGCAGCTAACCGCATGGGTGCTCACACCTTTTTTGCAAGGGAGTAGACTCCAGCAGACTGTGTGCCAAGTACACAGATGGGTTCTTTAAGGATCACAGATTTTTTTTATTGGAAAACTTCAATATACGTTCATTTACATAGTGTGTAATTTATTTTGTTGACATTTTTGTTATGGATACATAAAACATGATATTTATTTTAATAAAATATATTTTCAGGACTTGACTCTGGACTGTACTTCGCTTTAGTAACTACATTAGATAAGTGACACCTGCTGGAACTTCACATGTAGCAGCCTTTTTTTGTTTCCTTTCCTGTCAGAAAAGTCCTCAAAGATGTAACTTGAACCCAGACAGTATCTTAATGGTGTAGACAAGAAATTAGACCAAATTAATTATAAAACAACCAACAAGGTCAGTCTCATTTCAAAGAGTCCTTCAGGTATGGAGGACTCCTCCAATACAGGACCCCCAAATTAGTTTTGTTTTTGACAAACTGCTGGCCATCCTCAGCAACTCCTGAAGTCAGACATACATGAGCAGGTCATACTGTACTTACCATGCATTTTCTTTCATATGGTCTTCACTCAGTGGTAAACATATCACTTTTGGTTGCACAGAAATTTTATAGTAAATCTCATGTCACAGTGAAAAAATCACAACACATAATAACAATTAATGAATTTGTCACAGTTTCCCCACATAGATTTAACACTTTGTTGGCCGCTTTAAGAACAATGCCTTTCTTACATACAGTCTATGAACAACGCTCTCAAAATATTTGACAAGTATGAGGATGGCTTCCTGAATGCACGTAAGTATTTATGTTATCTGACATCATTTTATGACTTAAGTGACTTTTGAGAAAGAATAAGTGAATATGATGTACGTGTTTGAAATAAATTAATACTCACCTACAATGTATTTACTAGAAACCTCTGCTAAACAGTAATTAATTAAAGATTTATGCTTTTTTTTGAATATCCAATGCTAATACTGCTGATGCTTGATATTTTAAATTCCCATTTTAACTGCCTTTTACTGCTTAACCTGAAATAACCATATTTAACCTTCCATGATTATAAAAGTACACTTACAGTAGGACATAGTGTCCCACATAATTTCCATGATCTGCGTCTCCTTGTGTTGTAGTGTATGTATGTACAGTTTCACATGTGTAGTTCAGTAAAGTACCTAAACAGCTTATCTCTACTGTTTAGTTTGCTGTTTAGCTTCGTGGACAGCTGTATGTAGACATCTTTTGATGTCAGTACATGCACCTTGTAGTTAATTATCAGCACATCTGGGATGCTTCTTTAAAACTTTCTGTTTAATAAAATTACACACCACTTTTTCAATTACCGTATGCAAGTATTCAGATCGTCTTTTAACGAAGTCCAGTGTTGCTGCATGTTCTTTTTTTTACCTCCTACCAAATAACTGCCTCTGATTGGGCACCGTTTTGCATGACGGCAACCTGTGCCTTTTTGATTGATTCATTCCATTTCATTGCCATGATAAACTTTTATAACAGCTACCATTTACTGGCAGCATGTGTAGACCTCTTTAGGAGATCTGTGCTTGATTTCTACTCAGTGATCTAAGGATGATAAATCACTGGGTACACATAAATTATATCAGTGAAATCACATGCGGTATAGGACTTCTGTGTGCCAATGTGTAAATCCAGCTAGGGATGTTCAGCTGTGCAAAACTGCAGTCTTTGTCTACCCTCTAACCATACAATTTCTTTCATTTCAATCTCAGCACGCAACTGGAATAATGTCCCTTAGCCGCTCCTTTCATATGTAATGAATGTGCTGCCCCAAAGGTGAGAGTCATAATTGATTAAAAACCATAATGTTTTTCCATGCCTCAGTGTAGTCAGTGATAAGGATATCTGTGATGTGTGAGTGTGTGTGTGTGTATGAGTGTGTCTATATGTCTGCTGGTCTGTGTGGACAGGACAGGACATCAAAGTCGTGTGGCTCTATTTCATCCTGGCTAATGAAGAAGCTGTGAGTGTGCTTCTGGGTCACAGTGGGAACATGCACAGCGAGGTCACTTCAAAGGCGGGATAATGACGGATTAAGTCTAAATCATGGCTGCGCTTTAGTCGCTGTCTCACATCAAGCCCGTCGCTTTGCATTTTATTAACAAATCATCGCAATATGATCTGGTAAAATGTGCCTGCCTTAATTTCCCTTGTCCATCTTACTCGCCGCAAATCCTCTACATCCAGATTAGTGGATCGTGGTGGGCAGAGTGCTGGGCCTTTTTATAAACCCTTGATGGTGATGAAATATTCTTTCATTAGTGTCCATGTACCTCACCATGTATTCATGTTTTAATACACTGCTCTCTCTGCAGTTCCTTTATTGCTTTGTGTTGTGTCCTTGACAGTGATGCAGTTTTTCATTTATGGTAGCCCTACAGCTTGCAAGAAAGATATTATATCCTAGTTATGTTCTGCATTCAAAATTAACCTACACACCCACAGGCCTTAGCTTTTAGTCGATGAACAGGTAAAGCAGAAAAATCTGCATCATAAAGCAAGGAGTCATACTGCTCCAACCCTTGGAACTGTACGTGAACTAGAAATGGTGTAGAAGGGAAGACACTCCCGAGATTATTGGACTCGTAGTACCCTTATGTGTAAGAAGATGGCACATGAATATACTGCGTCACCGCCATTCATCTTGTTCAGTGTATAACCCTCAAGATCTTTGACCTCAGGCCTGCTGTGCCTGTGGAGTTACAGGTATGTAGGAAGCACTTAGGGAAGTCTAATTGCTGCTGCAGTGATTTATCCTCTGTAGACCCTAACCCTAATCCCCTCCCCTCCCAAGAGCACCCGAACACTCAGATACTCTCATCAACACATCCCTGCAGTTATAATCAAGAGGACCCACTGTAGGGTGGCCACCAATAATGAAATGATTAACACTCGTCCTGAACGTTGTCAAGATAAATCCATACGAGTGCTGCAACGATGATTAAAAATGATTACTAAATATTTGAATAATTGATTTTGTTTTGTTGAATTTACTTGATAACCTTAAATAAGCGTGACTAAATAGGCAACGACAAAGTTTTTGGTATTATTTAACGCTCAAAATACACAGCTCATATACTTCATCGGGACTGTGTGGGTGTGGTATGATCGGACCAACAGACATATGACATACACACAAGAAAACAATTCAGTTTTGATTCAAATATTTCTGGTTGGTGTAGAGAAGTGTGTTACATCACCTTGTCCCGAACATGTATGCTCACTTTAAAATGGTTAGTCCACCAACAAAAATAAAAAGCACAGGAATCTCTTTAACCATAACAGTGCTGACTTTGCCAGATTATTTTGTGTTCATGTAGGACCCTTTTACTCATAGAAAGAAACTAATTGAAAATAAAATAGGTTTTCAGAGACTTTAAGTCATTCATCAAGCAAAACTGCACCCCTTTCACCTTTTAAATGTGAGGATTTTTTGCTTTTCTCTGTTTTATATCATAGAATTGAATATCGTGTTTTGGACTGTTGGTCAGAAAAAAACAGTAATTTCAAGGCATAAACATGGACTCTGGGAAAATGCAGCGGGCATTTGTCATTATTTTGTGCACCGTTTTTATGCAGTGTATATATGCTCAATTACTTGCAAAAATAATCTACATGTTAATAGATAATGAAAAGTCGCAGGAAGTCAACATACACCTTTGTGCTAAATGAATTTACCCAGTGCAGACACATAATCCAGCACACTGTACATACATTAGTAAGATGCACTGTATAAATGTTGAAGTGACTACTTAGTAGGGGATTACTGGAGCTGAAAGTGGGTTGTCCAGGCCCTGTCCAGAGAGGGAATCAGCAGAGCCTCATTTGTTGGAGGCTCTGTGGCAGCTCCCATTTCACCTGGGTTCTCCCATGTTTAATTGGGCTCATTATGTGATTAACTTAGCAAATTTACCCCTTACCCTCAAGGCACAGCTTTATACACTGGCAGACCACAAACCCTGCCAAAGTCACTCCATCACCGAAACCACAATGTCAGCATTTAGGCTGGCCATCACATTCCACTGGGAAGTTCTCATTTTCCTGCTGGGATGCCTGTTTGCCTATATGAAACTCTACACCTTTGACTCAACACACCGCTTTTAAATATGCAGCAATTCATTCTGGGATGATTATCAATATATCATTGTTTCCTTAGAAATGCTCACTATGCATATTATGTTGCTTATCACACTTTACATGCTTAGCATGATTTCTGCAAGCTCTGTAAATTGTTGTATTATGCGTGGCTTGTGTTTGCATTCAGACCTTAGCCCCACACTTTCAGACAGTGAGACATTTTATTAATGGAATATTTAAAAAAAAAAAAAGGTGCATGTTGCATTGCAGCAGTCTGTTCATCTCCAGGTGTTGCCTTCACCTCTTAAATCAAGCACAGTGGAAAGAAACAGTAGATTGTCGAATCCAACACACAAAATCAAATATTTTGAAGCTCAGCTTGTGTGTTTGTGGGTTCAGAGATATTGGTTTCATTTTGTCGGTGTCCTTGGAGAATTGTATGGAAAAATGAAAGGAAGATGAAAAACAAAGTCCATGATGTTAATCTATCCTGCCATCACTGAAATCTCACAGGTCCTCTGTGGGCTTCCTGACAGTCAGATGAAATGGCCAGCAAAGTGCCAATTTTACCACACCGCTTGTTATTTGCCAGCAAAGTCATAGGTTTGCTTCCTTGTTTAATAACCAATGGCGGAGAAGGTGATGAAGCAGGCCAGTGTGTCCATGTGTGGGGGGGAGGGGGGTCAGTAGGATAGAAGAGAAGTTTACAAATGGGATCCATCATTTTTCATGCACAGAGGTGACATCCCTCTGTCAGCCAATTTCGCTCCGATAGCCCAGTCCCTTGGTTCATTGATATCTGCATTAGGGACCTTTGTTAAAGGTCTCATCTAAATGCATTGAAAAACGCCTTGCTCCCCCTGTGTTCCTCCTACTGTTAAAAGTGTGTGCGTTCATGCATGTTGCTTGTGCAAAGATTTGCCGACTTGGCTTTGTCTACATTAAGGTTAGTCTTTGTGGCACGGCAATGTGGTGTCACTGAACTTGAAAAGAAAAAAAACAGCTAGTGAGAAAAACATCAATAAAGCCACAACAAAAGCCAGCTGCTCGGAGGGCTCTCGGAACAAGAGCTAAGAGTGTTTTCTTACTCCGTTGATACTGAATAACTCTTTGCTGTCTGCTCATGTTAGTAATGTAAAAGATTTTTATAAATCAATCCTAATTAACAGCAAAGAACAGAACACGACCTGTGAACTTGTTTCAAGAACAGGGCAGAAGTCATTGTGAAGGAGCTGGTTTGAGCTGGTGAATTGATATAAATATGACCGTGCCTTCTGTATGAAGTTGGTTGGAGTAGGTCCATTAACCAAAACACTTCATTGGCACTTCATTTTATCCAGTAAAAACACCACCCTTCATGTCCTACTCTTGTACAGTCCTGCAGTTCAAACCAACGTGTACATCCCTTGCTACTATTAAGAAGATTTAATTTGCTATTCCTGTCCATCTATTTTACAGAGCCATAGTGTGAAACAGCAGAGGTGCTGAGGGGCTAATGTCCCTGTCAATCCACCATTCCCCTCAGCTCCAATCTCAGGGCTTAATTTCCACACAGATCCGAGTACCCTTGAGCCTCGAGAGGTCTCATTCACACACTTGAATCAAAATTGCCCCAAACTCTCGTGTCCAGTAATTTCACAACACTTTGGTTATAAGCAATGTTGCTCAATTTTAGCAGGTGCGCTTTCATTTTGAACTTTCCAGTAAAGGGCGAGCTACACACACAATCTAGTATTTCATTAATATAGTTAATATATATGTATGTCGAGTATTTCATTTGCAGCTTTTAGGTATTTAGGCGATACCTCCTGGCACTCTCAAAAGATATATTAAGAATAGTAATTAATAAACTTGATAATCTGAAATTGACTAATAATTTGGTGCTTGAGGATATCTCCGCACTATGGTCCCATAGGGATCAAGTCCTACAGACTAGAATCTATAGTTGTGCTATATCTTTTGACCATGTTGCCAATTCACTTTCAAATGACTTTGAAATGAATAATTTATGTTAAGTTTATAGACCTTGTGGTACATCACAATAACAGAATGGTAGTGTGTCCCAGAATGTTTACAAAGAGAATTGCACTGGGACCATCTGTCACTGCCTGTCACTAGTTTGAAGAGAAAATATGAGTGTTTGACACATGCTATTACTGTTTTGTTGTTGTCCCATTTTCAGATATGGTCCAGGAGAGGACAGGGCCATGTTAATATTCTTTAGTCAGAGCTGTTTAGTTTTTCTTGCGATGAATTCAAGTGCGATTTACTTGAATGTGAATCAAAGGGAGCACTACCAATTGTTAATGCTCATGGTGATGCACTCTCTTTAAAAAATTTTTAAAAAACACGTAGTGCTGGCACACTTTTATCATGTGGGGCGGAAATGTCAGCGCCGACTCAAACAGGCTCAGCCAAACCTACCAAACATGGTGAGATTGGATGTGAAATCAGTGCAAGGGTCACTGACAAAAGAAATAGGGTTTTATGCAGAGCGGGCCTCAATACACAACACTCCCAAACCAAAGGTAAAAGCAAAGCCCTCAACGGCTATTTTCAACCCATCATTATTTCTCATAAATCCCAAACTAGCCAAGACCAGTGCCTTTGACAGCATGACTGATGAGTTTGCCGTTGTGAATGTCAAGAGAAATGGTCTCCTGCACCTTATCTCCCCTATTTCTCATTGTGAGTGAGACTTGGGGTTTTTATGGAGAAAAGCCATGGCCGTTGTGATGAGCATTACCCGGTGATAATGAAGGGCACGCTGCTGTACTGTCAGCCTCTACAGACAGACAGGCAGGGGAACCAGGCAGGCAGAGATCTGGCTGGCTGCTGAGAGACGTCCATTCATGCGTTTATGTGCCCTTATGTCTTTATCTGGAGACCAGGATAAATGAGCATATTTATATATTTACACTATGTCAGCGCAGTGATTGCCTTATCTACTGCTGCCTTCATTCATGGAGGGAAATGTCAAGAGGTAATCAAGTCAAATGTGCTTTTTGTCAATGCTATTCATGGATCTCAAATTGTATATTGAAAATATTTGGGTGATGGGCCTATAAAGTGTTCCTTTCTGACATATTTGATTTAGCTGGAGATGTTTCCATACTGTTTGATTATTCATTTGATCCACCTTTAAACCACATATAGTTCCACACATAATGGAAAAAATAGAAACCATACATACTTAATGTTTGGGTTTTCTCTGAAAGTCTTACTGCTCACTGAACAATTATGGTCTGTTTGAGTACATTCGAAGTTTAACCAAACCTCACAGAGCTTGCAGAAGTCATGTATAGAATTTTTACAACACAACTTGTGTTTTTGAAAAAAAAAAAAAAATATATATATATATATATATAAAAAAACCAAACCCTCTAGAGTTGATAAGCCATCTTTCTTGTCCCAGAAGCGAGCCACATAACCCACTGAGGCTAGCGTTAAGGGGCTTTCAGTGCTCCTGCCTGTAACTTGGCATGCAAACCTGCCAGTACAGACGAAAGATAATGAGCTCGGACCCATGTCTGAGTGAGCAGTGACTGTGTGAAGCAGGAAGCTGCATATTTATGATGGCCTAAAGAAGCATTTATTGCCTAGTTTCCATCAAAACACTGTCTGCAGAGACCTGACAGCTTTCCTTAGAGATTAGTCTCAGATACCCCCTGTTAGGTGGCGGTCTGGCCAGATCGCTCTCCCTGCTGCTCTGCTCTCTCCCTCTCTTTCCCTGGTTTTCTTTCCCCCACCTTTATCTATTTTTTCTTCTCTCATTCACTTTTTCCCCCTCCTTCGTTGTATATCTTATCCCTTTCTCTGTCTCTTTCTTCCACCCTCTTAGAAGTTTTCCTCACTTTGCAGCGCTACATGTCCTCGGGTTCCACTGAGGGTTAAAACATTTGTTTACTGTGAAGAGAGAGAGGGAGAAACACCGCCATGCTAAATGTCAAGGATGATGAGGTGGGTCAGGCTGGAAGTGCTGTTGCGATTACGGCTGTCTTCGCACGGCATCATCACAAACTCTGACAACAACGCATTGACTGCGCAATTTATGCTCGGGAAGGCTAAGTCTTCCTGTCCCGCTGTTTCACCAAGAAATTAAATTCACATGTTATCTTTGAGAACATCCTTCCTCTTTTCCCTCCAACACCGGTGTCAAGAGTAAAGGAATGTCTGGTGTCAAACTGCACTGTTCAAACCAAAGAGTAATGGATTCTGGCGTACAAAATAATTTCTGTATTTCTGGGCAAAGCCACATCCACAAAAGCACATTTATTTGCCTGCTGTTGATGTCTCCTTCCTTCAATAGTTAACCAGACCATCAGAAATGTAGGTACTAATAGGCATTCATAATAGATAAGAAAAGTTTCATATCATTGTTTTATGACTTCCAACACCAGAAAGCCAAGCAGGTTGTCAGCTGTTCGGCCTGCGATATGACAAGCTTGAATGTGCTCACACCCACACTCCACCACGCCTGTATGTTTGCTGAGCGCCTTGTGTATGTGTATGATATATATATATATATATATATATATATATATATATATATATATATATATATATATGATTCTTTCATGAGCTGTGTGGTGGCTGGCTTTTCATAGATGTGTTCTCATTGAGCGCTTAATCAATACCTGTCATCTTGAACTCATCCTCTAAAGTGGGCCCCTGTTCTTTGTCTGCCCCCTAATCCATCTCCATACAGCTATTTGAATTTGTATTACACACTAGGACCGTCTTCACTATCAGAAGACTTAACAGATTGTTAAAGGACCCTCAGTACGTATTTTCATAAGCACAAGAACTGGTTTATAAAAATCTATACAAGGGCCTGAGGACCTGGTGCACTGTGGCAAGCAGGGTAAGCCAGGAACGTGTGGAGAATTTTAGATCCGGAGGAAGGCAATTTCACTGTCTTGGTTTTTCTGATTGTTTTGTCAAAGCTGGTTTTATTGCTGTTGCAGCTCTTCTGTCGGCCTATTTGCTTTGGGTTTAAGGAGTCGCCAAAGGTAATTTATAGTATTTCCCCCCCCAGGAGAGTATTTGATAAGGCACTTCTAAAGCTGCCCGGCTACAGGCTTGAAAAAGGGGAGACTCACTTTGGATTCCGCATGAGTACGGTTTCTAAATCACTGGCAGGTTCTTGTGATTGTACTTTTGTGAGTCTATCTGTAGTAAAGACTGAAGTAAACACTGATAGTATTGGAAGCACAAAGACTATGCATTTAAGTGTTTTTTTTTTCCTTTCCTTTACTCAACTTCTATGTCCCAGTCCTGCATTTCACTCCTCTTTGAAACAAATGTGCAGCGATCCATGTTCTTAACACAGTTAAGAAAATAGTTTTCGAAAATTGGGCCTTGAAGAATTCAGAGTGGGTGAGTAATTGGAGGTCAATGGAAGGCAGTGCTCCACGAAAGAGCTGAACCCATAGAGAGAGAGAGAGAGAATTGGGGAGATAGAGAGGAAGAGCTAGGAGGAGGAGAGAGAGAAAGAGGAGCAGGCAGAGTGTCAATCAGTCTGCGTTTTGCCCGCATTGCCCCTTAATTTAATCACTGTTTAATTACTGCTGTCCCCTGAGGGGTGCTCTGTTAGGTTCAGTTACTGAGCTTTTTCCCTTCCTCTGCCTCCGTCTTTGGGTGTGTATTTAGCCCTTGGACACTCTCTCTAAAGCAGGCCACTCTCTCAGAAGCCTCAGCAGTATTTCAACCTTACCTCGGGGCCCCTAGCACAAATCTGCTGATGATAATGTCAAGGGCAGGCACATATGCATATGTGTGATGAAAACTGCCTGCAGAGGAGAGACACTGCAAACACACAACTTTATCCAGCAGAGCAAGGGCAGAAAAAGCTGGGAACGTCTTGAAAAACTACCCACTGCCCACATCTTCAGGTCTGTCCCTTTCCAATGGAAGTCTCTGCACGTAGAGGTGGAATATAATGTGAAATCCAAGAGCTGTGCATCTCATCATTAAAAATCACTGCTGGAAGGGGTGGTCAGGTTTACATAAATATATATTGTCATATCTATGGCAAAACCCAGTGCACATGTTGTGGTTTCTCTGGATTAAAGGCAGCCCACCACCACAGATCCTGCACAGGGATCGCGTCGGGGGAATAACTCTCATTTAGCTCTTAAGCTACAGCAATCAATATAAATTTAGCATGGTAATGATCAGGTGCAGGGTGTTTAAGTCTCTCGTGCTTCTCTCTCACTCTTTTCCTGGTACATGCTGCGGCGCTCCAGATCCCAGAGGCCTGTGGGTAACACAGCTAAGGCTCCGCGCTGCACGTCAACCCTCAACTGAGGATTACAGCGGGGAAACAAACAAGGCTGTTTCAGAGTCTTAGCGACAGGCATGGCAATAGTGTGGCGCTAATGAAGCCACTGATGGCACACACTTGTGCTCATACACACATACACCTGAATAGCCCTCAACCCTCAATAGTTCCCTTCCTGGAGCAGCAGAGGTATTTTAGACCGTGTTAAGGATATAATGGCACAAATAGAGATGATGTGATGAGGGGGCTGTTTGTGTGTGTGTGTGTGTGTGTGTGTGTGTGAGAGAGAGAGAGAAAGAGACTGACTGATAGATGATGCTGCTGCACAGGAGAGTGTCTGTGATGATGACTATCGCCAGGGGAGGAGAGTTGAGACAGTTGTGGCTCCTGGGTATTCAGATCGGACTGTTGACAGGTTTATTATTCAAGTTTGTTTTTTTCCTCCCCATTCTTGCTTTCACTGGACGGGTAGTGTCAGGGTGTGATAGTCACTGTCTTCTTCTTTAGTTTCCTTCTTGACAGACAACAAGTCTTCTGTTCTACAGTACACCAGCTGGTCTCTTGCCACCCTGGCAGCCATTTCAAGACACCAGGAGGAGACTCATTGAAACAACAGTAATGTAGATTAATTAAAAGGCATAACACGTTGTGTTTTGCAGTCTATTTTTATTCTCAACATTGTAAAGAATTTTAAACTGTGAGATGCAGCATTAATGCCAAGATCAAATGGACAATTGGCTGGAGCATTGTGCCAAATGTGATCCCTTTTAAGCTAGCTCTCTGGCCTTGTTTGTGTCATGCAGGATACCTAGCCAGAGTACCATGGCCTGTAATGCAATTGATGACCTGCTGCTTCTGGTATTAATAAAGATGGAAAATGTACAGGAAATTAAACTCTCACTTCCCTGTTGTAATGAGATCTTATCCATCATGATACTGTTTACCTCACAATCAGATAAAATGATCAAATTGGAGCTCAATCAGGGCCTCAAACAATGCCATCGCTGTAACCTGCTGGCATCACTCTTCTAAATGGATGGAAAAGTGAATGGGATTTAAATAAAGCCTCTATATGTTAATGGAAGGGTTTAGCTCCCCTGGTGATCCACTTTCTACAAGAGACGGGGGAGAAGAGGTGGGGGAGGGAGGAAAGGAGCATGGAGCCAGCACTGAAGATGAATGTCAGTGGAGTGTTGTTGTGTTATACACATTTCCAATCTGCTTCTTCTTGCTTTAAAAATGCAAGAAGGAGGAAAGTGAACATGTTGACCTCAGTAAGTTTCTCAGGCATCTCTGTGTCCTGGTTGGCCACAAGAGGGAAGTAGCTAGCTACTGAGACAGAAGACAGGCCACGGGTTCATAATCGCACTGGAGAGATGTGAAATATGTTAACTATAAGGTATTATCATCATCATTTTTTTGTCATTACATGAGCCTGTGATCTTTGATATGGAAGAGGGGGAATGTACTATGGACAAGGAGACGAGGCAATGCAAAACTTAATGGTGTTGGCTTTTATAGGTAATAAGGGGGCAATGATCAAAGGTTCACAATACTCAAAAGCAGCTAGGTTGCACACAGGAGGGGAACCAAGTGCTCTCCATCCAGGCTTAGTAAATTGCCAGATAAGCTAATCAGAATTCAACTGGAAGATGTAAGTTAGTGGAGACTAATTGAAGACAGATTTAAGGGGCATCCATCTGGATATGGCAACCCTCTCCCCCTAAAAAGCCTCAAACGTACAAGGTGAAATTACTCAAAGGATATCTCAAGCAGACTATCCATTTACTTGCCCTCTTCACTTCTCTTGAGTGTGGGGAGGGACGATGGTGGAGGGAGCCACGCACTTATGAAAAACAGTGCGTGTGGGATGATATCAGCACCTGCTCAACATGGGTATATGAGCCAATTAAAGTATGGGTGTATGTTGTCCTCCTTTACATGATTAGAATCACAATCCCCAGCTGGGTGGTCCTGCTTGACCTGGCTCACGTTATGATTGAATATTTCCTGGAAAAAGGTTCAGCTAATGAAGAGCCTGATCAAGAAGTAGGCCAGGATGTATGCAACTGCAGATTAATGAAGTTGCGGAGATAAGAGTGGATTTAATTTGCATTAGACGAGCAACAAGAATGAAGAGTATTATATATTTTAGGCAGTGTTAAATGCTGCAGAATAAATAGAGGTCTTACATGTGGACCATACAAGGAGGTGCACCCCTGCAACCCTCAATTGTAACAGGATACACTAAATAAACAAAAAATGCACTGTGCACTTGTTTTTAACTGGTTGTCACCTTAAAGTCACAGTTAGAGTATCTTATCTTCATGTGACGTGTTTCATAGTGCAAAAGCGGATGTGTGTGTAGGGTTTAGTTAGGAGAGAGATTTAAATCAAATCCTTGAAATTAGATTATTTTGTCAAACAAATCAGATAAACAAATCAGACATCAACCACATTTTTTGAAATGTAACCAACATATAATAATTGGTAATAATATTAAAATAACATTTTACTATGCTATTACTATTACATTTTACTACATAGTACTATGAACACATACATTTAATTCTACTCTTCCATTTTGAGAGTAGTTGAGAAATAAAGATTAGTGTTCTGTGTCTAGTGTCATTTCCCCGGATCACCTAACCACCCCCCAACTTCAAGATGAGTGATCAAAAATAGTTTTGCCTTTCACAGGAGGAGAAAGTGGAGTGATTTTGAACAAATATTTTTTGACACATATTTTGCATGTAACAAGAGATAAATGAATAACTAAAACAGTTCACACAGGATTAGAACTTGGAAAATCTATTTTTCATTTCAATGTGTCTTTAAGCCAGTTGGTTAAGCGATAAAGCTGTTTTTCTTCACATGATCTGTGTTTTCAGTTTCCATGGATTCAATTGTGTGACCCTATCATTTTTTTCCGCATGCTTTACAGCAGATCCCGATCTAACAGTGAAAACACTGGGGCAAGAACATCGTCAACATGGCATTCACACCTGCTGTTATTTCCCCCGGGACTTGGAATCACACATTTGAAACAATCCTCCAGGGGATATTTAGACCAATCAAACTGCTGGTAAGTCAAACCTCGCTGTCTCACCGCTGCTTTTAATAGACTTTAAAAAGGAAAAGGAAGGAAAAGAGAACAATCAAGTGACAGAAAAGGTAGACAGATGTATAGAACCTACCAATTGCCACAATCTGTGATTTGATTGGGCTTTTTTTTGCACAAAACTGAATAGGTGAAAAACAATAGAATTTAAACAAACTACAATAATGTCCAATCCCTTAGGGTCACCAGAAAGTTCTGTTTTTATTATTTTTGAGATATGCATATTCCTTCATCACTATTCTACAGATGTGATCTGTACCTGATAGAAAAACTGAGTAATATACTTTAGAGGTAAAATGATAAATCCACAAAGCTGTCATCATCGTAGTGATTCCATTTAAGGTATGATTACTGTCCCATATGTCAGGGATGATGGAGGCAACAAGGAGGAGTGTTATATTAGTCCCCAGTGCCTGACAACCATAATACCTTTCCTATTTTACAACGTAACTTTCTCTTACTCCACAAGGAGACATTTTCACTCTGCTTCTTTGACATGCCTGGCTGCTTGGTAGCTGATGTAGAGAAGAAAAAAGTGTCTGATTTCTATTCCCACGGCAAACCCATGCCACAGCAAGATGCAGATTGCCTGTGGAGATCACCGTTTGTGCAAAATAATAGTGTATCCAGAAATACTGGCTGTGAGACAGTCTACAAGCCTTCAGATGAGATGTGTGTTTGAGAGGAAATGATACAACAGTGAGCGAGTGATTGCCGTAATGATAGATCCCTAACCAGACATTTTTCATAAATGGAAACCTGGGTTTGGGCCTGAAAAGAATCATGAATGGGTATGTCAAAGTGTGAGACAATTTAGAGAAAATGTTTCTGTGCTACATTGCTGCATCATGGATGCTTGCAAGTAATAGAGTTCACGTCTGGGTAGAATCAGTCAGTCCATGAAAGTTTGGAAAGACTGTTGTTGACAGAAGAAGTTTTTCATCTGGTTTGTCTTAAATAAGAATTTTTTTGATTGATGGGTTTACATTTGACATAATGCATTGCTAAAGCATGAATAAATGGAATAATTTTTGCATACATTTAACACTTACGGTATATCAAGGCTCTCTTTCAATGCCATTTTCTTCGAGTATGCAAAATGGAAGGTCTAACCTAAGGGTATGACAATATGATTAGAATGAGAACTCATTCGCCCTCCATCCTCATGGCCACTGTGATAAAAATATAAGAAAGTGATTAGCGGTGTAGAGAAATCTTTGGTTCATTTATATTTCATACCATTTGAAAATGTAATCTGACCTATAGACACCGGGGCTTATACTGGATATGGAAGTAAGGAAGCCAACATCTGTGTAAGGCTGCTTAATTTCAATGGAATTACTGCATTATTTACATTATTAAAAACCAAGACTGCTGTATAACCCATATTCAGAGGACAAATGCACTAATACAAGGTTGGAGATGAAAATAAGGTGACAGCATGGGCACTTTGCAAAGAGATATCTTAAATCAGCCTGATCAGTCTAGCATAATGTGATGGTCATTACATTAAAGCTGTATATATGGATATTGGTCAGGGAATATGGCATGCTTTTGAGAGTGAGATCACATCAGATATAGCTTGAGAGTTTGACTCTATACATTATTTGTGTGGGTATGTGTCACTTTCAATTTTCACTACATTGCAGTTAAAAATTAGTAATGTTTTGTGGGGAAAAGATTAAGTCAATAATAACAAATAAATATCTTCACCCAACAATTGTCATGTCATTAAAGAATACGCAGTTTAAATTTTAATTTTAAAATCGGACTTACTGATACTGATACCATTATTGAGACTGCTTAACAATCCAAGTCTTTATCGATACCACTATCGATACTTTACTATTATTTGGTGACGGTAATTTGGTAAGACGAGACCCAACAGGCCTGAGATAGGCCTCCACTGTATGAGGAAAATATTGAGATGACATATCACTAGCGATAAATTAACAAATATTGAAGTGTGCATATTAGCTGCCTGGTTGTTTTTAAATTAATTATAAGATTAGAATTGAATATTTTAAATACAACTAAATGTTGTTTCTAGAGAAGCAACATTAATGTTTACAACAGCAACGTCACTAAAGTCAATATGTGAGAAAGAATGAAAAACTCCGACATCAGTCAGCATCTTCTCACTGCCTGCAAGTAATGTTACCTGGAGGAGCAGCTGGTTTGTCTCAGCCAGCATCTGAGTTTGCAACAATACACCAAGTTTTAAGACTACAGACCAGTCTATGCTACAGATAATCAGCTTTCTATTTAGCTTGTTTGTAACATTTGGCTATCGCCAAGCTAACGTTAGCTGTATAAAACATACAGGATGACACCCTTTCTACATGTTTACCTGTCTTGATAAAGTATTGTCTTTTTACTCATGAAAGTTTTATTGCACGTACTTACAGTAACGAGCGTAGCTGTTGGCAACTCGTTAGGAGGTAACTTAACTTCACCCTCTCCATCGCGACGAAGTGCCATCTCTCTCTGGTGGCCACTGTGTGTGTGTATGTAGGAGCCGACAGAGAGCAGCTGAGGCTGCAGTCTGATGATAAACAATCCTGGGCTGTTTGCTTATTCATCACGTTTCAAGTTAAATCAGATTTGATGCTTGAGACATATTGTCACATTATAGGACCCGCCACTCTCGATAGCAGTATCGATAAGCTTTAATGTTATTGATTTTTGGGTTTTGCAAAAGTTTGGAAACGGTCCTTTTAAATCTGGAGATAATTCTCTTGAGTATGCCTATGATCCATTGTTGATATGAAAATATTGATAATAGCTGAAGCTGAAGGCTTTTATTCAAACATTCTTATTTAACTTACATATATATATATATATATATATATATTTATTTATTTTTTTCAAATGTGTCAGTTGTTACTGAAAACCAATTGTTTCTAAGTGTTCAGTATGCAGTTTTAGTGGTGCTACCCCCCATACAAATTATGCTCTGCATCACCAAACCAAGGTGAAGCAGGATACTGACACGCATTAACTGTGACCCTGCCCAAACATTTACATACACAAAACACAAACCACGTCTGTTGATGCCCCCATAAACATGACACATACGTGACGTGCCTGTCATACACGGGCTGTGTTACTGTGACCGTGTGACATTGTGATAGAGTTTGTGTGCCTATGTGCAATTCCGTATGAGGACGGGTGTGTGGGAGGATTCGCATTTTCGGGTTTTTGATGAGTGGGATTGCATGGGCGCATTAATGCTGCCTCACTTTGACAGCACGGGTCCAGCTCCATCCTGCAGGTCAGCTGAGGTTTAATTGTTAACCTTAAATATTCATGGGCACATTGAGTAGATAAATGAAGGTATAAGCACACTGTAAAATTTTCAATAGGTCAGGTGTCACTGACTTCGCCGGATACAATTTACTGTATGATCTGACATTCGCTGCGATGCCAATTAATATGTTAAGAGCATGAAAAGAAACCCTAATGGCAGTTTCCATTTATGCATTATGAAGTAATCTACTATGATATGGATACTTTTAAGACTAAAGGTGCACCACAATAAAAAGGAGCACTTTATGAGGGAGTTTTATATAGGAATGAATCTGAATAATTCTAATATAGACTCAAATCTTTGATGCTTCCAGTCATTACTTTTTACCTGAGCATGTCCCTTTGATAACATGTGCAAAATGGTCAAATTATTTTACAGTTTATCATTATACTCTTGGACAAAAGTGATCAAAGCATCTGTACTGCAACCTCACCGGGACCCAGTTGCCCCAGCTCTTTATAAGTTCAAACCTAGCCTATAGTCATTTATAAACTTAAGAAATAAACTTGCCTTTAATGTGATTTATGTAATCACTAAATTACAACCAGTTGCACCACACAAACTCCTTCTTATGATAGATTTGTTGTGACTTAATATTTACACTCAGTAACTGTCATATGTGAGGTAGCAAACTGAAGTAATGGAATAAACTAACATTAGGTTGCTAATATTTCCAAACAGGTGCTCGTACGTGTGCTCGTATGCTTGCCCAAACTCATGAGCGAGCAGGTTTCGATACACAGAGACCGAAACACCGACCGAGACAGTCTTACACAACATGCTGGAAACTCAGGTAAACTCTTACTGCAATGTTATAGTGGTATTTTTATCAGCTTGATGTTGAACTAATCCATGATCGTTGCATGACGTTACATTGACGTTAGAGGACTCCAGGTCATTAGCTGCAGTGTTGTTGCTGTATTCATAGCTCAGAATCAGAAGGCAAGAGGCTTGGGAGCGCACATGCCGGAAAATCCGACTCGGAGTCTTCAAATAGGACAGGGTAACCAGACGTCCCTGTTTTCGGGGGACAGTCCCTGGATTTGGTTGCCTGTCCCCGACTGGAGCTGTCTCCAGAAAAGTCCCAGTTTTTAACTGTTTGTTAATTGTAGACTGTATAAGGTGTTAACAGACCTGAAATCAGATTTTACGTGGCCAGAGAGACCGGACAGCAGAGCATACACGACAGGTGTCGTGCAGAAAAGTGATCCTCTGCCGAAAACTGATTGCCGTCCACGAGAGCGCGCGCAGCATGTTAAAGCTGTATCGCTCAGTCTCTTTACGTCTACAGCTGCTTTTACAGTGGGGGAAAAAAGTATTTGACCCCTTGCTGATTTTGCAGGTTTGCCCACTTACAAAGAATGCAACAATCTACAATTTTAATCATATGTACATTCTAACAGTGAAAGACAGAATCCCAAAGAAAATTCCAGAAAATCACATCATATGAAATTATAAAAATTGATAACCATCTGATGAGGAAAAACAAGTATTTGACCCCCTACCAAACAGCAAGTATTCTGGCTCCTACAAGCCAGTTAGTCTTTCTTTAAGACACAGCCCCAATCCCAACCAATTATCTACATCAAATACACCTGCCTCACCTCGTTACCTGTATAAAAGACACCTGTCAACACCCAAACAACCAGCATCCAACATCACCACCATGGGCAAGACCAAAGAGCTTTCTACGGACATCAGGGACAAGATTGTTGATCTGCACAAGGCTGGGATGGGCTACAAGAGAATCGGAAAGCAACTTGGAGAGAAAAGATCAACTGTCGGTGCAGTTATCAG
>NC_060160.1:14681268-14724563 GCF_021292245.1 Micropterus dolomieu
GGGTGTTTCAGCACGACAACGACCCTAAGCACACCGCCAAAGCAACAAAAGAGTGGCTGAAGAAGAAGCACATCAAGGTTCTGGAGTGGCCTAGCCAGTCTCCAGACCTGAATCCAATTGAAAATCTTTGGAGGGAGCTTAACATTCGCGTTGCCAGGCGACAACCTCGGAACCTGAATGATTTGGAGGCTGTCTGCAGGGAGGAGTGGGCCAACATCCCTGCCGAAATGTGCACAAACCTCGTCACCAACTATAAAAACCGTTTGACATCTGTGCTGGCCAATAATGGCTTTTCTACAAAATATTAACATGCTGTTTGTCCAGGGGGTCAAATACTTGTTTTTCCTCATCAGATGGTTATCAATTTTAATAAATTCATATGATGTGATTTTCTGGAATTTTCTTTGGGATTCTGTCTTTCACTGTTAGAATGTACATATGATTAAAATTATAGATCGTTGCATTCTTTGTAAGTGGGCAAACCTGCAAAATCAGCAAGGGGTCAAATACTTATTTCCCCCACTGTATCTGGATCAAACAGACATAATGTGCAAATAAACATCACCTGGAAATGGAAATAGCAAAGGTATGTCTTTGTGTTACTTTAACGTTTCTTTTAACGTAACATGTCTAATATCCTTGTTTATATTTCGAAAATGGACTGTAGCCTATAATTAATATGACTTACTGCTGAGTTATAGGCTATATAAAATAAAGACATGATCTCTTTTGCAATTATCCTTATGACTCTACATTATTTAACTTGCTGTGTACCAACCAATCCAGTCCCTTTTACCTGTTGAAATACCTTTAAATGGCTAATACACCCCATGTAATATAGCATTCCACTTGCCAAAAAATGATTGCAGCCTCTACTTATTGACTAAAAGGTTATTTCTGCCCTGAAATGACTTGATTATATTCATGAGGGTTATATTTGACAGATTATTACCCACCTAGAACTTTTCACCTCCTAAAATACCTTTAAATGGCCAAAACAACACATAAAATGCAGTAGGCATATTCTACTAGCCAGAAAATGATTGCAGCTTCTACTTATTAAAGGTATTAAAGGTAGTTTCTGCCTCATAATGACTTGATTTCTTTCAGAAGTTATATTTGACAGATTGTAAAACCGAAATAATTTCCCCCTTTTTTATTTCATATATAATAGCATAGACATACTGACCACCAAACCAAAAATGTCCCCGGTTTTCAATTCAGAAATCTGGTCACCTTAACATAGGATTAGGCATACTGGCCATCAGAACTAACAGAAAAACCTGGCAAGTGGATCATTTTTATGTGACGTTACAACTCCTTCTCACACAGGCAAAAAAAGGTGATTTAAAACTACATGTCGCACCTTTAAATAAAGCATTATGCTAATGACGAGTAAGTGATATTAGTTAGTATATTGTTTGGCCACCCAAAACATTCATTCAGTAATTTTTGGCAGTTACGTTACTACCTGTGAGTCTGCAGTGACTTTCTCTTAGTTGCTTTTGAGGCACAAGAAATGTTTCCTTGCAACCGTTTTTCCTCATTACTAAAGTCATTACAAGGTAAGATATGTCTAGTTTTTATGATGCATCCTGATTTAGTAAATCACTAACTTAGCTTGGCTTGTACTTAATTAGAACTTAGAAAGGACTTTACACAAGGAATTACCAATGGATGGAACTCCAATCCAGGTATTTTCACTTTTGGTTAACAGCCAGTCTCACTTACCAGCAGGGACAAATCACTACTGAAGAGTGAATGTAGAATGTAGTCCAATAATATAATATAAGATAATTCGTTTAAATAATTTTGAATGTTTTTCTTCTTTTCTGGAATGACAATTTTACACCAACATGACCAAGTTAGCATCAGCACCTTAGCAACACACTTAACTTAACTCAGCCACCCAGCTGTCGCCCTCTTGCCAAGGTTAGCATCCACTCATCCTTTGTGCTTCCATCCTTCTCCTTAATGGCTTATTTGACGATAATTAACCCTGAATCCTACAGAGACAGGCCAGTGAGAGATTGATGGCCTCGTCGGCCTGCTACACCTGTTCTGCTGCAAGGCTCACAGTTACCAAACCATGGCCAAATATGACTGCCCTGCAGCCCTGCATGTTGCTGTCAAAGACAAACACAGGTCCTCCCCAGTGGCCTGGGTGTTCTGTATAGGGCAACATTGTGACCACAACCTCTGATTACCCTCATTATTCCACTCAAGGCTGGCTGCTGTAAGGGGGCATCCTGCGGTCCCTTTTGTCCCAATTAGCTACACTGTGCCTTAAAATGTCTATTCATCTGCAGCTACATGTCTTCTTGCATGCAGATGCTCTGACTTACTGGAAAGTATATTTCATCAGGCCAGTCCTTTCGTCAGTGAATCCATTTAAGGAAGGAAATAAGTGCACATTTGGGAATTTTGGAGCACATTGGGGCTGTATAATTGACAGTTAAAGTGAAATAGTGGTGGGCATTATTTCATTTTAACAGTTGTTGCTGTTTTGCAGACCCCTCCGTTCTATATTGAGTTAATATGAAAATTCTTTTGCTCTTTTGTCATCCTGCTTTTTGACATGCATGTGAAACCACAGTTCAGAAAAGGATACCAACACATGTAGCACGCTTGATTTTTGTTGTCAGTGTTTATCAAACTGTTTTTTGTTGTGGTGAATTACTGCTGTAAAAGCAGATCACGATGCCAGTGCTGAATGGCATTTCCAGGCTTCACACATGTGCTTGCTATTACCATGAACAGATGTTAATTACTTCTTCTATTTTTTTTGTTACTTGAGATGTTCCTTACTCCCGTAGATGGAGGCCCTGGTCTTCTTCTCAGCCTGTTGGGGTGAAGCATGGGCCTCTGTCATGTTTGCTGCAGAGGGGCTTTCGGGAGTTGGGGAATAATCGAATGCAGAAAAGTGTTTAATTTTTCATAAACAGAGGAACCACCGAATGCACACAACTAACAATGTACCCCTAAGCAGATGTAGAGCGTTTTTAATTTATGGAGAACTGAGCGAAATGGGCAGATGGAGCAAGAGGAGGTGGAGGCATGCTGAGGGACTGCACTTTTCTCTCTTCTCACCTCACAAACAAGAGAAGCCTGTGAGCGTGTGCCACAGCACACACAAACACACTCCCACACACTGCTCAAAGACACGAGCACATGCACAAACGCAGACATGTACCACCCCCACCATTTACACGCACACTTCCCACCGCTGCCTACCACATGCAAACACACAATCACACACTCCCCCCTGCAACCCACAACAAGACACGCACATACAACCAAAAATTTCCCTACCACCGTCAGCCCCTCACAGACACACACAGGCAAATCCTCAGGGTGGGACTGGACCCGATTGAGAACATTCAGTAATGAACTGCCTCATGTGCTTTACAGAGTCTGCAGCAAGCAGACAGGCTTCATTCTGGCAGGCCATATGTAGGTATGAATATGCATGGGAATCTGTCATACAGGCAACAAGCACTACATATATATGATGCCAAAGGTCACCAGTGTGAGGAGTGAAATCAGCTCTCTGTTGGGCATTTGGAGACATGTGTGGGTGGACTGTGAATCATGCTAATGTGTGATTGTAGTCCTTGGCTCACTTTTTAGAGGACAACATTGATTGATAAGTTTGGCCACTTAGAAGTATCTGTTTTTAATAGAGGCCGAGGAAAAAATGCTAAATTCAATTGGTGCATGTTGCAAATACACCAAGGTTTTGTTTTCCTTGCACAATCGTTGGTTCAGCCTTATTTGCTTTTTAAAAAGCCAAGGTGATGCTGAATGTAGAATGTTTATGTTGAATGCTTGCACTGAAAAAGTATTGATTGTATGAAAACCACAATTGCAGACCGACTGCAACTTTATGGTGAACAACACCAGAAGTCCCAAGGTCACAGGTAGATGTGTAATGACTGTCTGGGAGACAGTTTGAATGTAAGAACATAAGCATCATGAACTATGTGGAAAAGTACTTGCCAAAGTATTATTTAAATTGTAAATGTTTGAATTCATTTTTCTATTATAATCAAAATAAGGCAAGTTGCCTTCTTCAAGAATGCTCCACCTCTGTTTAAGTACTTTATGTTGTACTTAATTTCTGGCAGAAGCCATTGTATTATTATTTTCTTTGTACTCCATACCATGATATCATGGTCTTTAGTTTAATAAAGTTAGTCAAGTATGTTTAGTTTAGTTAAATAATAGAACTATTTAAGTAATAGAACTAAACAACAAATGCTCATCTGTTAAAGAAGTGAACTTACCTTTTGGGGATTTGCTGACACTGGATACATTGGCATGGCGAATTCTGTCGAACATTATTACAGATCTATTACTGTAACAATAAGTCCTACTGAAGGAGCTTTATCTCAGCATCTTTTTTGGTTTTATAGTATTGGCATTTGATTGAACAACTTCTCTCGCAGGCTCTGCTACTTGATATAGTTTTGCTAAGATTTGGCCTTTTGTAGTGTGTCTTCATCTCCCCCAACTGACTTGTCACTTCATTTCTAAACCTCCGTTCTTCGAGTAAAAAATAATGAAAGAATATATTTTTGTGAGCCAGGCTGGAGTTCGAATAAGTACAGCTATCTCTTGGTTGTTAACTATTTATTTGCAGTGACATTAGACAAGCATTATACCTCACCAAAACACATGTGTCCCCAGGCATGGCCCAGACGGCCTCACTGTCCCGCAGTCTTTCTGCTGTAAATTCCCCACTTAAAATTTCATGATCTCCGCTCGGCAGGATACCACTTCCATCATGAAAGAGTTCTCAAACCTAATAACCGTTACTACTCTGGCGGAGCCATCAAAAACCTATTTGTTTCAACAAAAGCCCTCTCCCCCATGCAATGCTGCTGGGTAATAATGCCAGATAGGTTTTAAGGGCAATGAATTGTGGAATTACCATTTTCTCCTCTCTCTTTCTTTCTTTTCTCTCTCTCTCTCTCTCTCAAGATCATTATATTAAACACTTAATTATTCATTGGTAATGCCTGTCATGGTGAAATATTGTCCTCTGCCAATCTGAATGCATCATACTGCCTGGGCCTGCCTCTCTTCCCGAGGTTAATGGCACAGCCCTCACTTGCATTAGCTTGGCTAAATGCAGTGCACCTCATAAGTCAAAGTTCCCTAAGTGAGTGGAGAAGTCATCACCTCGAGCGCTCTCTTTTTCTTTCTCCTTCAGCACGTGGGTCAGTGAGATCATTCTCACACAGGAACTAGCACTGAATGCACGCACACACACACACACACACACACACACACACTCACTCACATAAATGCTCATCCACATTGGATCTTTATTGTTTTATCTGAAGGATGGTTTGGGCTTGATAGAGTGGTTGCAGCTAAAGGGGGGCTTGCCATCAGGGCTTTTAAAGGTGAGGGGTGAATGGATCACTATTCATGCAGTGCACTCATGGCCTGAGCATCCATAGATGGCCCCTAAAGGGTACAGAGTGTTATGACTAAATTATGAGACTTATATTACTCATTCCATACCACATGTTCAGTTTGGATGGACATAAACAGTATTAAACTGATTACGGGAGATAGCGGTGACAAGGATCTCTCAGGTCTGATGCGAAGATGCATGGCAGCCTCCTTGCGGTAATACACTCTGACATGCAATATTTCTCCAGCAAATATGCAGTGCTAACAAAAATGATAGTTTTGTGCACTTAAGCAAATTATGTGTTGATTACATCTTCCTGATATTGCTGAAATGAAATTCATTTTATCACTGGTTAACAGGGTATTACACCTAATAAGAAATCCTTCCGGGATTAAAAAAAAAAAAAAATGCATTTAGTTGTGTGTCAATAACAGGAAATGATGACATATGGGTAAACATTTTGCCAGCATTGCAGCTTTTCTCTGTGGCAAATAAAATGAATACCAAAAAACAATTAATTTCATCTGAAGGGAGGTCAATTTGTTTTAACCCTCGCTGAATGAAGTGGCAGAGAAAAGAGGCAAAAGGGATGCCGGAGGTTAATACCTTGTCTTGAAAGCCAACATGGATCATTATTTCACAGCCTTCTATTACCTGGTTACACATGTATGCTTTTATGTCAGCACATTATTAAAAGTGCCTGCTTTGCTGGCCTGATGCTTACCTCACCACGGGGCCATCTAGGAAAGATCGCATTTAGGGAAAAAAAGTTATTGGAAAAGCTTGCATTCTTTCTCTGCGGATTGTGTAACCTCTCAAAGGGCCATGATGAATGCAATGTGCTTACATTTGGGATTTGAATCTGGTTCTGAATCTGCAGAAAATATATAATTTACTTGTGCGTTTTTAATTTCAAGGTATAATTGAACATCTTGCCACTCATCAGACATCAACCCATTTTTTTGTAAAGCCAATAGAAAATCATTTGACATGCAAAATTAGATATGACATGTCACAAAATCAATTCCATTCATGAAGTGGAGCTACTCAGTCTGTTGCTTTTACTTTCATTCTCAGGGTGCTCATTAAAACAGAGAGAGGAGAGAGAAAGTCTCATGGGGGCAACAAAAATACCATAGCTGGTTCCTTTTTAAATCATTTGTTTGTTATTATTTAATATCTCCTGAAATCCAACAGCACATTTGGGTGATGAAACTTCTGACCTTCACTTTACAGTTGACTCTCCTCACTGTAGAGCTCATTAGTGAGCCATCTAATCTCATTAGACAATGCTGGGTTAAGGTGGCACCGCGACAAATAGCCAGCCTCTCTCTCTCTCTCTTTGCTTTGGACCAGGAGCAGAAACAGGTGTGGGAGCGGGCATGTGAGTCTGGGACAGGAGGAGTCCTTGCTAACCCTTCTCCTCTAATTGCTGTGAATGCCAGTATGCTTGCTATCTGCTGCCTTTCATAACAGTTGGTGTTTGGCAAGAGGCTTTTATGTTTGTTTTAGCTGATGATTTGCTGCTTATTGTGTCTCTGTCAAAGGAATACTTTTGCATCTTTAGTTAAACTGAAATGTGTCCGTCCCCCGTGGATGTAGATGCCAACTGCTCCAAGATGTGTTACAGTGAAACAGCCACTTTTGAAACTTCTAGCTACAATCTGATGTTGATTTATTTTTTCTGCAACTATTTACGTGAAACTTCTGCACACAGAGAAAGAGACGGAGGCACTGCAGCGCAGCTGGGGGGATTAAACAATGTATGAGAAGCTCTACCGGTTTCACCAACTCCTTAGGCTTTAAGCATATAGGACTAGTTATTTCCATGCTGACAACCAATATAATCATATTTTGGCTTGCTGTAACACCTTAAAGTCTTAAATCATTCATATCATTTCCTGTTATATTATACTTGAGCTTTGTTCTGAAGTCTAATCTGTATAACAATAAACTGGTTTTCTGATACACCTCATTGATATTTTTCACTCTCGACATCAGACAACCCCAGCTCCAAACTTTCACTCCTCTGTCTGCACATTTTCTCTGCAAGGCTCATATTCCAGATCATGTGGAGCCGTATTTATTGTCGCAGCTTATTTAAATAATCACCGGCATGTCAACGTACATTATGGCCCTCTGTCAAGGTAATAACACATTGTCATTGCTGTTGGGAGGCAAATATTAAACCATAGATCAATGTTTAACAATGATAATGGACTGGATCTGCATGTTCCCGTTTCCATTTCAGTTGGCCTTTGGCTATATTAGAATAATTTAATGCTCCAAATAATGTGAAAAAGGGCTGTTGTTATTATTGCTTTTTGATAAATAGTTAAGGGAATCTGTGTTACATGTATCACTGAATATGAGGTTTTTTGCATGTGACAGTCTCTCTCAGACTAAGATGTTAGTGTGACATTGCCTTTGTAGAAACAGAAACAAGGAAGGAAGCATATATAATACAGTGGTTTCATCAGAACGGTGCCTCAAACAGTGAAGCTATGAGAGCAGAGTGAACCAAAACAGTAAAGTTGTTGCCTGAAAAACCAAAACAGTGAGCTGAAACCAGGGACGTCACTAGGATTGAAAGACACGGGGGGGTGGGGGTGCTTAGGTTGGAGGGTATGCATAATTTGCGCTTGCGAAATCTTTGCTTGCATCTTTTGTTAATTTATTAGAACTACACTTATATTAACAACCAGTGAAGAAGCCAAGATGTTAACATGTAAAAAGCGACAGACATGTTCTCTTCTTCCATTTCTCCTCTGTTGAACAAAAGTAAATGTAATGTTAGCTTGTTGAGACATCAAAGCTGCATGGGGAGAATTTACTTAGGCCAGACTGTGCTCCTGCTGAGTTCTTCTGTAGGATATGACCTAAATGCTATCCAGCTGCTCATGTAAATGTGTGATAAAGTAATACCATATCTAATTCCTCTCTCTATTAGATAAGTAGCTGGTCCTAAAATGCTATTTCATTGCACTAATTACTGTTTCTGCCCTGTAGATTGGTTCAGTCAGAGAGATATTGCTCTTTAGTTTTGCTTGCATACTGGCATGCAATAAATACTTAAGTTAAATCTAATAATTATTTTTCTTATTATTATTTGGGGGTGGGGGGTGGACTCAGGACCATTTTAGGGTAGCTTCATCCCCCCCTACAATAGGCCTAATGACGTCCTTGTCTGAAACTGTGAAAGACCCATATTAAACAAGTTTTTGTGTTGATGGAATATTGCTCCTTTAAGTAAGCCAATTATGAGTGATAAGGAATAAAACCTATGTCAAGATACAATTAAGGGTAGTATCAAAAGCGGGTCCTTTCTTTCTTTGTCACCTATTTGGTGTGTCATTTATCAAAAAATGTTTACATAAAAATGTATCACCTGACATTTTGTAGATACATAAATGAATACATTACTAAAATATACTATACTTTTGCTGACTGGGATAGGTTTAGAACAGTGGGTCTTCTAATCCCATATGGGCTGGACCAAACTAATTTTAGTAGAGACACTCATTCCAGGTAAATGCACACACACACACACACGCTACACTTCCTTCCCATGGCTAGGTCGTGATTCTGCTCAGGGTTCAATGAACCATCAGTTGGAAAAATCTCCCCGGCTGATCCTGAGTCAGTAAGTGTTGGGTGGCAGGCCTGCAGCGTTCGCCCCTAGGATTCCTTCTTAGATCAGCTGTTGCTAGCTGAGCCAGCAGCTAACAGAGCCCTGGGGAGCTCCAGGTGGGTCTGATTAGCTCTCCACGGAAGAGAAGGGTCAAGGGAAGGCAGTTCGGGTTACCTTTGCAGAGGAGGGAAGCAAAAGGAGAGGGAAAAGTTGGAAAGCAGTGTGCGGCAGACAGGCAAATGAGTGGTTGCGGGGCAGTGAGTGGAGAATTAGACACATGTCAGCCCAAGGTCTCAATTTTCCCGCAATCAGCATGACACCTGGCCTTGTCTTAATTGGTCAGGATACCTCACCTAATCCATCGCCTGTCCTCCTCGGTGTCTGGAGCCCTCTAAGCTCCATTCAGCAGTGAGGCGAATGGACAAAAGCCAGGGATGAAAAAGAGGCCTCCCTTTGAGGCCTAATCCAATTAGATAACTGTTAGAAAACCGTGAGTAGAGTTTCACGTCCCTTAAAAGTAGACACGAACTCTTGCAACCTCTGTGACCTTGGAGAATGCCATCTTGTTAAGAGTCGCAGCAGGGACCCCTATCCCCCTCTCTTGATCTCTTTGACCAGAGGGTGTTTGTGTGTGTGTGTGTGAGTGTGTGTGTGTGTGTGTGTGTGTGTGTGTTTGAGAAAGAGACAGGGAGAGGGATAAACGGTCCTGACTCATATAGCAGCTAGTCTAAACCTCATCCAAGTCTAAAATAGATCAGTATCTGAAGGGCCTCTCTTGATAGTTGTGCAATGGCGCTTGTGTTTGTTTTTTAGTTTAAACTTAATTAACTCTTTAATACTCTTATGTAAACACAACAAAACAAAATAAAACAAAACAACACAAGAGTCACTCCAGCATATAAAAGTACAGAAACTGCACTATAGGGACCTATCTGATTTATTCATATTTACAGAATCATGATTGCCTTAGGTTATATCTTTGCCAGTAAATACATGAATATGTATTGCTGCTTTTTGAGACATGCAATGACTTACATATTTCCCACACAGCTCCCATTTTTATTCATGCAAAAACGTTTCAGGCGCTGCATTAAAAAAATCCAGTTGTTGTTTTTGAAACACATCGAAGTATCGTAAACTTGTGATGTGTCCTGCCGAAGTGCCGTGGCCTCGGAGACTGCCCCTAAATGTTTCCTAAAGGGGGCCAACGGCTGGCCCTCGTAATACCACATAATGTCCCTGCATAGTGATCAAACAATGAAATTTAATCAGTGGCCTCCAGTCTGCTTCCCATAAAAATGTGTTCTCTAATATAAAGTTCATTTCTATGAATATTAAAGCAGCATATCATCTGTTGAATATTTCATTTGATCTCCACCTTTAATAATGCAAAGTGAAGAATAGAACATTTGCCCCTTTTCCTATAGATGATGACTTTGTCCACTATTGAATATATATCACATACTGCATTACAAGCTCTGGTGTCTTTTATATAGGTGTAGTAAAAAAATGGCACCTCCTGCAGTGGATATTATCCCACAGCTTAGGGCGTTTTGGCTGTCATTGAAATGTAGTGAATCAGAATGACGAAATGTTTAAGGAAATGTCTAAAGTGAAGCATTGCTCGACACCTGCTCACTTTAAATGTTTATTGGAGTTAAGTTAAGAGGATATTGAAGGCACTGTAAGAAATAAAGATACTAAAACGTGACGTAAGGGCTGCACAAGCCCTGTGCACAGCTTTGGATGCTTATCTAGTATAATTGTGTGGCAATGTAAGGATGCAAATGAAGTGTGTAGACATGGCAACCCTGTTGGAAAAAGCCTTGAGGCTGTCTCCCCTTTGTTTCCTTCCCCTCTCAGCCATGTCCTAATTGTATTATCCTCATCATTTTAGTTATTTGCTTCTCTCTCGTTTTCTGTCTCCCTCCTCTGAATGTCTTTGTATGGCACAGTCATCAAGGTGATAATTGCATTGCCAGTCCCCAGTAAGAGACATTCTTAATTATTTCAGCATTAGGCGGTAGTTATACAGGCTATTAATGCTTGACTTCGCAATTATATACTTTGTTTGATTGCATTTTATCAGCAGGATACAATGGGCTTATTTGCGACTGACAAGAAGAGCACCACAGTTTTATACAAAGGATAAGTGATGTGACATTCCCTGTATGGCTTCCATTCACATGCAAACATCACATGTTGCGTTGAAGTGCTTTTAATCTCACAAATAGTCCACACATGAAAATCATTGTGTGGGCAACTGAATGAGCTGTCAAACCATGAAAATCAGTTTTGGTCAGTCTGCGCTTTTGAAGATGATGCCTGCTTCGCCAGTCTCGTCCTTTTAAAATCTTCGAGTCATTATCCAGTTGAGGCTGATCTGAATTGTTGACACCTCCTTTGGAACGTTTTGCTCTTATGGATTGCTCAAGTTTTATGTGCCGAGGAGTTGTTTGACCCTTTGTACTTCATTGTTAGCTGATGTGGCTTCTCTGTATCATTCCTCGAGTATCTGCAATCTTAGTAACAGTAACACACTTAAAATATGTTGCTAATAAGTGACATTATTTTTTATATGCTGCTTTATAATGTGATTCAGGCCTAATTACACTGTGGTATACACCTGGCACAAGTCCCCACTACCACATTCCTCTGTCTTTAAAGTCTTGGCCCAGACATCAAAGCTGCCTGGTTTTGATGATATTTTGGCACTGGTCTGTGTTGGCTGCAACTTAAATGGGATTAGAGTGTTGCACGTTAAAAAAAGGGTGCTGCTCTTCATATCAGCATAACAGGATATTATTATAAGAAATTTTCAATGTCAAAACTTATAGGAAAAATTATAACATATTGAAGGAAACGACAAAACAGAAAATGTCCAAAGAGTTGTTAAATGTATACTGCACATCATTTAGAAATATGTCATTAATACCTCCATCTTCAGCTTTTCTACTCCATCAATATTATAGATATACTGTATTGACCAGGCTAGATTTAGCACATCCCCTTTAACAGGCCAGTCAAGTGCACGTCTTTGGACAGCACCTGAACTGAATGCTGTTTGCTTGCCAACATTATACCAAGTTAAATTGGGTTCAGATATTGCTAGTCAGCGCACCAGATGTCAAATTCAATAAAAAACACTTTTCATGACACCTGATGGTGTGGGAAGAACAGAAAAGAGAAGTGTAAAAGCCAGTATTTTAGATGAAAAGCGAATTCAGTACACCCTGTTCACAGATGTGCATTTACATTGTTTGCAAACTGCCAATTCGTTGCTTATTCTGTCTTTAATTATTGTCTGTAACTGCCAAGCTGTGCAAATTTTTGGCTCTAATATTGATCCAAGATGAAGCTGGAAGAGCATTACTTAGGCATCATGAACTACTCTTGCGACGTTTGGTAATTTCTGGCCACTGGAGGGTAGCAAGAACGCAAAACAAGCTCTTACAAACATGATAAAACATTGTGTCTGTCTCTGTCAAACTGGCATGGTTTGTGCACGGCCCAGGACCGGAGGGCTCTGCAGCGGGTGATTAAAACTGCTTGGAAGATCATTGGTACCCATCTCCCGAGAATCAGTGATATGGGTGAGATACAGCTGCCTCAACACCAGACTGCAGAGCAGATTTTTCCCTCAAGCTATAAAACTTTTAAACTCAAATTCATCTTCAGCACTGCTCCATTGGATATAGTTTATTTCTATTGTATTTCTGTTTACCATGTTATGATTGCTTTTGCATTACTGTATATTGTCTAATACGTAGAGGAAGGGACTTAGAAGCTTAGAAACTTTACAAGATTCAAATAATGCCAGGAAAAACATTTACAAGAAATCTTTCATACCGTCTGCAATAACCACTCTGAACAAAAACATTGTACAGCTGCTGTTGTAATGTAGGTTTTAATTGTGCGTTTGAAGTATGTGTTTAAATGTATGTTTTTAAAGGAGCCTTGTCGAAGGAGAATTTCTGTCACCTTTTTTTTTGGGACAGACAATAAAGCTATCTATCTATCTATCTATCTATCTATCTATCTATCTATAAACCTACCAATCTACCTATCTACCTACCCACCTACCTACCTACCCACCTAACTACTTACCTACCTACTTACCTACCTACCTAACTTCCTCATCAGCTTGTTATGGCAAAATAATGACCTGTGACACGGCTAGAACAGCACTACCAATGCAACATGAGCTATTCTTTCTATCTTAATGAGTATTTTTTAAAGGCGCAGTAGTTAATGTTTGACAACCAGAGGCCAGAAAGACATATCAAACTTTCAGAAGAACAGCCCGATGTACCACTCGCTCGTCATGTTGTTATGGCTTAAGAAATCAACAACTGTCAGGTCCTTTTAGTTCTTATCTGGTCCCCCAACTCCAGAGAAAAATATCTGTATCTCTAGCTGCCATATGCTCTATAATAATATCATTATTAACAGTAAATGTATTACTTCATTATTGTTGCTGTTTTGTTGTTATGCTTGACAAAAAACTGCCATAATGAATAAATAAAATAAATACACAACAGTTAACAATAATGATGCTTCTGCTGCTAAAGCTGGAGAAAGAACAGATCCTGGAACTGCATAATAAAAATGCTTCAAGAAAAGAATGCTTGAATCAAATGTCTCTTGTATAATTTATTGGGTAAACATTTTCAGTGTGCGTTTTGGGTTTTTTTTATATAAAAGGTGCCTGTTCCTACTTTTTATTTACAATCATTGAGTATGTCCAAATTAAATCTTTCTCTGAGCTGCAGTAAGAGTGCAAATAGGCAAATCAGTACTGAAACAATTTAATTGCAATTAGTATGCATATTTTATGTATACAACAATTAACGTCATTCATTATTAATAACAAAGATCGACTAGCTTCCTGCTGTTTCTGAGATCCTCTACTTTAAAAGCAGAGTGGAGATATTGTTGTGCTATAAACGTTTCTGATGTTTCTGATATAATTATTATGGAAAGCAAAATGATTCTACTGATCCACAAACATGTTACTCTGAGTGCATTAATACTGGTCACTTTTTGAATGCATTAGGTTTGTCCATTTTCAGAGTTGTTTAGTTGGTGGTCTAATCTGATCATCTGAACCGAACATGGTTAACTGAACTGAGCAAGAGCCCAAAATTAACTGACTACTAACTAACTAATGATTTTATTCATGATACCAACTTGAGACTATACTATACAATATATAAAGAATTGTTCTTTATTTAATTCTTATTTCTTTATCATTCTTTATTTAGTTCTTTAATTAATTTAATTAATTAATTTTTTTTTAATTTATATTTTTATTTTATATTTTATTTAGACACACACACTGTCTGAATTGATTTGTTCTTTTGTATTTTCCTTGAAGCTTTGGCAATACTGTTCTATTAACATTCATGCCAATAAAGCAATTTTAAATTGAATTGAATTGAAATAAAGGCTGCCACAAAGAGGACGATGCCATCGCTTATGGCTTCCTCATAGTCACACTCTCACCCTCTGTAACTGTTTGCGTTGGACTCGGATGCTCCCTGGGCTCTCTTTCAGTGCTATTAATAATAATTAGAAATATAATTGCTATTTACCCATTCTGGACTAAAGGGGCACTTCAGTCAAAGAGGGCACTGTCTTCACAATAGCCGCTGTAATCCTCACCTCCCTGCCCGACATCTACCCATACACAAGTCCCATACACACTGGCATCCACCCACCCACACGCACATGCCGCTGTGACAAAAACATGCACAGCAGTCATTGCCCATGCAGCAGGACATACATCAAGACCACCGTGTGGACATCAAAGATCAAATTACACCTCCCAGTATGAGACACATTGATAACCTGATGTCAGTAGGAATCCAATCAAAATCTAAATTGTGCCCCACTAAAACGGCCCCCTTGATTAGTTCTCCAATAAAATCCATTTCCTGCCCTTGTGCCTATTTTAGGCTGTTTATTTCCCCTGTGGTATCAAGCAATAGGCCCAACCCAGGACTCCCATCTCAGAAGGCCTGGTGTGATGTGTGTCTGTCTGGAGTGCTTTACAGGAGCTTGATGCTTCTGTCTGCCCCCCGACCATTCCCAATGATTATACAAGCCCTACCGTTAACTCTTCCAATATTCACCGCTGGCTCAACCTTTTGTGTCCACCCTGAGCAGAACTAAATGGGCAGTACTTTCAGAAAATTGTGACACTTTTTTGGAACCCCCCCCCTCTTTTTTCCTTTTTTTTATCTCACAGTCCTGAATTGCAGAGCTATCTTGCAGAGAGGCAGGGAGAAATTGCACAGATGTAATGCAGATCCATCTAGTCTCTCTTTAACAGGAATGGTGCCATGATTCATTCACCTACAAAAAGTCTTATCTCGTGTCTTATATTTCATAAAAGTGAACAGAAGTTATGTCTGGATCTACATTACTATTATTACATGCTGCAAGTTCTATGTAAATTTAACTGTAGCCCTTAAAGTAATATTTCTCTTTGGTGCATTTTCACATTTATAGAACTTACCTCTTTTCTTACTGTAGTGCCTACGTTATTTCTTCCCAGGAGTGTGTATTTGCCATTGATGCTTCACTTAATTCCTGACTCTATAAATTGCCCTTAAAAATTATGTCTTGAAAATGACCGTTGAGCACAGGATTGATGGTTCAATCATCCTGTCTGTAAAAGTGTTTGAAAAAAAACAACTGATTGCTGATTGCAGTGACATGCATAGTTGATGGTTGACTGTAGGTATTCCTATAGTGTGTGTGGTAGTTAAAGTTACGCATGAAATATAGAATATACTGTAAATCTGTATAATATAATCAGTAGATCTTAGCACATAGTACCACCCGTACTTTCTCATTTTTTTGAGTGGGGTGTCCAGTGGCCTAGTTCAAGAGGCACTCCTCCGATTTTACATTTGTCAGCTGAGGGATACTACTAATCCTGTGAAAACAGTTGTATAATGTCTTCTGTCGCTCTGAAGGGAGCTTTATAAAGTCTTAAAAAGATAACCCATGGGTTATCTCATCTTGTGCTCAAGGCTTAAAATATTAACCACTTGGAAACTAGCACCTATTTCCAGGAAAAACATAATAAAATAACATACCCCCCCAAAATAAAGCAGTAATAACCTCTCAACAATTAGGCCTAGATGCATAATTCTGGTCTCCTTTGATAGGTCAGAAGCAAAGGAATATGTATATTATATAATATTATATATAAGAGTGAATGGAGATGCAATAAAGGAAAATATGATATTTTCATCCTCACCTGGTATAAAATCTATATTTTAATAGCAATATCACCATTAAAACCATCATCCAACTCATTATAATGCAACTGAATATCTTCTAATACAACTAGAATACAACTGTAACCGTACATTTGATGAAAATAAACTAATATACAACAGTTAGTACACAATTTCTCAAAAATATACCAGGCAAATGTCCATCTTTTATTGAGAGTTTTCTTCAGAACACTATTTCTGTCCATATAACCATGTTTCAAATAACATAAAGCTTCCAAAACATTGAAATATTCATAAAAATGGTGAATACTGATCAACATTCCTGTGACCAAACAAAGTGGGCACTTGAAATATCCAGCGTTGTTGGAGCTTGACTGATACTAGAGACAAAAAGTCAGGATATCAAGTCCCACAACTTGATGGAATACAAAATTGCTGGAGTTACTGCTTTGAGATGCTTACCATCTAGCGTGGTGTACTTTTTATGTAGCTCCATCCCCTAAAGAACAAAAAGAATTAATAAATAATCATATGCCTCTAATTTCAGTATTACTTTGGATAGAGAGCAGAAATTCACTCTTCCTGCCTAGCAACACCACATAGTGTCCTATTGACCCATATCTCTTTAGAGACAAGGTAATAAAGGGTTAAATGCCATTAATCCTCCATCTTCTGTAGAGGAGTGATTTATCATTGGACTTGACAAAAGGTGATTTGTTTACTCACAGATCTGCCCCTTTAGTTATACAACCTGCTGCCTGGACTAGATTCAATCGCTTTCTGTGCGCTGAAAGTATGTGACAACTTGACATGTTGACGTGTGGATGTAATTGTATGTCACACATATAAAGTTTACCAAAATGGAAATTGACCATCCAGGGATGTTTTACAGCAGAATGACCTAATTTACTGTATTGACATTATTGACCTCTTTACAGGCTGGAGAAGGGATTCTGGTGACCTCAGCCAGTAAACACATTGGGAGATCAATATGACAAAGTCAGAGTTCACTCGGCTCGCCCGGCCAGGTTGATTGTAGAATGAACTCCATTAAAAGTTTCCAAAGCCCAAAAGTCAAACATCATTTGGCTCAGATGTCAGAAAGCAGGAAAACCAAAAGACACGCTGGTGGTAATGGAGTTTGTTTTGGGGGCTTTAATTGTAGGTACGCCCATGCCAATAACTCAAAGAGTTCTGCACAGGGAGAATTTGTTAAAGGGAGCCACTGTGTCTGAGATTAAAGTCAAAGGACTAAACTTCACTAAGCCCTGTCCAAACTACAGATTTCTGGCCCGGTGATATCTGCGTCTCCATTGACAGCTGTCCTCTTAGATCTGTGGCTGTGTCACTGCAGCAGAGCACAAAGCCCATAGCCAGTCAGTTCTCTGCAACTCAGTGTTTTACTTGTCATAGCCATCGCACTTAGAGAATCTTTTTTTTTTGTTGACACCTCTTTATGTGGGGACACCTGCCATAGTCATTACTCTAATTGTCCGTTTTGTCTCGTGAATGAAGGGCATACAGAATGAAATTAGGCACTCGAGTTGCCACCACAGTGTTGATTTGATTCAGTAGTCAGACTTGGGAGGTCTACAGTAATTGCATTCACAAATTGAGCAACCCCCCGCCCCCGCCCCAGACACCCTGCCATTGCCTCCTGATGAAAGCAGCATTTCTGGAGCTATTCCCCCTCTGCCTGCCACTCTGTGTATTCTTCCTCTTTTTCTCCACCAGCCACAGCTCCACACTCTCCTCATCAGTCACCTCACCCACTTCCTCCCCTTCCGTCTTTCTCCTCTCCGACTCCTCCGTCATCCCTACATCCCTCCTTCTGTAGCCTAGACTCTCTTTCCCCTCTATTTACAGAGATAAAGCCATAATGGTTCCCTTTGTGCGACTGACGGCCACTCAGCCGTGGCAGCCTAGTCAACAGATAAATATTTCTTTTCTCCATTTTCCTTTATTGCGAGCTAGCTTCAATTAGCACAAGTTACAGTCATTTAATGGATGTCCTCTGTGACCTTTGCTCTGCTCGCCTTCTTTCAGGGATTTGACTAATTGAACTTTGCCTGAAAGGTTTGCTCTGCACTGCCTGTGGATGTGTGTGTGTGTGTGTGTGTGTGTGTGGCATGAGCTGGTGGTATTCAGGATGGGGGGGGCGTGACATGTTTTTTTTGCTGACTGATAAATGGATGTATAATGCTAGTAGAAAAAGGTTTGCAAAGGGGATGGGGCTGGGTTTGGGATGGGAAGATGCCAGGGGTACATTTATACCCCCTCCCACCCCCCCACCACCAAGCTGTCCAAAGCTGTGACATGTGGGGTCGGCACTCTCTCCCTCTCTTCATTTTCCTCTCTCTGTCTCCTTTCTCCCTCCTTCCCTCCCCCTCTTTCTGTAGATAGATATTTTTATTCCTTGGCACCTCAGTGTAGATAGGCCATTGGGCTCCTGTCTGCTGGGGCAGCTGGCTGGGGGTTGGAAAGGGATGAAGGATAAGTAGATTCAATCGGGCGTTGCAAATCAACTTTTCCACCAGCATCCTGGGAAGACCTGATAATACAGGTTTCTAATATCTGACCTGTCTGGCAGAAAGAGAGAGAGAGTGAGAGGAAGGGAGGGACAGGAGGAAAAAAAAGAAGAGAGCAATGAACACATTGATTTGATGCAGCTAATAGTTCTGTAGTTGATAAGCACACTGGCGCCACTCACAAAAATGAAAGGCTAGCAGCAGAGTGAAATAAATTGGCTCTAGCTTTTTTTTTGTCTCAGTTCTGTCGGAGTTTGGACATGTATCAGAGGGGTTTGGCAGACAGGGCATCTGCAAGGTTTCTTGTTTGTGTCTCTCCACCTGTCAGCCTTCAACCACTCCCCAATCGGAATACTGTTATCAGTGCTGTTTGAAAAGCTCAAGCACATTCAGGGCTGCTAATGCGAGTCAAAGTCAGATCTGTGAAGGAGAGAAACAGTGGGAGAAGAGCAGTCTGAAACATGTAGTATGAGCTGCTGTTGACAATATGGCAACACTGAATGTGTGTGAGGGACACTCTTTCAAACTGTGGCTTAATTAATATACATGTCACATTTTACATTAATTGTATGGGCTCGCTCAATGAGGGCAAGTAAGATACTGAGCTTGTGCATTGATGTTCAAATATAATTTCAAAGGTTGTAAATTAACATTTTGTAAACCTATGAAACAATTCATCACGACAAATTCATTTTTGTGAATGTGTGGTAAAGATTTGTTGTGGTAAACATGTCTACAAGTCAATGAAAAAGTTACACAAATATACTGAGGGGGGAAAATGCTTTTGTACAGATTAAAAGCAGAAAACTACGTGTAGGATTTAGAACCCAGAGTTGGTTACTCTGAGTAACCAACCAAATACAAATTTTTACAGCTGAAAGCAAAGTTCCTACTTTTATGTGTTTGCATGTTCATGTGCGAGTCTGTGAGAATTTTTGAGGCTGTTCTTTCAAGAAGAATGACAGCATCAGTCAGCCAGTGCCCCAAAACCACGTATGTTTACTTTTAAGCGAGCAAAGAAGGAAGTCAGATGACAGTGTTATAGAGTGACAAATTGGTGCAGGGAGGAGAGGAATGGACGGGGTCAACAAAACATTGGACTTTAACACAGGAGACTGCTGTTTGTTTCCTGTTTTCTACTGACTGTCTACAATATTTAAAAAAAAAAAAAAAAGCACGGTCACGATGATTCCCTAAACTGAACTAAGTGTTTATAATTGTAACGACGAAGGTCCCGTAATCTTAGCAAAGTAGTCATTTTGAACCAAATCACTAAATTTTCAACAACTCCAAACCCTTTTTTAAGAATTTGTAACCTTGAATTTCTCATGATGTTTTCCCACAGGTTTACAAAGAGCGATTTACAACCACAAAAGCACATTCTCACAAGCCCATAATTGTATTTGACCCTATACATTTGCCCTGTTAAAATGTTGTTATTTTTTTGGTATTATATTATGTTTACAGCTGTCAAAATGTAACCAAACAGATCAGCTCCTCTCTGAGGTGTTTTTGTAAAAACTTACTACCCCCATGGATCAGGCCTGGCCAGACTGACAGGGCAGAGCCTGCTGTGTCTGTCCAGCCTGCGCTCAGTGTGGCAGTGCAGACACTGCCACTCTGACCTTTCCTGATGCTACCAGCTATGACCCAGCCAATACCAGCGCTAACGAGACACTGACATGGCTTGACAGCCTGCGGTGGCACACAATTATTCTACCGAAGAAAACTGCATGTTGGCGTGTCTGTGTAGGTGAGGCGTATGTGTGAGTGTGTTTGTGAAGCCAGGAAGAAAGACTCAAAGAGTGTATGCTCGTGTCACCATCTCCTGCAGGTCCCTGTGAAGCCAACAAAGCTGCGTTCTTTGTATTAATGATTGATGTGTCCAAATCTCGGTAGAACTGCCCTGTCAGATCCCAACATAGGTGAGTTTCATCAACATGAACTCAGTCACCTAGAATGCGTTCGGTTAGGGGTTCTGATCTCAGAATAGCCTGGCCTTGTCTGATGTAACCCATTTATTGACTTCTTTGTCAGCTGTGTTGTTTGAAGTCAGGGTTTTGGCCATAAGCAATTTATTTTTTCCCCACACTGCTGAAAGAAGCCCCAACCTTGAGGTGAATGATATGTGGGCTCACTGTATCCATATCGATGCTCAGATGCAGTAAGATGTGAATGGGCTTTACCACAATATCACACGGTGGTATTTCTATATACAGACCTCTATGAGTCATCAGAATTCATGTGTTGTTGCGCTTTGTTTGATATCAGACATTACATTTTTGTCAGAGGATTATCTCATAAATACATGATTAGATTCATCTTCATCTGATTAACAACAGTTAATTAGCTGGATAAGCTACTCATCTGCAGCACCGGTGTTGTTCTTCTGGAACATTTCAGATGAGGTGACTTTGAGAATAGTGTCAGTAAATCAATTAAGTCCTCTGTCAATAAATTAAACTGGCAGAATATAATAAGATGTACTGTATATATACAGTAGTGCCACCACCTACTCCTGAATTTGACTTTGACAAATTGATTAAATCCATACCTTTAAACAGATGACAGTATACACGGCTGTGATGTTTATTTGCATTGTTTATTTTGAAGTTGCTCCTCGCTCAATATGTTCAAGGTTGTTAATGGCAGCAATGGATAATTTGTGGTATTTACAACACTAAACTTAATGGGATTACTGTGAGAGCGCAGTTACATGACATGATGGAAGTAGTAGTGACTTCATCCAAAAACACAGCAATAAAATATTTTTCTTATCCATAAATTTGATAAGAAGACAAAAGAAGAAAATAAAAGGCATTGTATTTACACAAATCCGTACAAGGATGCTGTAAAACAAATCCAAAACGCCTTCTCATCTGTCAGGTCATTGCTCCATCAAATTCCACACTGACTTCAAGTTGCACATAGTTATTACATCAAAGCTAGTGAATAGAGTATTGCTATAATCCAAGACAGGGGGAGGCGGGCATCAAACGTGGAGGAAACTGCAATAGGGAAGTGGGGTCAGGACCTTACGCTGCTGCCTGGATAATAAAAGAAGGATTTGTGCTCAGAACAAAGGAGGAGAGGTGGAGGACATGGGAGTGACAATGTCTGAACAACGTCCAGCAAGTCAGTCAGCCTCAGATGGCTAAAATACATGACAATAAATGATTTTAAGAAGACAACAGAGTTACATTTTTTAATGTTAATACCGCAGCATAATGTGGAGCCTCATAGACATGGTCAAGGTCCATCACTGCCTGCTAATGATTGAAAACCAGTTTGAAGGAATTAAAATCAAATGCAAAATAATCTATTCACTAAAGCCTGTCTCGTATACTTTGATCTGTAACTATTTGCGAAGTAAGGATAACAATTTTGCTTAACATCAAGCACTTCAATCAGATTGTTAGACACTCTTTGGTGGGAATATGTGCCAACTTCCAAGGGCATAAATCAAAGGAATAACAGGGAGTTGCTATTCCTTTGTTGCAAAGGCCACTTGGCTCAGATACATCAGTGGCTGAGCTTACTGCGATGCCTTAGAGGTCTCAGTGCAAGGCGCTGTTATTGATCTGTCTGTGTAAAGTTTCAGCAGAGTGATTCCGTGTATAAAGCAGCTATGCATTTTTAAGGCATGCTGGACTCTAGACTGGACACGTAACATTTGTCTATACCCTAAACTCTAATTACAGGAATTCCACACTTGGCAAATGGTCATTTTCTGAGCTCATGCAGCTTATCGTGTTCTCACGTGTCCTGCTCTTGATGCTCTTAATTTGCAGTCGTGTTTGTGATTGATGGAAATTTCAGCTTGTGCAGTGCTTGCTACAGGAGTGATGGGTAGAAGAGGTCAAATATAGCACACCATGCTCTTCTCCTGTCTCTATAGGTGCAGTATATTCTTAACAGTGATCCATTGTGGTGCCAATGACAAAAAAAAAATGTATTTCTACCAGAGTCTATCAGAGAAATTACTTTGGAGGTAGAGGGAAGGGGCACTAGATCAATATGTTTCAGGCAGCTGCGAGTGTTTTTGAGACTGAATTTCCACCTTCCCTTGAGTTGTTTTGACCTTGATCTCCAAGAAGATATGTCTCTGCTGCACTCCAGCTTTTACCACTCTGTGATTATCCTGTACACTATGAAAGATAACCTGCGTGGTGAGCTCCACTTTTCCTGGCCCCCCTTGCAGCAGCCCTCGTCATTATCTTGCCAATCCGAAAACAGAACAAAAGATGTCACCACGCGACCATCACACACCTTCATTCTGTGCACACCCCTCATTATTATTATTCCCTTGCTGTTCTCCGTAATAATTGAATTTAAATGAAGAAAAGGCAAAGGGGAATGTTCTTTTTGTGCTGTGTTAACATGCTGCCATTAAAAAGCACTGGTTGTTTTAATGGGCCAGGTCTTACACTATCAAGACTGTGTGAATGGGAGAGACAGGTGGAAAATAGCAAGGAGAGCGTGAGAGAGATCAGAAAATTGGATAATAATTAGTTTACTGCAAATTGCTCAGATTCTGTAGCACTTTAAAGCTTGTGGGGATCTTTATATCTTCCTGTTTGCCCATGGCTTAGGCCTCTACGTGTGCATATTGTATTTTCAGTCTAGTTTATGATGACATGCAGGGCCACTACTCAGACCAAAGGAAATGGGCATGAATGCATGATGGGATTTCTGCCAAAATAAACATCCAGCGTTGTCCCCAGATGATTGCTCAAAGAGAGGTGCTTGTTGAGGCATCAGCAGACAGAAACACATGTTGTGACAGTTCACACAGAGTGATTCGATGCATGCAAAAATCAAATGATATGCCACAGCCAGGGAGCACTCCCGATGAAAACAAAATCGGGGCATTAGCATGTTTCAGCTGTGCCTCAATCAAGGTTGTCTGTGGTTTCTGGTTTTCATGTCCCTCAGTGGGATTGGAGACAGAGAGAGCGAAAAAGCAACATCCACATGGATATTAGATGGTTTTCAGAAAGAACTCTCTTCCCGCACTACGCGCTCCTTTCAACCTGGCGGGTTAGCCAAGCAAAAGGAAACATCTACGGTTCCATATGGTCATGCTGTGCCAAGATACAGGAAAGAGCTTTAGTCTGACATGGACTTTGATAGATGCGTGCCACATATTAGCCTCAAGGTTGATTGACATATGGAATTTTGAGAGTACATTTAGTTTTTCAAATTCAGGCTGGAAATTGGAACCCCCGCGATGTACACATATAAAAAAACAAACCACCACAATAGAAATGTGCACACATGAGGCAGTTAAGATTGAGCCAAGAAGCTTACAAATAGGTTGAATTTAATTGAATAATAAAATAAAAACCTGGAGAGTATGTTCATCCATACCAAATGTTGAAATTTATTTTTTGTAAGTGCATCATTTCAGGGAACAAAGTGGGCAAGTTATATGAGTAATATCAACAGAATCAGTTCTCTGTAGTGTAGTAGTGATGGCAGCTGGAAACCCAAATGCATTACATTTTCATTATGACCAGAGCAATGTAGCACATAGTAAGGTGCACTCTTGGTGCACCCCATTTATTCTGAATGAAGAGGTGGCTGCTGCAGTTCAATGACCTTTTATCTGATGGTGTGCTGCTGTCATTGAAGCCATCAGAGTGAAAGAATTAAGCCTGGCTTATATCGATATAAGTCCTGAATGGAGCTAAACACACACACACCTACATACACATACAGTGCACACAAACACACGCACAGACATATGCAATATAGCATGTCCTTCTGAAAAACATTAGAAAGCCATATTAGGTCAGAGCTTCTTGGTAGGAAGATATGTTTTCATCTTGCGAACAGATGAGGAAAAAAGGAAAGTCAATAGAATTCTCTCAACTACATATTAAACAAATCAGCCCGGGCGGCTGGTCTATCCCTGCCTGTCAATAGTACAATGACATCACATTAAATGTGCACCATAGAGCATTTACATCATACGTTGCTGCGCTGATGGAGAGGTAAGAGGATGGCTTGTATGCATTGATCACAATTTGCAAGGATGCAAATAACTATTATCCTTCTACAAGTGTGTATAAGTGCATGTACATACAGTAGATACCTTGTGTCAAAGTGTGTCATCTTCACAGTTGTTTGAGAGAGAAAGAGACTGTCAATGTACATGTTGCAATTCTATTGGCTTTTCTTTATATACTTGACCTGAATGTCCTTCTTTTTGCTTTATTTTCAGTAAACATGAAAATGCCTTGACGACACACACCTTATATTGGGCTTCCTGTGAACCTTGTGGGGATTTGTTGCAGCAATCAGGACTTGGTCCATCTGACAATTAGATCTGATGACCTTCAGACTGCGTGCTCCTAAAGCACAATGTAGCCGCCATGCATCACCCTAGCAGCATATCAAACATTTATGTGCCCTGAAATCCCGCAACCCCTTGAAAGCAGTAACTCAAATGATGCGATGTGTGGTTTTTAATATTCAGTTCAAAACCTGCTTTAATGTTTCACCGTTGTCACCTCAAGGCCTAATAACATAAACAGTCTAATGATTAAAACCAAACACTGTAATGCCATCTGAAGTAGCAGGGAGCTCATGCTTCATTGTTGATCTTTTCTGTTTCAGCATGCGTGGTCAAAGTTGCGTGAAGACCTGCCTTTGAACCTACCTGCTTTAATGTTCACTAATGCGGAATTTCATCAGATAGGACCAAATAACTTCTCGATCATGCATAATGTATTGTTATGTCTTTACACATCTAGCTCAAGATCAAGAAAAAGGGTCAGCTCTTCCTGCTGATTTCCCGCACTATGTCCCCTATTGTGTTCCCATCCGTATTGCAATGATATTTGTGATGGCAAAGGGACTTAAGGTGACTTAAAATGTTACAGTTAGGGGGTAATCATGCAGTATTTTGAATTTTAACCTTTTGCAGCTACTCTGTACTGGTAGTATATTGTGATTTACTCCCATCAACACTGTACTCCAGCTCTGCAGCTATAAGTGAACAGACAAATTCCAAGGCTTGTGTTGTCATCCAAAATAGTAAAATATTATGGATATGGATCCAGGTTTTAGTTAATCAGTTAATACTGTTTGCCTTTAAGCGTACTATCTCAGGTTTGAAAATTAAATATTATAAATAGTCAATTAAAGCAAACAGTATGTGCACAATGACCTAGAACACAAATTAATGTTGGGGTGCTTAAATTGAAACCTAAGGCTAAATTAATTTAACACATTTTTTTTAAAGTTCAAAATATTGAACACCTTTTTTTTCTCTTTTCAACACAGACTGTTTAGCTCTGGGCTATAAGAGACACCATGTTTGTTCTCACAGATGAGTCCCACAGTGAGAGTTACTGGGCACTGGCCTCGTGGCAAAAAGGAAGGTAATTTTTCAAAAGAACTTTCATGGTGTGAGGAAGCCCAAAGTCCACCCGCATATCTCTGCTGAAATCTAACACCCTGAACGGCTTCTCATATGACCTTCCTAATGGAGAATAAAATCGCAGTGGTTGTAGTTAACAGCAAATCCTATGATAATGAATTTTTCTCTTTTGCATAGCTGTGAAATCAGTCTGTTAAATCAATCTCAAAACCTGACAACAGGCATTGGTTCTGCTGGGTTTTCACTATGCAGATGCTGAAGTTTGTGAGTCCTGTTCTATCGTATTGCATTCTGACTCATGTGGTCTGTAGATTAAGTTGAGAATTTGGTGTTCCTCAAATCAGGGTAGCTCATCAGCTTGCCAGTTCAACATTCCCTATTAAAGTAATAACAATCTCAAAGACAGACATATTGACTAAGACAGAACCTTATGGTGTCATAACTAATAACTCATCTTCTTGATTTACCATCCATAATTCACTCCAGCAAGGCACTTACTGTCTTGGAATAAATTGGAATATTTAAGCAAACAGATATATGCCTTGTGGCATTTAAATAAGTAATACATCTTCCTCCCAAGTGTTTTCAATTCTGAAAAAGAGTGCAATCCAGTATACAAGTTTGATGCACCGCTCACCAGAATGGGTGTTTTATTTTTCATGTTTTTGCCACCCATTAGCTGTGTTTTTGAACCAGGTTAACACACTTTGAAATACAGTTATTCAAAATGTTGGAGTCAAATTGAACATTAATTTGCCATGCTGAGATACGGTATGCAATGATGCATATGGATGCAGTGCATCACTGGCTTTGCATTTCTCTCCACAGAGTAAGTTGAAAGTATGAATTCGTGACTACTACTTGGAAACGCAGTCTAAAACACCTTGCTATATATAGTACTTTCATATCAACAGAAATTGTAGCCATTTCTCTACCATTTTAATTTCAATTCTTATTTTCTTTTATCCCCTGACGTTTGCATAATCTTAAACAGAGAAAATGAAGATATGACTCCACAACATGTTCCATTCAACAGACCTTTGCCTGAAAGGTGCTTAAGGCAGGGGGCTGGGGGCTTCCACCTCCTTCAAGCTCTTAAGTCACTCTCCTGCTCCGACCCATGAGTTACTCACTGAGCTAGCTCCTGCCTCGCTTTTTCAAATGCTAATGATGAGCAGCGCTGAAAGCCCCAAATTGGGCCATGCAATTCAGCCTGTGGTGTTTGGTGAGGCCCTGCTCATGTTGGAGACCGTGTCCCCCCCCCCAGTCTTTTGTGTGCTGCTGTAATAGGCACAGATGTTCCTCTTGCCTCACACAGGGCCACTTTCCCCTAATCACCACCTTGTATGCGGACGGCTTTCACCTGCCCTAGCAGCTCTCTCCCTTTTCTTCTCTCTCTCTTCAATTCTATTCGTATCACCCACCCCCTCTCTTTCTGTGTTTTTTTTCTTTCCATCACTCCCCCGACCAATGTAAGTAGGCTTTCCCTGATGTCCCCCAAATTTCAGATACTACTTATCGGGCACCTTGATTGTTTAAACATTGCTTAAACACTGAATTGTGGAGATGTAGAAAGGGAAGGCAAGAATGAGATGGCTGTAGTGTGTAAAAAGAAACCGGAGTGATTTTTCTGTGATTTGGGAATGGGTTAAAAAAAGAGATAGGCAAGCCTCTCCTCGCTCCAGCTGGAGAGAATTTGGAACATAATACCCTTGTAGCGGCTCAGCCAAACCTTAATGCTGATGGTGCATTTAGGCTGCCTCCCTCTATTGGGCTAGTGGATAGAGAAGCAAGGGGGGGGGGGGGCTGTTGTAGCCAGGCTTAAAGATTGGACCAAAGTGCAGTTTGCTTCAAGGCCCCTGTGGTGTAGTGTGATTTATCGTCGTGCTTTCAAACTGAGTGTGGAAATGTGTCAAAATTTGGTCTCTGTGGGGACTTCAGGAAAAAAAAATCCTATTCCTCTCACTGGTGTTTTTCCAGCAAAATAAGTTTGGTAAGTATCTTAATAACCTTGAAATGAGACCATAGCAGGTGTCAGTGAAGTGTAATGGCACAATTGCTACGAGTAATGTTAGAATTCAAAGTAGGAAAAAGACAACCTTAGTGGTAACAATTAATAAAAAGCAGCAAAAACACCTTATTACTTCAGAAGATCGTATTACATCACATTTTCTTACAATTTCTTTTCACTTTCTCTCTGTCTGATTCTCACTCATTGTGACAACCATAGAGGCCTCACAAACAAGTATGTGTACATTTACAAGGCTTAACTTTTATTTTCACAGTTTAATTGCACTGTCTGTATTTATATAGTACATTATGTGATAACAGTTGTTATTCTCTCAAGTATCTAGAAAAATATAGACCCAGTTTGGAACAGTAATGCATTGATAACAGGATTAAATCAATCGGTTCTGTTTGGTGGCTTAGATAGTGAGTATCGGCCGACTTCATACTGTATTGGTGTTAGGGGAGAGAGGCTTCTAAGAAATGCCAGTCACAGGCCAAATAATCATCATTACCATGCATGGCTCTATTGCAGAACCAAGCAATTTTAAAATGTAGTTTTTCTGTCCTCCAACATTCATTTGAGGCAATATTCAGCCTGTATCAAGTTAAGAAAGTGATGAATGCTTAGAGAGGAGAGTGGCAGAAAGAGTGAGAGTGTTATTTTTTGTTGTTGTGATGCTGTGCGTGGCGTATCTGACACTTTTGTGATGTATCTTGACAGTTTTATGGTTTAGCAGAGACCTCTTTATTGCACGTCTTCGCTGAGTGCATCATGCTGTAATCATAACTTAACCGCGACCTTGGCCTAGCTTGGGTGGGAAAAGGAGGCTGTAACACTGCTTATGATGCAACACAAGACGAGATAAGAGCTCATGGAGGTCAGTGATTTGGATTTTCACACAGCCTCTTTGTTCTTCTGTCAACTAAATCCCAAAACAAACATGAACAGAAGGAAAACTTTAACTTGCTCGATTTCCCCGGAGTACTGAGATCAGTGTTCAGATTTTAGTTTAACCATGGCAGGATGTTACCCTGTTTAACCCATAAGGTTCCAACATATTTGCACTCCCACCTAAAAGGCATCTGCCAAATAATGTGATCTCTAAGTTTACACTTACTGTATTCAGGTGCACATAACACACAAACACATGCACATGTGCCATGCCCAGCATATTCAGTGCAGTGTGATTATTCAGCCTTTCGTCAGCTGTTTGATTGCTTCTCTCAAAGGGCAAAGCCCTGCAGTAGCTTGCATGCAGGATAATTAGTGTTGTGATTGTATTCAATAACCACGGGTGCCTGTCTGCAAGAACCCATAGGCCACTTTGGTCAGTTTGACTTGATGCACACCAAAGGAACTTGCACTCACTGAGCCAATCAAGCGAATTATTGCAGGTTATAAGGGTTTTGATAATATATTTATGCAGCATATGTATGACAAGACTGCTGATTCTATTACAGCAACAACAGCCGCGCCTTCCATCTGCTGAATAGTCTGATTCATATTCTGCGGAGGCCTGAAACTTCCAAGGTTGTAATACAAAACATTGTCATCTGATCACTTTTCACATGCTCAGTTAATTAGACTTACCCCTCTCGGTTTGAGTTTAATTGCAGCTCGTTATTTGGGATTGAATTTCATAAACCGGATTGTTCCAGGATTAACAAAAGATGCAGTTTGGAAGCTTTTCAGGAAACATTGCCTCTCGTCCGCATTTAAGCATCCTGCCTCTGCCTGTAGCTACTTTCTCTACTGACCAAACAGCTTCTCTATACACAAGATGTGTATCAATATTTGACCATGTTCCTCCAGAAGAAGAAAAAACAATTTGTTTGGGTGGTAGAAAACAGATTCTGAAATTGCTGCAGTGTGAAAAAATACAGTTTAAAAGTGACAGATTTTTACTTGTGATATCATTTCAGTGATATTTCAAAGCACGTCTGATTCAGTGTATGTTTAATATCAATATTAAGGCCATTTTAAAATGTGTTTAGTTGAAAAGGTAGAAAACATAGTTGGAATCAAGGATCAAGGGCCCAATAAAATATTATATATTTAACTATTACTTACTTATTTATATTAAGTTTTTTCCATGAAAAGGAAGGCAAAGCAGTGTCCATTTGGCTTCACACGGACAAATTTGCATTGGGTGATTAGGTGATCGACATATTTCTCTGACATCCTTGTGTCAGGCAGCACATTTGCAAAGTCTTTGCAGGCCTTAATGAATATTGAGTGGCCTATCTCTTTTGCCTCCCAATTAATGAATAGATGTTGGTAATTATTTGACCAATGCCTCTCTCTCATGACATGTCCCATATCCATCACTAAGTTAAAAATAAATTAAAATCAATACAGCCACCAGACTCTTAGGGCAGCGTCAGTGCTTCCTATGGAGGGACCCATGCAGGTCTGAATAACAACTATTGATCCTCCTTGAGGAATATTCTCTTTTATCACCTCCCCTCTTCTAGATGCACACGTGCACACAAGCACACACGCAAGATAAGTGTTTCTTTTCCCTCTTTTCTCATAGTTTGGCTGACAAAACCCCATCTTGTATGTTCTTATCGCCCTCTCCCACGATAAAGAATGCTAAAATATCGGAAAGTCGAAAACAAAAAGGCAGAGCAGTTGCCGATAAAAGCTGGCACCGTTGTGATTTATATTTCAAGCGACTCCCTCTCCTGTCTCTGTGCCTCTGTTCCCTGTGTGGTAGGTGGCCATTGTGTAAACAGCTCCTTGAAAAACAAATGGCTCCCTAAATCGTTGTAAAGAGCTGTGGCAGCTCGATCCGACCGGGGGCCCAGGGAGAGAGGGGATGGGAGATAACGTGTGTCAGCAAACATTGACTGGGCTTTATCACAATGAGGTTCTGTGTTGGAGGAGCTAAGAGGCTGGCCAGCTAATCGTCCTCCACAGAGAGCACACACATTCCTACAGGTCAGGGCTCAGGGTTATAAGTGTGTGTTTGTGTGTACCTGTGTGCAGAAGGACTTTTGGTATGTTTATGCTGATTAGGCTGATTTGGCAACTCAGAGAAAAGTGCAATTTTGTTAATTCCCCCCCCCATGTCTCCACACCGTCGGCTAACTTTGTATGCTGTGACCTGCGATAAGCCAGACGGAAAAGCGGTGTTTGCAGTTATAACTGTGATGACTATTTGTTTACCCTTATCTAAACTGTGCGATAAATCACACACGAAAAGTAACATCTGGTGTGGTTAGAGTCAAAGAGGAGAGGGGGACTGTGTGTTTTTTATTTTTTTATTGACGGAGGGGTCACTCTCAGCTGCCATGGAGAGGGTGAGAGTTTACTGCTCAAGGACAGACCAGGGAATTAAGTTTCACACAAGCATGAAGGGGTTTACTCTCTTAACAAATGACGTCCGAGGAGAAAGGCACACTAAAAGCACTCAGAGTGATTCCGCTTCAGCTGTGAGGTTAGCCCGGAGGCATCTTTTCATCTCGGTTCATGACTCAGGAGTTTTGCCCCTTGTGTCTCTTTAAGTGTTTTCTGCTCTGTTCTTCTAGGACACCGGTTCTGAACTATTTCATACCTCATCCAGCTCCACTCAACTGCAGTTACAAATGCCGGCCAACAGATGTCAGCCTTTCCAGTTGATTTCCTTTAAAACTTGGTTTGAAGAAGCAGCGGTGTCAGCGCATTCAAATCCACAGCCTCAAACATGGCATTTAGAATTAACAATGCAGAAGTCATGCTCGTCCAAGATTTACTTTGAAATACATCATGTATGTTAATGTGATTCTTTATTTATTCCCCCTCCCCCACTTTTTGCTCCACTGGGGAGGTCAGAGTGTGGGGTCAGATACAGCATAAGCCCCCACATCACCCGGCGCTGGTAGGGACCAAGTGTCTTGTTCAATGACACTCCAACAGGATGAATGCATCCTGACATGGGGGGTTTGAACTGTGGTTCATTTAAAATAACCTATGGAATATGCCACCTTGCCATCAAAGTAATACATGGAAATAAAAAATAAAAAAATTTGAATGTTAATGTACACAAAGATTTTGCTATTCACTCTTTGCATTGCATAAAGCCAGCTGTTTAATCCTGTTTAGCCGTCAGGCCTGTGATAAGTTCTGGGGAATGGCTGCTATCCTTATCGTATTTATCCAGTGATGACAGATTAGTGGGCGTTAAATGCACTTCACATACAGTAGACATCGCCACCGGATTGGTACAGCGAGTTTCAGGGAGGGAGGGCTCAGACACAGAGCGTCTTTTTTTTTGTTGTCAAAAAAGATGAATGAAAATTCACTCACTGAGTTGGCTGCATACTGAAACAAGATAATTCTTGGCAATAAGTCTCAAAGTGAACGCTGTATTAATTTAGCTGCAATGCACACACAGATAGATAGATAGTCTTCTCTGTGCCTGCTGCCTCTGAAACTGTACTGCTAAAAAATATATATGAAAAAATACAGTTTGCAGTGTTACCCTTTCAATGGCGTATTATCCTGTACTGCATTTACAATGCACATATTTCAGCGGTTTGCATGGCAGCTGTGAGGGTTCCAGCATGGAGTGGTGTGCTTATGCTGTTCAATAACAATGGAAAAAAAGGCTGTTGGGAGAATGCTCATGAGCTCGTACACACACACACACACACACTAAGTAGCTGAGTGTGCAGGGTGAGTATGTTCCTTCCAGGCAAGGGCTTGTCTGAGAATCTAAGAGGCAGGCAGGAAGGCACAAGGTGGAGACCTCTTCAGATCTGGCTGCTATTAACAGTCTTGTGATCTGCTCATGTTTACCGACTCTCACAACACTGGTACTTGGGGCTGTGTGGAGCATGGGACGCGGGGCCCGGCCTCTTTGAAGTGAAGTTGATCCCTCAGACTACGCTCTTGGTAATTGCACCTTCTCTCTTTTCTCTCTCTTCTTTGACCCCCCACTCCCCACTCCCCCGCCCGCCTTTCCTTCTCTCCTTCGTTTTTTCTCTCTCACTGAGATGAGATGTGGAGAGATGCAGATGGGGGGCTTTGTATGCCTCTTCAGGTCTCTGCGCTGATCTGAACCAAATAGAATAGCAAAAAATAAAACATATACAGCTTTGCTAAATGCTTTTTTTCAGTGGAAAAACATCTCAGCTATAAATGCAGTAGTGAGGGGTTTTCATGTGAGGGAGCTTATTGGCATTGCTGATACTATTCACATACTGTCCTCACTCCCTTTCTTTTTTCCTCTGCTGTAGAGCCTTTTCTCTATAATTTACTCTACCAGATTTAGATTATTATATTTGAAAAGTGGAAGCAAAGCAACGTGAACAGACCGAGCATAATAATGAGCATAATGTCTATGTTAAGCACCAGATGACAAAAAATGCCATTTGTTTGTGCACTTACTATCTGCCGATAAAGTAGCCGTAATGACACTTGATTTGAATTAATTTGTATCGTCGTTTTTTTTCCTTCGTTTTCTTTCCAGAGATGTTTACTCCATCCTCTGTCACTGACGTGTGCTGTGTTCAGTGGCGTGCAGCATTGAACACCTGTGTGTTGTTGTAATTACTTTGATTATACCAACTATGGGGTATTACAGCAGTCTAGGAAGAGGGTCCAATTTAACCTGCAGTGAATTTCAATTTCAGCTGAAAACAAGAAAAAAAATTGCTTTCTGCAATATTTGATCAGCACAGAGATATTCATATGGTTACATGCTGTGAGTTTCTGTGGGTGTGTGAATATAATAAACAACAGGGATGCATATTGGACTGTGAAGTTCAAGAGGTTGTACTTTCCTTTGCTTTTGATCAGTTTGCCGTGATGGGTATTGGTCTGCATCCAGACATATGACAGGCCAGGGGGCCTCATTGGTGAAGCCTGCTCTCCCAAAAGATGCCAGGTGCCTGATTCGGAACAAATGCTCACAAACAGAAACACAAACACACCAGAGGGACCTTGTGTGTGTATGCGTTTGTGTATTTGTCTCTCTGACTAGTAGAAGGGTAAGGATGGCAGGTATTGAACTGCGTTGATGTAGAACGTGCAGCCATGGGCATCTCCCGGTTTATGACGCTAGTCAGAAAACTGACAAACCAAAGCTGCTTTTTATTCTGCAGCAACAATGTAAATGGAGCTCCCTCCTGTCCTTCATGCAATCACCTCAGACCCACTAACTGCACAGGCAGTGGTTTGGATTCACCCTCTCTTTCTTTTTTCCTGTCTTTCTCTAGCAGTCTTTATATATCTCCGTCTTGCTCTCTCTGTCTCTCTCCCACTCTACTCTGCTCCCCCTTGTCTAGTTAGAGGGCATATATACTGTACCTTTCTTGCCAGACAGGAGAAACCTATACTTTATCATTGCCACATATAGGGAAAGGTATTTTATTCCACAGGGAAAACTGGCATGCAATTATAATGTTCTATAGCTGCCCAAACATCCTTCACAAAATATACAGCATCCTGTTTTTAACTCACACATACATGAGTTTATGATCTCTTACATGCCACCACAGTGTTGCACGTCTACTGTGGGTGTTTCTCTTTATGGTTCTTTATGGCTGATTTACTCAACTGGGCAAAGCACTGAGGCCCCTTCCACACTACTGCGTTTTCGTTTTAAAATGGAGACCTTTTGCTATGTTTGCACCTTCCATCTAGACTAAAATGGAGAAGTTTGAAAACGCTGCCGACCCCGTTTTTCGTTTTAAAACTCTGTAACGTTTTAGTGGGGACAGACAAAAACAGAGGACTTTTGAAATGATAGCGCAGATGCTCACGTTTGGCTCTCTGATTGGGTCTTATTACATATGCAAAGCAGATTCAAAATGCTACTCACAGAGTTTTTGATTTAGTATTTTTATTAAAATATTTTGTACCATGCAACACTTATAGCCTACACTTTTTACTCCTGTGTTACATTCAGAAACACTTCCAGCTAGTTACTGGTCCATGACAAAAAAAAATATCATAATTCATCTGCATTACTTAATTCTTTCGCAAAATCTGTAACTACGAAAGAGAGACACCATCTGCTACATGTTTTCACGGGCTCGCGCATGCCCAGTGTACGTGAACGGCCACTAGCTGTGTGTTTTTCAGTCATTTTAATATGAACGGAGACTGATACGCGGCTAAGACGCTGGTGTGGACAGAGATCGTATTCGTTTTAAAACGAGTGGTGTGGATGGGGCCTAAGGCTGTTTAAATTGACCTCCAGTTTCTCCAGTTTGTCATTTTAAGACAATAAGCAGTGCTTCACAATGACAGTCAGAATAAATGGTTTGTAATTAAAAAATATTTCACTTCTAAACCTTGCCTTTACTTTCATGTGTGTTTTATCCATATAAATATTCTCACAGAGATAGTGCAAACACACCTGCGATTAGTTGGAGTAAATTGCAGACAAATAAATTGAACAAGTAAATGCACAAAATTACAGATGGCAGCACTTTGCAATGTCTGGAAGCAGTTTCTAAGCCATCCACACTGCTGCAGTGTGCCCGTCATACTAGCCGGCTATCTACCATCAGAGTGGTAAAGTGGGACAGATGTTGAGGGGTAGAGAGGCCCCAGTGGGATATTGAGAATGATGGTTTGGCAGGGAGTGCAGGACAATGAAGGGAGGAGACGGAGAGGCCAGGGTTCTCCTTTCACTACACCTGACCCGGGTCCTGCCCTGGAACCTGTTCATCTGAAATGAAAGAGAGGTGCCGTTTTGTCGTGCCTAACACTAATTTTCATTTACATTCAGAACAGGTCGGAACAGAGATTCCCAACATGCCTTGTGAGAATGAAATGAAACAATGCTTCAAAATGCTGGTGAAACCAAGGAGCAGTGTGGGTTTCAAACATTTAAAAGGTGCTTACGTAGAATAACAACCGCAAGAAAGATGGGAGTGGAGAGCTTCAAAGTGAGAAGACATAAAAGTGCATTCTGAAGTATCCAGTTATCAATTCCTGATTCATTGAGAGATTGGATCAATAACTGTCCTCCTGAATTTCAGGACAAGCCTTTGAAGTGAGCAGTGGGGTTACAGTAGGTGCATAATACTGTATATTTTGTTTTCCTGGAATTGATGCACATGCTTTAAAAACTTTATATTCCCAACAGTCCTCCAAACATATCTATTAAATGCAACATCAGTTACTTCAGTTTGGGTGTTTGAGCTTGAGTTTCAAATTTCAATAAATTTATAGTAAATGAAATGGATGCTCTAGGTTGTACTGCTGTACTGTATAACTTTTCGTTTTGTGAATAAAAAAGCATTGTGTTTCTTTGGAGGAAAGGCACTGTTTTGTCAGATTGGCATTCAAGTTACCGCCGGATGCTGCATAATTGTAGGCTGCAGCTGCCAGAGCACGGCAGACCTTCCATTGGTTTTACATTTTATGAGAGTTTACATACGCTATGTTTCTTGAAGTGGAAAATTGTTTTCTGCATGGTGCCAACAGGTGGACTCATTAGAGAGTCACCATAATCATGGCAATCATTCCTCTCTGCAATTAGAAATATCGATCATTTACATATTATCCCAAACCACTAATGTTTCTGAAGCCAAACATTTATAATAAACTGCAATCGGGACTGGTGTTATAGAAAATGTGAATATAAAAAGGAAACTCATTAAGCAAGATTTATTTTATGTCTCTGAAAATATGTTTCAGAACTGCCCACATTGTCTATGGATAGAGGCATAGCAAGCTGACTTTTTCATATGATATTTTTCAATGGTGTAATCTTTACAAACTAAATTCCATTCACCTTCATTGCAGTGGAGGTGCAGGTATCTCACTTTGACTAAAGCACAAAACCAAATCTATCTGCATGGGTAGAACCTGTACCATTAAATGAAAAAACAAACAAACAGATTTGTCTTTTTTATTACATGTGTGAGCTGACACATTTGACAAGTGTTATGGACTGCCATAGCTGGTGCTCGTAGCAACACTAATTACATCTGGTCATGATAACTGTCAGAATACATTAGTATTTGTTTTTCAAATGTATATATAATGTGATGTATATATTTTTTTATATGTTCTAAAACCTTTCACAGTAGCAGCAATATATATACAGTATATGCAATATGATATCATAACACACAGTGGACATTCATTTGTTTTTAAATGTAATTATACTACACTTACGAAGGATTTTCATTTCTTAACTAAGGATCAGACAGTCTTTAGGATGCAGCCAAACAGTTTTTCTACCATAAATGTCTGTAAATCAGATATAAGTATGATCATTCCAGTTTTTAATTACGTGGATTTATTATTGTATAACAGTTATTCCAATTATTCATTAATAATAATAATTATTCCAAATTCTGTTCTATGTAGATTGGTCTAAAATGATGTTCATATTTCAGCTTCCATGCCAACAAAGCAAAATCTGCTTAACTAGTAATTGTTTGTGAAGAATGCAGTTAATGTTAATAATAATGTGTATTAACTTACTGATATGCTAAGCATCAGGCCATATGACTTCCTTATGAATGTGGACGAGTGTTCCCAACAAATTTCAAATTTACCGTACACTATGTGGACTGATCAAGACAGAGACTTTGGATTTGTGTTTACTATGTCCTTACTATAGCTGGTGATAGAGACCTGACTTACAGTAAGAAAAAAAAGCAGAAATGGAACAAATGGGTGGGCCACATGAGGGCGATAGACACAGGGAACATTCAAGATTGACACCCACAGTAATGGTTTAAATCCTCAGTAGACATTCAATAAGGAGGACAACTGTCTGTGTGATTCCTTTCCCCTGTGCACACTTTTCAAATAGTTTATTGTAGTACTCATCAAATACTCATCTACTCAGAAGTCATTCCTTCATAATTGCCAAGAAAATATTTGAGAAATAACTACGTGCTTCCATGCACATTCCTGATACTAGTACATGGATAAGTGAAATGGTGGTGGCTTTTATCTACAGTGTAGTTCATGTATGATGACCAGGTCGAACACAAACTGTCCTATTGAGCACAATTATTGTGGTCTGGACAGCCAAGGGCTGAGTTTCCATGTCCACTGCCACCATTTCTGTCTTCCAATCCCAACAGCTTGCAGATGTTGACCAACGCTAAATGTTGGCTTGGGGCATTTTTGTTCACTGCACTTTGTTGTCTACCTCTCACTTTGTGAAGCAAACCTCCCTGGCCGGGCCTCCCAGGTCAACCACAACACTGACTCGCTCCCAGCTTGTCAATGTGTCAGGGTGCATGCAGGCGTGCTAGAGAGGATGGAAGGGCTGAGGCGGCAAGAGAGAGACAGACACATGAAAGGCTTGCATGTTGTGAAGATGGTGGTTGAGGATGGCCCTCTAAAACATTGTTCACATTATGTTCTGCCTAAAGGAAAAAAGGGAGTCCAGTGGAAATAAAATGACCTCTCTGGACCTGCTGTCATGTGACATCTTTGTTTTCCAGGCTTGCCATGCGATCCAACCATAGTGTATAAACGAAGTGGATGTAGCCACCGTGATGTCACCCATTGGTTTGTGGACTACCGTTTTGAATCCCTGAATATTCCTGTGCTCTTCTTCTTCTATCTCCTTACAATTCTCTTGTATTGATTGCACTATTTGTTAACTCTTAGTTCTTTCCCTAGGTATTTACCTCATTGATGCTGTAGGTGCTAATAGCTCTTACTAGTATTTATTGTCACTTGTAGACCTCTTACTGTATTGATGCTTTATTGATGCTTGTATGTTATTCCTCAAATGTAATTTACTTTGGATAAAAGCGTCTGCAAAATGAGTGAATGTAAATGTAAATACACAATTATACTGAAATTTAAAAAAATGCGCAGAAGAGAAAGAAACATAAACGCACTGTCCTGTTCTAATCCATATGATCTTCAGCATTTGGCCCCATGTTCTCATCCACATCATATCTAATGTCATCTCTTGCTATGCACCTGGATAGAAATACCCTGATTCAGCTACTCCTCTCTCTGGACCTCTTCCTCTCCCTGGTGCAACTATTCTTCTCCTTTTTTGAAGATCATTCATTCTTTCTCTCCTCTTCTGTGTTGTTATGTATCCACATTGGATAATGTCAACTCCAGAAAGTCCCCTTTTTACTGCATTGTGTATGTAATTGAAAGAACTTCAACATCTGCCTATGTCTCTGGTTGAAATTGGAATTAGCTGTGGTTGATCTATTTTACCAAATTACAATAAATTAGCTTTTTTACAGTACATACTAGGGTTGCAGTAAAACCTGCATTTTAGTGTAACCCTATAGTGTAATCTCTACATGTTGAAGCAGACACATTAAAAAGGTTCTCACAACAAGTCCTGTCACTCTGCTTCAACAGAATACATTTTCAGCATCACGTCACATTAGATCAGCAGGCAAAGGAGACACCACACTTTTAAAAAAACATTCCTATTTTTAACATTTCTCTTCTTGTGGGCTGAAGCAGGGATTTGAATCGTGTCGCATTTAAAGACGATTTTCACCACAGATCTATTTTTGAATGGATCTGTTTAAAACAAGTTCTGACCTCTCATTCACACCACAGTCACATGCAGCACAAACAGATGTCATGGCCAGTGGGGACTAATGTACTGGTGGACTTAACCAATGTCTTTGCCCTTTTTCCATACAGTTTAAGTCACTGTCCAAACAGGATTAGTGCCAACTTGTGTGTATCAAAGCAGTTACAACAGTGACATCATCAGGGTTTGAGGGTTATGGCTGATGGAGTGTAAATGTCTACAGAGATGAATGCCTACTAGCTCTCAGTTGTCTCCACCCACTCTCCACTACCATCTGCTCCTTGTTCTGATACGTCCGATTGGACATTTTTTGGACAAAAGATGCACCAGTCCATCAGAGTCATGCGAGTTTGAGCCAGCTGGGTTGATTAAATATGTTTGATGATTAATACGTTGGTCTTCAGCAATTCCTATTCAGGGCATTATTTCCAGAGTAGCGAATGTGTTTCTATGGTGTGAACAGTTTTCTCTTATCTGATTCAGGAGACAAGCAGACACTTGCATTAAACAAACGATGTCTGACGCAATCAAACCTTTGTAGTATTTATGTAGTGTAGCCTAAAGGTAATAAAATGGTCAGGAATGATTGAAAATTGCCTTGTTGCTCTTTATTTTTAAATTTGAAGAGGAGAAAACAAAAATTATAAACTTGAACATCTTGTTCATATCCAGCAGAGATTAACACCAGAACACTTAGATGGATCTACAGCATATAATGTTATTAGAAACTGCAGCAGAAATTTCCTTTTTTCCTCTATGCTAATCTAACGCGCTTGAACGTTTGTGCGGTGTAGTAGCGTATTGTAGCATGCCTTGATATATTCTGAGGGGGAAGTAAGTTCATCACTTGATGAAAAATGAATTGATGAAAAAAATGTACCTTGAATGTCCTGGACAAATACATCCATAAGCCACTTACGTAGATAAGCTAAGTGGCAAACCTTACTCACTCCTTTTAATATGCCTCACTAGTGCTCAGAGAAAGAGGAAAAGCAGTACAGATATGACGTACCCTCTTGCTCCCCTTCATTAATCTTAATAAAACAATTGACCCCTGAATAGCTTATTCCTGCCCTGCACCATTAGGCTGCATGACCGAGGCTTTAAATATTAAGCAGGCTTTGTAAAATTTGATAAAATGTTTAGTAAATGGCATAAGGCACGATACACTCATGGGCTTTTTCTCTTACCCTTGTGTTGTAAATGATGGATATGTTTTTATTAGGCAGAATGCTGTTTTAAGCAGCATTGTGGTATTGATATTTGCCTTCAGCATGCATGATTTAAGATGGCAGATAAATGCAAGGCCATCAAGCTTTTACCTCGCCTACCTTTCACAACTAACTACTCTGACATAATCTAGCAGTGAATTCTCATGATATAAAAAGACTGTTGCCGTGTTTCCATCACCGTTTTTTTTATGTGCATTTTGAAGTGTTGCATTAGAAAAGGTTGATGGAAATGACGAAATTGAAAAAAAATCCTTAATTTCACAAAAAAGTTTTTACGCTCGCTTGAGGTGGTTTTTGCCTTTGTTGAAAAAAGAGTAAATGCGCTAAATGGGAGATGGAAACACTTTTGCTGAATAAGTTCTGACGTAGCGAACTTGTAACTCACGTCTGATCAGCTGTTGGCCGCTTGCCCGCTTGAAACGCATTCCTGAAGATCTCTCTCCATTTTTCTCAGATCCATTGTCCTCAGGTCCATGCAACTGGTTTTGTTTCTGGTCTGGAACACATACGTCTTCTTTTATACAGCCATGTGAAACGTCAGCTACTGATGTAACTATGCTTGCCATAGCCTGGTTTATTCGCTCCAACTCAGCTGATGGAAACGCACCTAATTTGCAGTTTCTTTTCTTTTTACTTTTTTGTGACATTTCAAAAGTCCGCTTAAAATTCGCATGACAATTGGATGGAAACATGGCTATTGACCATGCGAGCTTTATTCACTCCCTGCAAGGATACTACGCAATTTCTCGACTGTGTAATGCTGGACCATTTTTGCCCTTTTGCCCCCTCAGACTGTGGCGATGGAGCACAGTACACCACACAATATACAGTAATTTGTCTCTGATTAAAATTTCTGCTGAGCTTTGAAGCCCATACTGGTGTTCTGTGCTGAAGTGGTCTTCCTCGTCTGGTAAAAATTGAAAGCCTTTTCATCTCAGAGGGCTTATGGGGTCAAAGGAACACCAAATAACCCTCCCTGTTGTGTTTCTTTTTTTTTCTCCTCAGAAGCTTGTAACAAACTGCACCTTTGTCGGACGTGGCCTCTGTCAGGCCGGGGCTGGGGGGACTGCCCTCGGGTTCAGGCTTTGGAGACCCTGTCAGCTTCAAAATGGGGTCTGTTTTATTTCACCCTCTGACCCTAGGCTCAAAAAGAGCCACGCAGGAAAAACAGAGAGATATATGATACATCAAGTCCTAGTGAAACTCCACGGCTAGGAAATGAGGGAGCTGCAAACTGCAGAGTGAGCAGAAAATGAAGGAGCTTATTGTAGGGGGATTTTTAACACGACAATTCATATTGGGAAGGAGGGGTGAACCAAGAAGTTTTGCCTTTTGATAGATATTTCATTGCTACGCACTGTAACGCAATGTATTGTTGCAATGTATCTACTCTGTAAATAACCTGATGTGAAAGCGAGGTCATCTTTTATAAGCTTTGCATATCATTTCCACCATCCTTACTTTCAATCATTTATAAATAAATACATAGGTAACACTGAGACAGAAATGAGGCAAATTCATTAAACAGCTTGTGGAACTGGAGAGTGTTGTCCAGTAAGTGTGAATTTAAAGATAATGAAGTGTAACATTTGATAAGAGCTACAAAAGAAAGAGAATACTTGTTTGCGCCTTTTGAGATTGACAAAAACATCACATGTAAGATTTTCTATTTTCTGGGAGCAATTGAAATCCCTGGATAAATTCTCAAGTTTGACTCATCTGCATTAACTGAATGAAATTGATTGACTTGAGATGTTGCTACATAGCCAATCAATCTAAAGAGGGTCAACTCAGGGGGTGTCCATGGGGATGCGAAGAGGAAGGGCCTCCTATTGTTTTGGGGCCTGATGTCATGCAGTCCTTGACCTTGGGAGGTGTGTGTGTGTGTGTGTGTGTGTGTGTGTGTATGTGGGGGGGGGCAGACCTCCGCACTCATGCCTGGGTGAGAATGCTGGGACATGGGCTTGGATGCTCAATATGGGAGAGCCAGACTTTCAAGCTCAGGGTCATGGGGTCAGCATCAATGCTCAGGAGGAGTATTAATGAGTGACCTTCGGAAAATGGTGGAGGAGGACAGAGGGATGGAGGGAGGAGGTGAAAAAAAAATGACGGAAGGGGTGGGCGGGGTGAGTGGCAGAGAGAAAACTGTAAAGCCCTGAGAGAATGGAGGCTGAGACCTGTTTCTCCAAGATAACAGAGATTGGCCTATGAAAATGCATCCATCACAAGGCCACTAAGCCGGGGCCTTCTTTTGTATGTCCATGTCGGCTGAGAGCGAGGGATGGAGGCGGGGGGGGGGGGGGGGGGGGGGGGGGGGGGGGGGGGGGGGGGGGGGGGGGGGGGGGG
>NC_060160.1:14724583-14735183 GCF_021292245.1 Micropterus dolomieu
ATGGAAACAGGGGTTAGGGGAGGGGATGACGGGGGGAGAAAGGGTAAGGGAGGGAAGGGTCACTCAGGCCAGCCTGGCGTGGACAAGTAAAGTGGGGAACGCTCCATTGCTTATTCAACAGGGAGCAGATCTCTAAGAAGATAGAGGCCCACCTTTCTTTTGAATGGGGGGTGGTGGTTTGGTGGAGCAGCAGCCAGCACGCAGGAGATTTCTAATTTCGTCGGTGAGTTCTTGGCTGGGGGGTTTGTGACAGAGCGGTCTGGATGAGCAGAGGATGCAGTGAAGTGGAGAAGAAGGGCTATTGCTGTTATGCTCTTAGAGGTTTAAGGCATCTTTCATTAAGGTTTTCACAGTATGTTTTTAGGAAAATATTACCATCAAGTGGATGTAACAATTAATCTGATTTTATCTTTGCCACTGAGGAGATTCTTTTTTTAATAAGAGGCAACTCCTGGAAACATTGGTTTTGAATTTATTTCAAAGAATTTGTCTTTGTGCCTCAGCTACAGTAAACTTTGAAGCACAGGCTTTCCTCTGCTCTTCTCCTGCTCTTCTTATGTTTTGTGTTTAAAGTGCACAGTTTGAGTCTTTTTAACACTTTTCATTTACAGTGGTGAGCTTGTCATTCAGAGTACAGCGCATCTCCATCTCCTTTTTCATCGCAGATCAATGCTATCTGCAGGCATGCAGGAACAGGATTGTCTGCTTAATAATGACTTGTGTTTTTCTCCCATCAACTGCTGCGCTGTCCAGAATTTCCAAGAAAACATTCCCCCTCCCCTCCATGTCCTTGCGTGTTCAGTTCCTGATGTGAAGAGCAGACTGACACAGATGAGCAACAGATGAGCAACAGAAGAGCGATAGATTAGGTAGAGGTGGAGTGGCGTGGAGAGCTCTGTGCTTATGCTGATGACTTCTGTTTTCCATTGGAAGTGGCACATTGATGCATTCAAAGTGATGTGACTGCATTTAACTTTTCGCTTTCTCTATCTCCCTCCTTCTTAACCCTCAGGCTTTTTAATTTTCACTGGTCCTTCCCGTGGCTTCCGTCCATCCTGCAGACAGATGCACCATAGGTGCTTTAAAGCTCTATAATGTATACATTATTCATATCACTCCACAAAAGGTGCTCATTAAACTTTACATGGCCAATGGAGTAGGCGGCCATAGATTGAAGGTGTTGCCCATATCACAACTGTCACAGTGGATTGACACAGAAAGGAGAGAGCATTGCTGGGGGTTTGATTTGAAGATGGCTTTGATTTAACTCTGAGGTTATTTGCATCCGGCTATATCCATCCTCCCTTTTAAAATCACTGTTTATTGTATTTGGGATTTGAGTACTACACAGATGTTAAGGATATTAGAATATAAATACAACTTTTATGTCCAAAAACATACTGAACATAATTAAAGATAATGTTTTGCCAAGCATGCCACACACACACACACACACACACACACACACACACACACACACACACACACACCAAAAAGATCCTGAAGGAGAAGGAGAAGATCTATACAGTGAAAGAATGTTGATGTATGGATGTATTCATAAACCCCACATCAAATGCATCTTTAAATCTGCCTAAACCCTAGCAGTGTTTTTCACAACCTTTCCCTTTCCCTTGGCCGTAGTCTCAGCAGAGCATTCATCCCTTAATAACATTTAAACCTCCTGTACTGTCCATAAAAGGATGGACTGGCAGGTACAGTAAATTGGTGGGACTAACAAAAGCTTGGCACAGAGCTGAGAAAAACATCCACACAGGGAAATGAGCTGTCATTACAGTAGCAAGGTAGCACTCAGACACTTCTCTGTTTGTGCTCATCTCTTCTGCTTGCTACCCCCAAGGTCCTCTTGCACTCATAAATACATAATTACGCCCACCACCCGCCATGATGATTTCTGTTTTCATCAGCTGTCAGAAATGACCTGAATTACCCGTCACTGTTTGACCCAAATGCAGCTGTCAGATATGTTAATCACAGCTTACATAACCACTCAGCCCTCTTTCCACCGACTTAAACTGTGTGTACGCGTGTGCCTGAAACCCCTTTAAATAGCACCTGTCAAAAAATAAAGAAAAAATGAATAAAGGACATTTAAAACTTAAGATGAGGTATTTTGCATCCATAAATTAACCTTGCCTTTGACGTCTCTCAGCGGGAGGCGTGCTGAGCTGTACCTTTTTAATGTTTAACATGACAGAAAAGACAGAAAAACAGCAGAGGCTGATGTCCCTGAAAGCTATGACCTGAACTTATCCAGTATGCAGAGTGATGAGGAGGAAAACAACATAAATGTTATGTTTTTTTATTTTTCTGCCTTTCAAGAAATATTTTGACAGCAGCAATTAAATATGTAGTTATGTAGATATTGTGAAGATAGTATTAAAAGAATGTAAACAATTCTGTTTTCCTGCTTCCAACAATACATTAAATGTATTATTATTTATTATCATTCTCCATGCATGTCTTTGGAATAGGAATTTCTGCCTGTACAGTATGCAATAAACTAAGACCCACTGAATGCAGCGCCATGCGAAGTTCACCCCCATTCATTTTCTATGGGACATGAGCAAATCTCCCACCCCACCATAACCTTACTCGAGTGTATTACATTCAAGTGTGTTTGACATTTTGGTGTTTGAACTCATGTAACCGGTTACAGGAGACTGTTCTCTTCAGACAAAACATGGCCGAGGTCACAGTGGGATTTGTAGGTACAATCCTACAGACTGATGTCATTAATATTTCTTTGTAGCACATTTATAGAACTAATCTTAACTCTAGCCATGAGAATTTACATCAATATATTATGACAAAATTATGTGCCTTTTCAAGTCCACATAAATTCATAGCCAGCGGTTATTTGCATTATATGTAAGATGTTTGCATAGTTTAACTAACTGATCATTTTGTAAAAAAAATTCAGTTGAGCAAGTACATTACATGATGTCACTCTTATATCTGATGTAGATAATTATAATTAAAGACCACATTTTATCAGCTTTCAAGAGTAATACACAACTCAGATCTTTTGCTGTCAGCGCAAAAGCATTACAGCAACAAGTTGCAGAAAAGGCTTTTTGCAATGTTATCTCATTAGCAGTAATTATAACAGATATCATCCTGTATTATTGTGTGAAGCAACGTATCCCGAAGCTAAAGTCCTTCCCCAAGCCCGACGCATGTTTCCACATTACGCTGGGTGATTTCACTCTTGCTGTCTTTTCTTTGCATAAACAGTGCCTGCAGTCAGAGTCTGCTCTGATCAAAGGGACAAATCTATCCAGGAGCAATCAGGTTGCTGCGCTAGGCCGGGCTGCTGACAACTCCAGGCTCTTTGATCAGAAATACATCATCTTCAGCAGGCTGCCTGCCTGGATGCCTTTGTCTGGGGCCAGGAAATAGGGGAAGTGATAGCTCCCTCTTGGTGCTCTTCTTCGCTGCTGCGCCTTTTGGCAGGCAAGATGAAAGCTACCCCAATTATAAGTGAAAATACCCCCAATGAACTGAGCTGAGCTTCTGGGGTGCAGCTAGAGCCACCACCCCCCTATATCATCACTAAATCTCTATACAGTGTCTATGCATGATGGTACAAAAGATATTGTCAGTTTCTCTTTTCTTTTCCCTGTCTTTCTTGGTGAAATGAGACTTTGGTTGAGATAGTGTGCCAGTGCAATTGAGGTCACATCCAAACGCATCGGTCTCCCTCCTCCCAATTTAGTAACTGCGGTTCTAATAACATGGTCTTCTCGGCAAGGAAAAAGAAAACTGAATGCCTGGGCCTCTGAGCACATCTCCTGCACTCCCCTCCCCTGCTTTCAAACCCTTGACTGTGAGCTAAAGCAAGGTTTTTTTCACACAGCTTCAAGAGGTGGAACAGGAGATGTTGAATGATGGACAGGTGTGCAGGCATTGTGCTGTTCTGCTCCGCACTGAAGGAGATCATTGATTTGCATTACAGTCCCACACATAAAACACAACCCACCACACACACACACGCCCCCATCCACATCTTACTGTTCCACCCCTATGACTGCACCACCTCCCACATGGCAGCCCACACCCCAGCTACTAATCAAGGAGTGAATGTTTATCTCACTTCCTGTCTTTTATAGGGGTGGAGTGTTATCTCCAGCTTCTGGTACCACCTCACCTGGGCTGACCTGAGAGGGAAAGCTATCATGTCTCAGCTCAGGCTTTACGAGCCCACTCAGATGATATAAAAACCATACATTACCTCATAGAGAATATACATCTGGATGTATTAAATGAGGGTTATTGCAGGAGACTTAACCTTTCTCACTGCCACGCTTGGCTCATATCTTGGCTCAAACAAATCAAACCAATTTCACTTTGAACAGATTACACAAACAGGTTTTTTTCTGTCTTGAAGCACATAGAAAAAAAATGCAACAACACTCAGGGAAGCCGGTGCTGCTTAAAGGTGTAATCCTCTGCGTCAACAGCCTCAGAAGCATATCAGGTGTCTTTAAGCTCATCCACCTGTCAGTGAGCTCTTCCAGCAATTACACATCTGTCAAGTGTCACCTATCTCAGCTCTCACTGACAAGGGTTATGTCAAGCAGTCAGCCATTACGGCGGCCCAAATGGAGTCTGCATTGTTTAGAGCCAGCAGGAAGTGGCTGTGGCATGGATGAGTGAGCAGGGTCTCCATAGTGTGACTGGGAAGCCAAGCTAACGGTTAGTTTCGGAGATGGAAGGGGGGCTTCTGTCCAGATCTCTTTTCTCACATCTCCTCATATTTCTAGAATGGCAGTAAGGGTGTTTTTTCTTCCCCGCACCGAGCGTTGGGACTTATCCGGGCTGGTTAAATCTTTGCCCAGGGCAACAGCTTTTATATGCATGAGCTTGATTTGACCTGTCTTCAGGCTGTGAATGGGGCAATGCAAAAGAGAAAATCAGGCAGAATATTAAATATCAGGTTTCTACATGCTTTGATATTGTCTAACAGTCTTATTGTAGGTTTGAAATATATACTATGTGTGTTTGTATAGTTTTCATTTCCCCAGTTTAAATTGTCAATAGTGGTGGATGAAAGACAACTTAAACGGGTACTTTGCGATTCTTATCCAATACACTTTTTGTTAAATTCGGCGAATATTTCCTCATGGGTAGGTAGCTCTCTGTTTTTCGTGTGCTCTGAAAAAAAATCCGGTTTTCCTACATAGCCCCTGGGTCTGTAAATTGAGCACAAACAAAGCTGCTCGGAGCGTTCAGCAGGTGGCGGTGGCGCGTTCGAAGCAGTGGGAGAGGGAACGTAAACAAACAGCGGTACATTCGAACATGCTGGACTTCTTACGGGACTTTAGCTGTGAAGATTATAGAAACAGCCACAGAGGGAAAGGTCTGAGGAATTGTGAGACAAGTTATATGACAAGGCGAGCGGAAGAAACGTGTTAACGTCTGTGAGGGGTTTCAATGCTGGATAAATCTACAAAATTAGAAAGCAATGACAACCGATGCTAAGGTTGCTCTGTTTCTGCTGGACAGGTGAGTAACGTTAGCTTAGCTGTTCCACAAAATCGACAGGTTCAGTATTACTGTCTTGTCTGTTGTCATGTTTGTGATGATCCCAGCTGTTTAGCTTTGTTAGCTTAGCAGCAGCGGTCAGTATGTGTGCGGTAGAGGAGAAATAGACAGAGCGTGTGAACCGGTGTGAACAGAGCCCTGGTAAATACAGAGAAACGGGTCAGCAATAAGGCTAAGAGTTACAGTGGCTGGTGAATAAAGACTGCAGCTTCTCAGGACTAAAGAGAAGCTCCTGTGTGTTACTGCCAACTGTTGAATAAAGAGTGATGGAAGTTAGCCCCAAAGTTAGCTTTGACTTTGGCTCTGGAGATAAACAGTCGCTCCTGTGCTTCCCAACTCTTTTCAGTCACTGTATTTTTCTACAAACCATTTCAAATCACTCGCTAGTTTTTTACTATGTTGTGTTTTGGATCCTGCGTTTGTGAGCTTACACATACTGTTTGTTTGATGAATTTTGTTCACTAATTGTAACTATTGAAGTTCCTTTCAATAATCCTAACAATAAATAAACTAGACTCCGTATCTTAGATTTAGGCTTAGAAAAGTATTTTGCTTGAATACATATTTAAATATTGTCAGACTTGTTGTCACACCTTCTACAGTGCTGCTAAAACATGCCCTCTTATTGAGGCTAACTTGCTCTTGAACAGTAGATGCTGTGGATTCTGCTATATTTCAGCAGAGTAGGACTGGTTACAGGCAATGCGTTCATGAGTTTGTTTATCAACACAATCGCATAGTATCCCTTTAAAGTAAAGTTCTTTTTTAGCAATTTGTTAATGAACAACTTAAAGCAATAATTTGACTTTTTGGGAAACATGCTTACTTGCTTTCTTGCCGAGAGTCAGATGAGAAGATTGATACCAACACTTAGTGTAGGTTAGCCCAAAGACTGGAAAAAAGCTAGCATATCTCCCTCCAAACAAAATCTATCTACTAGTGCCACAAAAGCTCTCTTATTAACATTAATCTGTACAACCCGGGGGTGGGGTAAGCTTAAGTATAAAATGTAACTATTCCTAGAAACCTGTATTTTCTCTGCAATAAACAATGAACATCACTGATCACTGTTGACTGTGAACTACACAACCATTGCATACTGTTAGATAATATTGTGCACAAGCTTGTCACACAGATTTTTCAAGGGCTTCAAAAACTACTTCTGTCCTCCTCTCAGCCCTCTTGAATATTTCAGCGTATATTACAGTCTGAGAGAATCATCAGGTCGTGTCTCGTCTGTGTGGCCTGTTGTAATGGCTGTTAACACCCGCTTTTTGTTGCTTTCTCAACTGAATTTTGTATCACAGGTGCTATACTCAGTGTTAAAAGCACGTAAGTAAAGATTGAATCTGGGTCACTTTAATGCTCTCGTCCGTCACACCACTACATCTCCTCAGGACTGAAATGCAAGGCACATTGTCAAGTATTAATGAAGAAAATGTCCCTGCAGGGCTGGTGTTTGTCAAACCAAATGACATACACTCAGCTGGAAAGGTGAGGATTAATCTTTCAAATCCCTACTGGATATGTAGGATGCATCCGTACAATCCTACACTGAAAATAAACCCCCCTGATGCTGACGTGAATTGTCTAAACGGAAGCATTGTCCTGTTATGGTATACATACTGCAGGACGTGATGCCAGTAAAGTAGTGAATATGCTGACAGCAATACAGTACCTTCTATAGCTGTAGCAGCTGGTAAATATGCACACACAAAAACTGGGACAGAGTATATTCTAACGGTGTGCCAGCCAATGTTTGGTGTTTTCATTATTGTGTTTTCCGTTGTTTCTATTCATGGAACAAATAATTCTGACTGCCAATGGAAAATACAGAGATGAACATAACAGAGGGGCAATACTAAGTGTGAGTAAAATAATATGAAGAAAAAATAAAACTTGCATGACAATAATGTCTTGCTTAGGTGGTCATACAGCAGCAATCCTTTGTGGGAGCTTAAAACACATGCAGATGTTTTTTTCATATTTATTATAATCACATGAACAAAGGGTGCATGAAAAATACATTGTCAAACCTACCCATGTAAAACAACCAGACAAACAAACAAACAAACAAACAAATAAGCAAAAAAACCTCCATTCTAGCACAGCCAGCTGTATGTCAATATCTCTGTGTTTTTCCTGGCAAAAATGGCCTTTTCCATAAACCGATTTACTGTGATGGTTAACGCTTTTGTCCCATGTGCCTGTTTTATTTGGATGCAAAGAGAAAAAAAAATCTCAGTCAATTAAATGCCATTGATAATACAGAGACGGGCTGCTGTGAGAACGGCAAAGCAATCTACATCCTCGCTCATTTATGGTGGGGATTTGGTCTACCATGGGAAAGAAGCAGTGGAGGTGGATCTGCAGAATTTCCCCTCTCCATCTCTCCAGCTAGTGTCTTGCTGAGATTTAAATAAGCCTAAAGATTACTTGAGGGCCTTTAAATGCAAATTTTGGTGAGTGTGCAAAGCCCCTCCTGTAAACCTCAGCCTTATCATTTGCCTCCCAGATTAAGGCCTGTCTGAGATGGGAAGCTGGCTCCAGGCCCCCCAATAAGCTGCAGGCCAGGGGCCACGCCAGTGTGAGAGAGAGATGGATGGATGGAGAGGGAAGGAGCTTGCTGTGGCTATGTGTGCCAAGGTCAGCAGTGGCTGCACTCACAATAATCAGCGAGTATCTAGAGACTTAGATCTGGGGGTTTGCTTATCTCACTGTGTGTTTGTGTGCCTGTATGTGCATGCATGCTTGTGTTTGTGTGTTTTTAGCTATGTCAAACACAACAACACAACTCTCAGTCACAAGGGCTCTGAGCCATCTTTGGCAGATTAGGCAATAATCAATTAACAAATTATGGAAAAAGTAAGCATAACTGCCTTGTATCCCATGCATTATAAAACACTTTGCTGTACAGCTACAGCAGTTGGCCCAGTGTCTTGCACTTTTCTGTGGAGAGGGGGGTTAACAGATGTTGGAAATGGCTTTGATAGGTATATTGGCTCTGAGGAAAATCCAAGAGTATTTATGGTTTGAAACATGAAAGGATCCTGGCTCGTGAATCCATTTATATTTGAATGGCACCCACTTCATTACTTAATGATTTAAAAAGGCTGTTAGGGAGCTGAGCCTGAGCCAACGAACCCATGACCCTGCTGAGTCAATGTGCTAAACAGACACAGGCTGTACTTCAGGCAGCTACACTTCTCACACCATGGAAATATGACATATGAGTGTGGGATAAAGGAGAATGCATTAGACGAGATTACAATACACCAGCTTGCGCAAGAATGAATATATATATATATATATATTATATGTATATAGGCTATATGTATATATGTGTGTGTGTGTGTGTGTGTGTATATGTATATATATATATACACACACACAAAGATATAGTACAGAAATTTAGGCCATTTAGGCATATGCATTGTAGGGCCTCAGAAATAATAATGAATGTAATGAAAAGAACAAAAAGTTGTGAACATTTGACATAATTCAGGAGAAATGTGACCCCGGGAGGAAAACGAGAGAGGACAATGAAAATCGGCCTGCAGTGTGAATGTGGCCTTACACAGAGTTTTCTTTGTGCCAGCACCTACCAGCCATTACTGGAACTGCAGCTTAAGGCAATTTTGCATTGGCTTCAGTGGTGAAACGTAAAAGTTACTGCTTGCTGCTAAGCAGTATGACTCAAGCAGTTATGTTGCTCAAGGGCACTACCACAATAGCTATTTGAGAGTGTGCATTTACTTTTTCTGCTCTGATGTTTCTAGCGTGGCTTTTCAATGCCCCCACTTCTATAACCACTAGCTTCTAAAAGTCTGCAAAGCTATCCATTTTACTGCATATCAGACTCTCTGAAACACAGATGTCGCTGAACTGTGCCGCTATTCTTAAACATTATGTCACTCCACCCTTTGATTTTTCAACCTCACTACAGCCTACATTCTGTGCATCTGGCACAGTGTGTAGGCACAGCTGGTGTCAACAAAGACCTATGCTGTCAAAAAGCATCAAACTCAGGTCAAGGTCATGGAGGGAAAAGTTAGTGATGGTGGGAGGAAGGATGGTAGCAGTCCTGACTTATGATGTGGTTGACTGCTCTCTCTCTCTATAGCCCCACCCACCTCCCCAAACACACACACACACACACACACACACACACACACACACCCACCCCTTTCCGTTTCTTTACTATGTCCCCTTGTCATACAGCCTCCCCTCCTCCCTCCCAGGTGCTCACAAACGATGTGGATGAGGTCGAGGACATGAGGAGCCCACCGGAGAGAGAACAGATGTCACATGCCTCTTGCACTACGCTCAGGGTTGTGTGTGTGTTCTGCGCTGTGACAGGTAGCGTGTCGTGGTTGAAAGGTAAGGCCGGGCCCTGCTCCCAGAAGGAAATGGGGGGCCAATAAGGGGGGAAGGGGCATCAGGATTAAAAGAAATATATGAAAATAGGTCCAGGATGTAGACACCTTGCTCCATCGAAACTGGGATTGTAAAATGTTATGTTTGTGTATGGCATGTTTTCAAACTGAGCTCAGAAAAAAAGATCTCCAATAATCAATAAATAAACAATCAAATGCGCATTTAATTTGAATCTCTGCCCTGGAAAGAGCTGATGTAAATCACTGGGACAACCATCTCAGAGTGGAAAGTCATTTACTGCTGTTACAGCTGACAAGACGAGGTATTTTGTCATGGCAGCATGCATGCTTTCATTTATCATTCATGGGTCATATTGTTCTAGATTGGTGATTAGACAGTTGGCAGATTCAGAGCTACATTAATGGCCTGAACATATGCAACTGCACAAGCATACACATCGATTAGAGGTTACCATTTTTTTTAAACATTTAATGTATGAGCCCTGTGCTTGCTAGCTTGCTGTACTTGATAGTACTATCATTGGTAAATTCTAAAGTACTATATGTTCTTGCTCAAGATAGCTTCAAATTTGTCATAATTACACACACGCACGCACGCACGCACGCACACACACATACACGTGGCCTGTTAGATGTAC